>NW_024080784.1:2774937-2827940 GCF_003009895.1 Hyaena hyaena
AAGTTCCTCCTAATCCTCCTATACGTGCAAACATATGATATTTGTCCTTCTCTGCCTGACTTATTTCGCTCAGCATAACACCCTCAAGGTCCATCCATGTTGCTACACATGGCCAGATTTCATTGTTTCTCATTGCCATGTAGTATTCCATGGTATAGATAAACCACATCTTCTTCATCCATTCATCTGTTGATGGACACTTAGGCTCGTTCCATGTTTTAGCTATTGTGGAGAAGTTTTAAGTCTAGAGAAAAAGAGACAATAAGACTGTCACACTATTCAAAGGTTTAAAAGGTGAGGGTTGTGGGTCACCGGGCTAGCTCCGTCGGTGGACGATATGACCCTTGATTTCAAAGCTGTAAGTTTGAGCCCCATGGTGGGTGTAGGGTTACTTGAAAATAAAGTCTTAAAAAAAAAGTAAATAATTGGGTTGAATGTGTTCTCACCAGGAGAGCATGCAAAGTGGGAACCAAGTCAACTAGGTAGGATTGTAAAGAAAACTAAAAGCCACTAGGTCTAGGTAGAGTGAGGAAGAAATAGTCCCTATAATCTCTAGGATATCTCTTTTTTGAATGTGTTTCTCAGGCCTTCATCCTTGGACATATTTTCTTCTCATGTGGTACACTCTGTCTTATCCACAGCTTCCCTATTTCAATACCGTATCTATGATGCTAAGTGCTATAGTTCTATCTCTAGCTCTGTATAAACCCAAGCATTTTGGTCTTGACCTATAGAAATTGCTCATTAAGTGATAATCAACATATTTAATAGCATATTCAAGTAAATGAATGAGAGATAGGCATTCAAGACAATGAAGTGTACATTTAACATACCTAACACAATGCTGTGCTCATAGTAGGCATTCAGTAAACATTTGATGATCAAACACCAACCAAGCTCTAGTTGATGACTTTATCATTTTGGCCTTAAATGAAACAGAACATTTATCTCAAATATCACTCATGGTAGATAGATAAATATCAACTTTTGTTTTTAAGTGTATTAAACTATTGGAAACAAAGTTAAAATATTTCCATTTGAAGATGTATGTACTTGACTGTGTAAAAGATATTAATAATTAATATACTGGGTTTTTTTCTTCAAACTAAGAAAATCTTATTTCTTAAGCCCCATATAATTGCAAATAACTTTAAACATTAGATTTATATTTCCAGACAAACTTATTATGGAGTGAGTTATCTGAGTGTTTGTGCTATTTTGCCTTTAGCAGAAGCAACCATGTTCCATATGTCTCACAAAATCCATTTTCAAATACTACTGAAACGAAGAATTAAAACATAAAGAGATGTCCAAAGGGCTTATCTGCCCTCAATGTAGAGCACCCATTACTTCAAGTAATTATGAAAAGTATTGCATTCTAGGGGTATATATCTAAAAATATATTCCACAGAATATATTTTTTTAATGTTTATCGTATTCTGATGCAACAGTTACCTTTTTTAATTGTTTTTTTAAATGTTTATTTATTTTTGAGAGACAGAGAGTGAGGAGCAGAGAGAGAAGGAGACACAGAAGCTCCAGGCTTTGAGCTGTCAGCAAAGAGCCAGATGCGGGCTCGAACTCATGAACCAAGAGATCATGACCTGAGCCGAAGTCAGCCGCTTAACTGAGACACCCAGACACCCCTAAAAAATTGTTTTATAGATTGTCCAAGTTAGATGTGCTAAATAATTTTACTACGGAAACCAGTTGCTAACATCACATACCAGAATAGTCACACGTAAATCTACCCAAATCATTATTTTTCCATTGTAACTGTCTACTTGTAAGGTTATGTCAGTGATGAGGGCGATTCTTCTCATTCACAGTTTTGTCAGACAAAATGTAATAATGAGGTATTCAATCTAAAAAGCAATATCAAGTCTAAAGACGGAGAACAGTAAGCAGCTATATATGATATGATTTCCCTTGTACAAAACAATAAGTCAGACCAGGAAAGATTTGCTTATTAGTAGCTCATGTTTTAAAAGGAATGGATTATACATAACTTAATAGAGATCAAATTATTATAACATGATGTGTGTGTATACAATCCTTTGCCATAAATATTGCATAATGTGTTTATTTACCATAGGGAGAAGAAAAGCATAAAAAAATTAAAAGCATAAGAGCATTCCAATAAAGTTGTTAAGAAACTGTTAAATAGGTCTGAAGCTAGAAATTCAGGAATACATAATCATATTAATTGGAAAGAGTCCATCTGAATTAGTTTAAAAATGGATTTATAGGACATTTAAATTTACATGTGGTTTTAAAACATGATAATTCAAACTATGGAACTGCTACCAAATTGCTAAGCAGAAGTTTTACTGAGCTTAGGCTAAGGAAAGATGTGACTCATTTATAAAGACATTAATTATATGCAAATGCATGCTTTAATAATTCTAAAACATAATATGCATCTTAATGAATAAGTTAAATATTTCTTCCTAAAATTTTACTCATGCCATTAATCCACTTCCAATTCTTTCATGGCTAGTGCAAAAGAAAATGTTGGTTCCATGTTTATGTATGTGACTTAAAAAGATTTTATTCCTAGGTAACAGGCATCATGTTTAAAGTCATTATTCATGATTTAGCCACCTTTATAAGAAGTTTTGTTACTTACAACACTGGATGAGTCCATGGCCTTGAACTTTCTGTCAAACATAGAATTCAGCTTAAAACTTCTCATTAAGCCTTCAGAGAAAATCATAAAAATGAGTCCCTGTGAACCTATGGATATCTATATCATTATTTTGACAATATGGAGACTCGATAACAGGGAGTTTTGAAAACAATAGTGTAGCATGGACTCTGAAATAAAAATTGGATATGAATCCATATACAGACTGTGTGACTTCAGACAAATTATTCAATTTGTCTGTGTACTAGCTGAAAATGAGGAAAATAATAACAGGATGGCTGTAAGGATTAAATGAGTTAACATATATCAAATACTTAAAATAGTTTCATGAATATGGAGAGTGCTCAATAAATGTTTTTAATAATTATTAGCAACATTTATTATCCTTAGCTTCAATGTTAAGTCTATAAAAGCTTCCTAAATGATCTACAGTTGAATACTCATCTTTATAGCATTAAATTGGCGATTATCTTTTCTTCACTTGCACTGATGTGGTAAAGCCATATTTGTTGTTTTAAGAGCAAAATTGAATCAGCTGAAATTTTAGTTTAGGGAAATATTCCTATTCATTATAATTCTCAACATCACCAGGCTGAAGAGTAATTTAAAGTATATAAAAAACTTGAAAATTTTGTCTCTTAGAGAAGGACTTCTCCCACTTTTTCAGTATGTTTAGTGTTCAATTTAGAGATGAAATATGCAGATACAATAATCCAGGATAGGGACAGAGCTAAAGAGAAACTTTAAGAAGATTCCTTAATTTTTTTTCCTATGGCTTATAAATGTATCCTTGCTATGCAGATAATCATGTTTACCATGGTATCAGAATTTCTGACCTATTGAAAAATATAGGCTTCTCTATATTCTGTTCTGTACTGTGCCCGGTTTAGTTTAACCACACACACCCCCTTTACCCCTAAGTGCTCTCCAATACTTTTAAAAACTTCTCCTGGTCTAGGAATTGGACTGGTGTTTGTTTGTTTTTACTCAGAATTTCTTTTCTGAGAAGTAGAAGTAAATATACTTTCATAGATTTTTCCCCTATAATCTTTTCCCTAAATGAAAACTTTTTATTGATGTTTTCTAAGATCAGTAAATATACTTTCATAGATTTTTCCCCTATAATCTTTTCCCTAAATGAAAACTTTTTATTGATGTTTTCTAAGATCAGTAAATATACTTTCATAGATTTTTCCCCTATAATCTTTTCCCTAAATGAAAACTTTTTATTGATGTTTTCTAAGATCAGTTACTGCCAGCAGCAATGTCACTCACTCACTTTCCACCTCATATTAACCTACAAGGAAAATGTACACATACAGGATAATGAAGGACAAAATATGAAGAAATTCTTCATATATTGTTAGTAGACAGAAAGGACAAAGGTAAATTTAAACTTTAATTAATTAATTAATCTGCTTTGAAGGTGGAGAAGTGTTTACCTTAATTTTTTTTAAACATCTGGGGTTTTTTTTGGAAGAGAGAGTGAGCTTGCATGCATGTGTGCAAGCAGGGGAGTGGGCTCAGTGTAGTCAATGCAGAGCCCCACGTGGGGCTTGAACCCATGAACAAACTGGTCATGATCCGAACCAAAACCAAGAGTCAAATCTTCAACAAACTGAGTTATCCAGGTGATGAGGGGACAAAAGGCAAGCTGAGGGCAAAGCGGAATCTAAACCCTGCAACCCCCACCCCCTTTACATGACCATGGGGTATGTGTGATATTCCTCAGGTACACAGGCTGCCCAAGAAGAAAGGAAAGGGGAAAATGAATGGTTAATTGATAGAGATCACAGTCATGCAGGAAGGACATAAGTCTCCCTCAGTTTATAGATGTCTTAGTAAATTCTACAAAAACAGCAATTTTGTCAACAGCCTAGCCTCCAAAAACCTACAGACTCAATCCTAGAATCCTAACATCACCCTTCCCTCCACAGTGATGTGGGGAACATATGCAAGAAGGAAATGGTAAATAAAATTAAATTTCCTTATAACCTGTAGGCTGTTGAGGCTTGAGGTGCAGTATAACACTTCTTCAAGAACTCCCCACTGTCTTAACGTTAATGCTTTGCGAGGGGGGAAAACAACCTTAGATTGACAATAGGTAGGCCACGGGTATCTTCTGAGTCCTCTTTAGCATATAAAAGTCACACTGAGATACCACCTCACGCCAGTCAGAGTGGCTAAAATGAGCAAATCAGAGAACTCTAGATGCTGGCGAGGAAGTGGAGAAACGGGCACCCTCCTACACTGTTGGTGGGAATGTAAACTGGTGCAGCCCCTCTGGAAAACAGTGTGGAGGTTCCTCAGGAAACTAACAATAGAACTCCCCTATGACCCAGCAATAGCACTGCTAGGAATTTACCCAAGGTATACAGGAGTGCTGATGCATAGGAGCACATGTACCCCAATGTTCATAGCAGCACTCTCCACAATAGCTAAAACATGGAAAGAGCCTAAGTGTCCATCAACAGAAGAATGGATCAAGAAGATGTGGTTTATCTAGACCATGGAATACTACATGGCAATGAGAAACAATGAAATCTGGCCATGTGTAGCAACATGGATGGACCTTGAGGGTGTTATGCTGAGCGAAATAAATCAGGCAGAGAAGGACAAATATCATATGTGTGCACGTATAGGAGGACTAGGAGGAACTTGACAGAGGAACAAGGGGGAGAAGAAGGGGGGAAATGGTGGGGGAAAGGGAGAGAGGCAAACCATGAGAGACTCTTGAATGCTGACAAAAACTGAGGACTGATGGATGTGGGGGGGAGGGGGGGACGGGCATGGAGGAGGGCACTTGTGGGGATGAGCACTGGGTGTTATGTGGAAACTAATTTGACAATAAACTATTTGAAAAAAATAAATAAAATAAAAGTCCTTTTGGAAAGCTCCATTTTGCCTTTACCTCCCTAACTCCAAAGATTATACTATAGATATATAGAGTCACTCCTCACAACCCCAGTGCAGTATAGGTCCTGTCCCTGTGCTTTAATAAAATCACCTTTGTGACAAAGGTGTCTCAAGAATTCTATCTTGCCATCAGATCTGCACCCCCACAACCACTCCAAAACTACATCACAGGCACCCCTTAAACTTTTTTTAAGATTGAAGTATAATTTGTATACATTATTATTTTAGTTTCTAGTGTATATAGTGATTCGATATTTATATACATTAGGAAATGATCATCACTATAAGACTAGTTACCATCTGTTATCATACAAAGTTGTTATGATATTGACTATATTCCCTATGGTATATGTTAGAGCTCCATGTGTTATTTATTTTATAACTGGAAGACTGTAGTTCTTCATTCCCTTCTCCTATTTTGTCCTGCACACCTCACCTCCCCTCTGGCAACTACCAGTTTGTTCTCTGTATCTATAAGTCTGTTTTTGTTTTATTTGTTTGTTTTGCTCTTTAGATTCCACATGTAAGTGAAATCAAACAGTACTCATCTACCTATTGTGGCTGGTCTAGTTGAACAAACTACCTTCTCTCAGCCCTACTGCTCTCTACACATTTTTGCCTTCTTATTTAAACAAATTGATAACTTCCATTATGGACTTTAATTTTAAATCCCAGGTCTTTTAGTTTTACTCTTCTCCTTAGCAAATCTTCTCATCTTCAATATTCTGAAGTCAAAGTATTAGCTTCTATTTATTTACCTCTTTATATTCAGCCTAAAATAAAATGCTATAAAGTGTAGGTAGGATGAGCTGCATCTGATTGTCACAAAGTATTACTAAACATTAAAGTATAATAATCAAGAGGCAAACCCAAAATACCATGTTGTTTATTCTTTGCATTACATAAGAGTTGAATCCTCTAAGGTGTTGATTTTGTCATTCAACTTCTCATTATAACATGTCCCTGAAAAGTTGGAGGCTTGTTTTGTTCCTAAGCTCCTGATTTTCACCAGGTATATTATGGTATGGACTGAGGGGCAGGCTGATTCTTTCTGACACTCCTGAGGACATTTAGGTTTTAAAGTTTATTACAATGTGAAATTTCATGTTCTTGATTCTCAGAATTCCATGTCTCTGTCTGTGCCTTCAATTTCTCCTCCCCTACTCTGTCTCTAGGAAAGTGGAGGGTCATTAGAAAGGGGTTTAAGGTAAAAATAAAACTGCTGGCTATGAACTTCAGTTCGTCTTTTTTATACTAATATTATCTGGTCAGTGTTTATGCTACCATTCTATACCTTGCTTCTAAAGATATGATAAAAATGGCTTCTCTACTTTGACATATATAAAAACATTTGGGAGAACCTTTTAAAACATGTGTCTTCTTTTGTTTCACCTCCAGAAATGAAGGTGGTCCTTGTATATGTTTCCGAAACGCTGCCTAAGAAAGCTTTAATCAGTCACAAGGCTTTCTGATAGCTGGTAATCAGAAACCAGCACAAGTAATCAAAGCCTAACTGCCAATTATTATATGGGATTTATCAGTTTTCATCACATTTTAATATTCTAATATATGTGCATCCAGCCAGAATCATAACCTTTAACTACATTGGAAACAACTTCTTCTTTCAACCATGAAGCAATGTGACTTTTTAAGTTAGACCAAGACAATCATTAAGTAAAAACAATGGAAGACACTTTATCAGTCAGCTCATCACAAAGTTAAATCATGAGAATCTATCTGACTCTCCATGGTCTGTGCCTATTGCCCAGGAAAAGCCCAGTCCTATTATTATTTGTTGAATAACAGTTCCCCCTACTGGCATGCTTGTTGAAATTCCCCTTATATTTTTGGAACAAAGCATTAGTTAGCATCCAGGGGCAAAGTTCAATGTTTTTATTTTAGGGTCCTGCCTAGGGATTATACTTTCTAGGTTGGAGGTACACTTTGAAAGCCAGATGATAAAGAGTGTTTTTATTGACATGTGATTTGCCCAATGAAATTAACCTTAAAAGAAAATGAGAATTTTGGTTTTTTTGCCAAAGGTCAAATCTCAAATTTCAGATCTAGATTGGACATACTTTTGTTTTCAAGTAATTTGGTGTGTTTTCTTTCAAACATTCCAAATTAGATCAGTCAGAATTGCAGTGGGGAAGTAACCTTGAGTTGGCAATGGATTGCTCAGGATTCATCACAGTTTCCTCCATCCCTCTGGCATGACCTTGAGGCATTTTATAAAAAATGAAACAATATCAGGTATCAAGAATAAGTAAGATCACTGTTTCTTAGATATTTATCAGCATGGTCTGGAAAGTTGGGCTATGATACCTGATGCAGTTTTAAAGTTTGGGAAATAGGTGCTATTTCTCCCAATGTATGGAAGTTCTATGCTCTTCTAGAAAGTTTTGTAGATAGCACTATTTCTGAACTTTCCATTCATTTCTCTCGCTATGCCTATATATTAATGCTTCCTATATACCACTCTCTAATCAAGCAGGCTTTCAAGTGTGGTCTGGGGACCACTGTGCAGTCAAAACTATTTTTATACTAAGTTATGTGCTTTTTCTTTTAAAAAAATGTTATGCGCTTCTTAAACTTTTATGAATGTACAATGAAGTTTTCCAGAAATTCATGAGGTGTGATATTTCAACAGACTGAATGCAGAAATAAATATGACCATTCATTAATCCTGCTTCTATTAATCCAGATAATAGAGTTCAAAAAACAATTCTGCTCTGGAAAATATAGTTATTTTCATAATAGTTTATTAATTATGCTCAAATGTATTGCATTACTAGTGATATTTAAATAAATTAATAAATATCTTTATTTTTATTACCATTTTTTAAATGTTTATTTATTTTTGAGAGAGAGAGAGAGAGAGAGCGAGAGGAGGAGGGGCAGAGGGAGAAGGAGACTCAGAATCCGAAGCAGGCTCTGGGCTCTGAGCTGTCAGCACAGCACCCGATGGGAGGCTCAAACCCACAAACTTTGAGATCATGACCCAAGCCAAAGTTGACACTTAACCAACTGAGCCACCCAGACACCCCAGTAAATATTTTTAGAGACGATCAGTTTTAATTTCTAACACAGCAAATATTGATAAATATAACCCATAGAAAGATTTCTGGGACCCTAAATAATTAAGACTGGTGAAAAATGTGATATAATATGTATATGTACTATTGTGCTATTAAAAAAAATCCTGCCATCTGTGCCTACACCAATAAACCTTGAGAAGATTATGCTAAGTGAAATAAATCAGACACATAGGGACAAATACTGAATGATCTCACTGACATGTAGAATCTAAAAACTCTGAACTCCTAGAAACAGAGTAGATTGGTGGTTGCCAAGGGTAGGAGTGGGGTGCTGGGATATGGGTGAAGGTGGTAAGAGGGTACAAAGTTTTAAGATGAATTGGTTCTGAGCATCTAATGTACATCAGGGTGATTATAGTTAACAGTAGTATATTGTATACCTGATAGTTGCTAAAAGGATGGACACAAATGTTCTCACCACACACACACAATAAAAAAACAGAAAACAAAAAAATAGGTTAAGTTTGTTAGGTCATCATGTAATCTTACTGTGGTATATATGTGCAGTAAATCATCAGGTTGTACACCCTAAAGTTATATAATGTTCTATGTTAAGTATATCTCAGTTAAGTTGGAGGAAAAAAAGAGTGGAAAGGTGACCTGAGACCAAAATATTTGACCACTGCTCTAGTTAAACTATTGTTGTTCACTTTATATATTCCCAATACCTTTGCACTATTCTGTCTAAAATGCTCAGTTCTTTTGATTAAGATATGCTTCTCACACTTTCCAGTTTGTGTATGTAAATCTTCAACTTCTACGACATCCATAAATGTTTTCCTCTTTACCTCTACCCTAATTCTTCTCCTCATTGGATAAAAGTTCAGATGAACTTCTCTCTCATTAATCATTTTAACATTCTTTATTGTCATTTATTTTTCTTCATGACTTCTTTTCATATTAGCTTCTAAGGTCCTTGAGGAAATGAAAAAGCAGGGTCTGCTTATTATTTGTGGATTTTTTCTCCCTACTCTCAGAATTCAGTATAATGCCTTGTGCAAAGGAGGAACTATATAAATATGTTTTGAGTGTATACTCTACAAATTTTCCTCCTTAGTTCAAAGAATTCTTTGTAAACCCACTGCAGATTTTATTCAAAGGCAAATGGCTGAGCAATGGACAATGAGTATAGGGTCATAAATGAGCCCAACTATGAGCATACAGAATGGTCTCTAGTTGCGTGCAGTGTCCCCAGTGCCCTTTGACGCCCATACTGTTCCTGTCCTCATTTACCCCTCCCTCCCCTTCCATATTCCCTTTGTCCTTCCTACTCATGCTTACTCCTAGTCATATATTCAGGAAAAAAAATCTTGTTAAATACTTTTTAAAAATAATCGTCACATATATTGGACTAATAAAAGTTAAAACCTCTTTATAAGCCTGTTTTTTTCTCTTTTGTTTTGTTTTTTCATTTTATTTTTGTTTTTGATTTTAATGAAATGAGACTGGCTGTAAGGAAGTAAATGTACCAACAGATGAGTAAATAATTTATTTTCCTCCCTGGTACTTACATTGTAAACAGAAAAAGGAATAATCTCCTTTTGTAATTTGAATAAATAGAATGTATATATATTATATATGTTATTATATATATAATATATACATATATGTATATATATGTATGTGTTATACATATATATGTGTGTATACATATATACGTATGTGTGTATCCATCCATACATACGTATATATATGTATATATGGTGTGGGGATCTGACAAAACAGAAGGGTGATTGTTTTGCAAAGGTGGATGCATCCAACCTGAGTGATATTCTGGTTGTAATTTCTAGTTCAGTAGTAATGCAGTGATAACAGTGAGACAAACCCAGCACTTAACCACTGTCTGCCTTCCCAATCTCATTATTGTACCACTAACAAAGACAACAACCTCATACTAAATCTCATGCCTTAAACGGTGGTTTAGAGGAAATAAGCTGTATGCCCAGGCACACTTCAAAACATGTTTTAACATGTCATAGCTTTATGATCAAAAAGTACAAAAATACTTTTCACTATGGGAAGCACACTACAATGATGAAAAGTGAGATGGGTATCGAAAAATCTAGGCTCTGGTGTCTGTCTCCTAGTAAAGAGCTAAGAAGTTTCGGTTAGACTACTTAAATTTTTTACATCTTCATTTCTCCACCTTCACTCAATGATTCTGAGTCTTCTCCTGACACTAATTCTATAAAATCAGGGTTCTAATCTAGATAATCTCTAATGTTTTTTCCAGGTTCATGGGAAATAAATCAATGGCTATTCCAGATTAAGGATGCCTAAATTACAAAAAGCCTGGTTTCTGTTCATTCAGGAAGACAGTAGTCAAATAATGATCTTGCACTTCAATTCTCTATTGTTCCACAAGATTTTAACACTAATATCAACCTAGTATCAGAGAAAGGAAAGGGATGGAATATGGGTAAAGACTCTGGAATGGGGACAAACACATGGGTAGGATTGGATTAAATGGCTTTTTAACCTACCTGCACATGAAGGGAATCTGTGATGTAAAAATATACATATTTTAAATAACTTGAAAAATATAGATGGTCTATATTAATTAAATCAACATTAAATTTGTTTACAGGTCCTTTCTCCAATTCTGAATCTTATTCACAAGGCCAAGGCATTATTTTCAAAACCAAATTTTCTGATTTATTTAAATGATAAGGAAGTTCAGAGGATTGTACTCTTGCTAGTTCATAAGTGTTAACTACAGCACACTGATAGCTTCTGCTAGACCTAAAAGTGTTGTATGCTAACATTTTAGAAAAGTGCTAAATTTACAAATTTTTGTTAATTCTAGCCATGAAGCAGATTTTAAAAGTTTTAGAATTAGAGACTTGTTTATTAAAATTAATTCTGAATTATAATGTCTTTTTTCCTTCATCATGAATTTTCTTGGCACTCATATATATTTCTATCTATTAATAATATATACCATAGAATTTCCACATTTTGAAAAGTAAAGATAGCAAATGGTTCCTTCTACTAATATTAGTTAATAAAAGTGCCTGGGATTTTATGTGCTGCCTGAAACTCTAGAGAAAAATTATTTGAATGTACTTATGGGAGACAGACGGAGCATGTCACCCCACTAGCAGGAAAAATCCATAAACTGGACTATGACAACAAAGTCCCTTTTAGAATATTAATTATGGACTCATTTAACATGTGCAGTCATGAGGGTCTTTCTAGTTTTATTCAGACACTGATTAATAAAAGCTCATGAACTAGAAATACTGTGTGAACTTGAAGGTTCATTCCTCTTAAAGTTAAATAGGACATTGGTTAATCAGTATTTATACACCCACATTTAGGTAACTGGCAGAGGAACATTTGAGACTGCTCCCTTGGACTCTAGTCATGAGTAAAGTTACTTGTATTCCCCCAGGAATTTGAAATATGACCAATTCAATGAAATAGAAGCAAGGTGTTTAGCTGGGTACTCAATAAACAAACACATGCTGGAATGATTAAACTAAAACATTGAGTTTGATGCTTCTACTTTGAAGATTATAGATCAGAGTTTTGCCATTTAAGATTTTCTTCAGAAAACTTCTGCTCTAATAAGGAATGTGCTTAGAAGAACAGCAATGGTCATTATTTATACTGATAGAAAAATTAAACAAAGACAAAGTTTGAACATGGAATTGACAATGAGATTTCTAAGCTCAATCAGAGATTCAAAGCATGTGTTGTCCTCCTCTGTGTAGGTCATGACTGCCAGATGGTCCCTCTGATTTACAGTGAAATTAAGGGATACTATCAGATGGCCTATAAATTAATAAATGTTAATACTTTTCTTATCTTAAAAATAACAATGCTAATAAGCTCTCCCAGATGTTAAAAATACAGTCCCAAAGGAATATAAAAAGAATGATTTTATAAATGCAGAATTTAATGGAAAAGCTAACTCTAAAACTTAAAGTGTTTTGAATATAATGGCAGAAGAAAATTGAGAATGGAGAGATATTATCTTAAGAACAAAACTTTAGATACAACTAAAAAGAATATAGGAAATAAGAAAAGTCAGGAATCAGAAAATTTAGAAACTAAGAATAGTCAACATTTCAAAGTTCCTACATGCAGAAGGCATTTTAAAATACTGAATTTAAGATACTTTGGCGACCATCTAAATTACTTTACCATCATATGTTCATTCTTCTCATAATAGATTCTTATTTCTGGGAGCCTGGGTGGCTCAGTCACTTATGCGTCAGACTCTTGATTTCCACTCAGGTGAGATCAAACTCTACGTTGGGCTCTGCACTGACAGAGTCCAGCCTTCTTGGGATTCTCTGTCTCTCCCTTCTTGTCTCTCCCATGATTGTTCTTTATCTCTCAAAATAAACATTAAAAAATATAGATTCTTATTTCAATTAACTATTAAGAGACTGCATTAATAATTAATAATTTACCATGATTGTCACAACAAATTACTAGAAGCTTAGTCACTCAAAACAATGCCTATTGCTTTTTTAAAAAAATTTTAATGTTGACTTATTTTTGAGAGGAGTGAAGGGTAGAGAGGTACAGAAGAGCTGAGCAGGCTCCCCATTGTCAGTGAAGAGCCCAATGTGGGGCTCAAGCCCACAAACCATGAGATCATGATCTGAACAGAAGTTGGACGTTTAACCAAATGAACCACCCAGGTCCTGGATTTTCTTATTATTCTGGTATTAGGAATCTAAAACCGGTTTCTCCTGGTTAGATTCAAGGTGTCAGCAGGGCTAGTTTGTTCTGGGGACTAGAAGCTTTCAGCATCAGGAGGCCACCTGCGTTCTTTAGTTCATGGCCCCTTTCTTCACCTTCAAAAACGTGTAACTACTATTTCTATTCCCATAGTCATCTAGGATACTCTACCAATTCCTCCTGAGTGCCTCTTATAAGAACAATTATAACTTCATAAGTTTAACCTCAGATAATCTAGGAAAAATTGCTCATCCCAAGATCTTTTAATTTTTCTTTAATCACATTTTTTCTGCAAGCCCCAATTTTTAAAAGTTCTTATTTATTTATATTTAGAGAGAAAGAGAGTGCATGTGGGTGCATGCACAAGTGGAGAAGTGACAGAGAGAGAGAAGTAGAGAGAGAATTCCAAGCTGACTCCACACTAGCAGCAAAGACCCCAAAGCAGGGTTCGATCTCACGAACCAAAATCCAGAGTCAGAGTTAAGTGAGCTACCCAGGCATACCAAACCCCATTTTTACCATATAAGATCATGTATTCACAGGTTCTGGGGATTAGAACATGGGCATCTTTGAGTGGCCATTATTCTGCCTCCCACAAAAGCTAAGACCTACAGTAGATCATCCAACAGATGCCCACAAGATCAGGGTAAAAATAAGCTTAATTCATTAACTGAATGTGCTCATCGAAATCTTAGGGCTTTCATGTGACAACAGGCTAAATTCCTTGACATCATTTTTCCCCTCTTTTTTTTTTTTATTTCACTCATGCCCTGCCCCCTGACCTCACCTCTGGTAACCACTTGTTTGTTCTTTGATATCACTTTTAGGTCTTCTCATGAGCAGCGTGCTTGTTACTGATTAGTCTTCATTCTAATTGTTAGCTGAATATAACTAAGGATTACTACATTGTCCTGTGTTTTATGTGGTCTGTTCATAAAATTCCCTTTTTCAGTTGATAAGAATGTTCATCTAACAGAAGAAAATGCTGTAAATATTTGTAACAACTTTTTTAAATCAGGCCAAAAGAGAAAAAAAAAGGTTTTTGGGAACAAGTTAACATATAAAGTGGTTTTATATAAAACATCAATTGCCTTGTATATTTTGATAAGCAGCAGTACCAGCTTTCATTTGTAACACAGTTTGTGGCATTGGAAGAAGAGGATTCTGTGATTGTTTAAGTGAATTATGTTATAAATGCAAAGAAAAGATAAAATATTAAAAAGCATATTTTCTAAATGCATAGTGCATGGTTAATTCAAGCTTCTGTACACTACAGTATATTCCATTTTCATTCGGTTTGTATATTTGCTGACTATTACTTGATATCTCTAATCTCTTTTCCTAACGAGTATAGCATTGTAGCATACCTTTTAATAAATGTCATGACATCTGTAAAAAAAAAAAAAAAAGTATGTGTCAGGGAAGAAAATGTTTAAAAGTTTATGGTAGTCCATAGGATTTCCATTTTCACAGACCAAAGCATCAGTTGCTAACAATGCAGAAAAGCAGAAACAAACTACTTACTTTGGCTAATGAGGTTCAGTAAATATTTCTATCTATAAACTTAGCACTACTGAAAAGAGTAAAGATCTCAAAACAATCCACTAAAAGCATCCAGTATGTGTGTAAAGGATTGCTTCTCTTCAATGTTTTCTTTGATGAACTCACAACCAGTAAGTTAGCACAGGAATTAGCTCATTAGCATCTATAGAAATAAAGTTAATAAAAAATTTAAAAAGTAAACAGTAGGTGTGGCTCTGTCTTTCACTTCAGGAAGATCTTCAGAAAACACAAAGATGGTCAAATGTAATAGGTTAACCAACCCATTGATTAATGGGTTGAAACAAGATTAATATTTTCAAATGCTGCAGGAAAGTCCAAAATGGCCTTTAAAGATCTTCTAGATACAATTATAAGAATGCATTCAATGCACAATACTTTAAAATGTAAGAAACATAAGAAAAATCCATTCATTATTTCTTAATCATTACTTATGATTGTGTATACTATCTGGGCTTAAAAATATGTCCTTATTGGTTTCATACTACACATAATGTCCCTTCATGAACTCAATGTGCATTGGGATCCTCTTAATTATGTTTCCCTGATAATGCAAGATCCTAATAGTACAGCCGATCCAATCTTCTTTCCAGTTCTCCTCATTTAAGTACTTAAGGTATGAATGGTGGGGTTGCATGTTTTATCTGAGCAGTTAGTATAGAAAATTTCAATGGGAAATGAAGTTTATCATTGCGTAAAATGTCAATGCAAACAAGAATATCTATTTTGATATTTAAGAAAATGAAAACAAATATTGTTCTACTTACAGATAGCAGTAGAAGAAAAAATGACCATGAAGTGTTTGCGTTATTAATGTTGAAGCAATGATTGATTAGAAGGGGGTGGGGCCTCATAAAATAAAACTAAACACAGAAATAAAGCTATGACCCACTCCAGACATGTGTAGTTGGGACTTGTCAGAATAAAATGGCCATAAATAAAGAGTGGCAGTTATTCTTGTAGGCAGTTGCAAAAGCAGAGACTCAATCTAATTGTAGATTTTTGTTGATCCAAAAATTGGATTTTTCTATGAAAAAAGGGAAGGAGGTGGCTATGTTTATGATATGCAGCAGACATTACCAGTGTACATGGTTTCTGATCCCCCTCATTCTTCTTGCATTAAGCAAAATAACAGTTCCTTGCTCTCTTGAAGTTAGGTGCAGCCGTATGGTTGCTCTTGTCATTAAATTAGTGTAAGTGGTATGTGTAACTTCTAGGAAAAAGGACTTAGGAGCCAATGCACAAATCCATCTGTCCTCTTCCTCTTCTACCATGACAGGCAACATTCCAGATGGTGGGACTTCTCTGAACCCAGGTTTCCCGCAACCACCACAGAATGAGCTCCACAGTGCAACGTAGCCCCTACAGAAACTGATGGGATATAGAGTCAGTAAGAAATAAGGGACGGCTTCTTAAAATGCTGAGATTTGGGGACTGTTTATCGATCTAAGACTAGTCCACCATATCCTAAGGATAAAGAAGAATTCTCAGTTATGTTCGTAGCTTAGATTTTAGATGATGTGAAAGAAAAAGCAAAAGCAAGAGCTTAAATAGGGAAAATTACAGTGGGGTCACAGGGCTATGTTCCATGCATGTAAGCTACTATTTCAAAGCAACAAAGCTACTGACCTTTTCTATCCTTTGCATTATCAGTTATGAATTAAGTTTTTAAAATTCAAAAGCTTAGGTTTCTTTTTTATTTGTAGGTGCTTAATACAATCCATTTCAACAACTGCCTAAACGTTCCTGTGCCATCCAATGAACCTCATTTTGATGAAGGTATATTAATAGAGGCATGACTAACCACTATATATGTTGAATTTTAACTAATTTATTTCAGGCAAAATAGTTTTAATTGATAAATAATTTATTTCAGGACAAATAGTTTTAATGGACAAGAATTCCATTCAGGCTGACTGAAGCTCCCCATGTATTTCTTTCACTTTAAAGAGATACTTATAAAATCTTCACAGTAAATCATTACTTGTTGCTAAAAATGGTTCTATTGGCTTATTTGAAGGGTACCTCTCAGGTGGAAACCCCTCTAGAAGAAACATCAAATAATTTTTAAATATCAAATTATATATCTGGATAAGACAGGACTTTTTAAATGTTCTAACACTATGGTTTTTACGAATCTGTATTGTAATGAATAGTCTTTTTCATTTAATGAAGTTTTGCTAATATGCAAACTAACAAGTCTTCGCTGAATCTGCTTATAAAATTTGACTCTTTTCTTTCTTCCAAAGTGTAGATTCAGTGATCACAATTCAAAAGGTTTAACTTTGAACCTAAACAACTGAAAGCCTGAGAAGAAAAGACACTATATACTTCTGCTATATATAATACATACTTCTCTACATATTTCTGCTCTCTTATACTTCTCCATATATGTCTACCTTGTATCCTATATACTTCTTAATATACTTCTGATCTAGATACTATATACTTCTCTATATATTCCTTCTCTGTATACTGTGTATCTCTCTATATATTTCTCTTCCATATACTATGTACTTCTGTATATACTATGTACTTCTCTATATACTTCTCCTCTCTATACTAATACTTCTCTATGTGCTCATGCTGACTCAGAAGTAGGAGTAAAAAGATGAAAAGAAATGTATAGTAATCCATAGATTTGGAAGATATATACTCTTCTTGTTCATCTGAAAGCTATAAAGGCAAGTAATCAATCAGAAATTGAATGACTATATATAACAAATCCTAAAGTTATTGTCTTATTATTACATATTTTGGATGAGAAAATGACATTATAATTAGTATAGGAGGAGAAAGAACAACTAAATTAGCCACTGAATAGTTATGTTTTTGCCCTCTGTCAAGCTATATGTATGTGAATTTTCAAGCGACAACATAACCATGAGAGACAAAGGTCACTGACTCTCTGTGAGCTGTAGTTGTGCTGGCTGGTACAGAGGAGACCATTAGCTTTTAGTTTCTCTCAGTGCTCTCAGGTCTGACTGTATATGTCACTGAGACATGTTATAATGTCCCCAAAATGCTCATTACTGCAACAACTATGTCCAAGATAAAAGAGGAACCCAGCTGCGCTGAACTTTCCTGATCATATTAAAGCTGACTTTTCTAGAGATAATTATTTTATACACTGATTTACAAAATGAATATATACCAAGTCTTTACTTACAGATTTCTTCAGTTAAACAAAGTTTATGTCTACAAAATACCAGATGTTTGAACTGGATGAACATTAATTAAATAAATAGATCAAATGAATTAAGCATTCAACAAAATAGGTGAGGAAAATGAAGACAAAATAAAACTAAAGAAAAAATTTGTAATAAAAATAACAAAAATTCGAAAATAGAAATGTGACCACTAACAATAATTATTACTTGAATGCTCACTATTTGTCACTGTTCTAAGTAAGTATTTTGCTTGTGTTAACTCATTTCATTATCATTATATCTCAATTAACTAATAATGGAAAACACCCCCACACACACATACAGCAACAATTGTAGAAAAATTTTAAATAATATGTAGAAAAATATATAAAATAAATCCACAAATAAATTGAAGAATGTGAAATAAGTTAAAATAGCATATATGCATCTTTGGCATTAAAATTATTTTCAACTGAGGGTGTATAGGTGGCTCAGTCAGGTAAGCTTCTAACTTTGGCTCAGGTCACATTCTCACAGTTTGTGAGTTCAAGCCCTGCATCAGGCTCTGTGCTGACAGCTTAGAGCCTGGAGACTGCTTTGGATTCTGTGTCTCCCTCTCTCTACCTCTCCTCTGCTTGTGCTCTGTCTCTATCTCTGTCTCTCCTTCAAAAATAAATAAACATGAAAAATCTTTTTAAAATTATTCTCAACTGATACATCTGAAATGCTGATGCTAGATATTTTGATACTAACAAAACATAAACATAATAGCAACAAAATTAACACTAAAGTCCAAACCTACTGATGAATACTCATATAAATATACAAATCAAATTTCAAGAAAAATCATGATTATATTTCAGGAATCCTGGAACTGTGTTATTTCTATACTAGGATTGGCAAATAAACATATGGTGGAGAAATACAATCAGGTTTCTTTCTGTCAGAGAAAAGACTTACAAATAAGAAAAGGGAGAAGGCTAGCATAATTATATGGTGTTGGATTAGAATCAGAGGTATCAAAAGAACTCATGATTTTTAATATGCTTACAGATGGATAGGTACAGAAATAAATATAGACGTGTGGATTTACACTTGAAGATAAATCTATTTTTTAGTTCTATGTACTGGGAGGCAGAGATGCCCAGCAACAATGTGCTCATCTCAGGTCTTGGTTTCTACCTCCCACTCACCAAAAAAAGAAACCAGGATCCCTTGGGGAATGGTAGATACCAGTCCTGGGGATATTTCAGTCCTGGAATATCTTTCAGGGCCAGAGGTATGAAAATTCCCTCTTGAAATGGATGAGGGACATGTTGAAAGGACAGAGGGGTTAACTTGAAGGAGCTCCCTATGGCTAAATCTGAACCATTTAAACAACAAAATAAAGAATGATAGTAAAGGGTGATAAACCATGGAATAAAATAAATATTTGCTAGCCCATGTTAATACAAATGATTTATTAAACTAAAAACAAAACAAACAGGCAAAAAAACAGGGGGAAATAGGATGGCTACTTTTTTCAATAGAATTCTAATTAATAAATGTAGAAGAAATGACGGAAACAGAAAAATCACCATTAGGCAAATTACTACAGTAATAATACCTGCGTGGAAGAATTATTGAAAAATGTTGAAATTAGTGGGAAAATATTTTTATAAGGTATTTTCATAGTCTCCAAGTGTCTCTACACAACATACATACTAATTACAAAGAGAAAAATAGAAACTTCACAGAAAATCTAGAAGACATAACCTTAACAAAGTGATCAAATCACCAGTAATAAGCCACACTGACATGAATTCCTCTTGATAAGATGTGTTAAGAAAGGCACAATATTGCTTCATATTCTTGCCAAACCTCAACCCAAAAGAAAGAAAACTCAAACATAAACTGATGGATATTTCACAAAGTAACTGATCAATATTCTTCAAACATATCAAGGTCTTAGCAACAAAAGAAAAACTGAGAAACTCTCATAGACCAGAAAAAACTGAGGAGAGGTAAGAACTCAATGCAAAGCGGAATCCTGGATTGATTCTCTTTTACTAGTTCTCTAAAAGTTAATGACATTAAGCTATTTTCATATTTGCCAAACAGTTTTTCCTAGTTTTCTTTCTGATCATGCCTATGATATTTTTGATATTTGCAAGTTTAAGATTTTTCCTAATAAAATTCTATTTTCCTGTTGACTTCTATTGTTTCTATTTTGGTTTTTACATAGAGATATCTTCACCATCTCAAGAGATTTGATATCCACTTAGATTTTTCTCTTATGGTTATAGTATTTTAGTGAAAAGGTCTTTATTTTTTCTAATAGTGTACTAATGTCAATTTTTTTAATTTCTATGATTGTATTCTATATGATGATACATTTCAAAGGTGGGATAAAGGTACACATGAACTCTGTGTGTGTGTGTGTGTGTTTATTTGCCATTCTTTTATGTCAAAAATTATTTCAAAGTAATAGCTGCAATGGCTCTTTTATATGACTTATTCAGAATTGTTGAGATAGTGTAATACAGGGAAATTTTTTAAAATGTTATCACACTAAGTCTAATAAAATAAATCATAATTTCAATATATTTTGGATAAAATATATTTTTCACATATTTTCTTGGTAAAAAAAATCCTAGAAAAGCAGAAATGATAAAAAATGCAATACCTAGGGTTGCCTGGGTGGTTCAGTTGGTTGAGCATCCAACTTCGGCTCAGGTCATGATCTCACAGTTTGTGGGTTCAAGCCCCCATTGGGCTCTGTGCTGACAGCTCAGAGACTGACACATGCTTCAGATTCTGTGCTCCCCCCTCTCTGCTCCTTTCATAATCATGCTCTGTCTCTCTATGTCTCTAGATGATAAATGAATGCTAAAAATTTTTTTAAAAATTAAGAATTATGCAATACCTAATAAAGTACCTTCACAAAAAATGAAATATTAAAATCACAAACAAAAGAATGATACTGTTTTAATATCGTTATTTAAAATTATTCCGGAGACTGGCCAAAACAATAATTTTTGAAGCACATCAGAAAGGAAGGAACCAATTATTTTTAAAGACAATCTGACTATATACCTAGAAAGCTTAAGCAAATCTCTTAAACAAAACAAAGAAATTTTATTAACCAAAGAGTTCAATATAGTTACTTGATAAAGAGAAACATATAAGCAAATATAAATAAATAAAAATTTCTACATTGATAATATAAATTTACTAATTATGATGGAGGAGTAAAGATTTCAGCCATAAGAATAACATGAACATTCCTAGCAATACTCATTCTGAATACTTGTAGGGACTTTTTAGATAGAATTACTTATCAATTCCATGGTAAAATTCTATTACTATGGAAAGTTTATATATTATAAAGCTATAAATTCTTTTAAAAAATCTATAGATTGACCACAATTTAAACTGTTTTTTTTTACTTGACAACATGATTATAAATGTTATCTGAAAAGTATAAAGGCAAGAGCAGATTAGAATAAATTATGAGAGAAACACTGTCTCTGTCAAATATAAAAATATGAGTCTTCAATTAGTCAAAAGTGTGAGATAAACATAGGTATCTGATCAATAGATCAATTCAACAAAGAAGAGACAATCGAAACAGGTTTTAGTGCGTGTAACTTCTTATATGATGAGGGACTATCACAAGCCAGTGGAGAAGAAAGACAGTTAGTATTTGCAGTTGAGTATAGTAATTATGAACATGATCTCCAGAAATTACTCTTAATTCTGGGACTTGGGTAATCTTGGCTATGTTATTTAACTCCATGTTTCAAGTTCTTCTTTATCTGTAAAATAGGGACTAATAATAGGATTGACTTCATAAGATTCAGGTGAGAATTGAGGTAACACATATAAGACTTCAAAAGTTCACGGCACTTAAAGTGTTCAATAAATGTTTACTATCTAGTATGGTTTTAGAGAAACTGGATAGAATAATATGGACAATAAATATAAAGACTAAAGCCAATATTTTCATGCATGGATATAAATTCTACATAGTTTACTTCATTTTTAAACATTTAAAAAAATTTTCTTTTAATGTTTATGTTTATTTTTTGAGAGAGAGAGAGAGAGAGAGAGACAGAACGTGAGCAGGGGAAGGGCTGAGAGAGAGAGGAGACACAGAATCCATAGCGGCTCCTGGCTCTCAGCTGTCAGCACAGAGACTGGTATGGGCTCGAACCCAAAACAGCAAGATCATGACCTGAGCCAAAGTTAGACACTTAACCGACTGAGCCACCCAGGTCCCCTTAATTCTACATAGTTTAAACATAACATACAAAATATAGCCAAAAAAAAGATAAAAACTATAAGTGAATGTTAAATCTCTAGAGTTGAAGATAGTTCTATGTATAAAACAAGAGAAATCAAGAAGTGAATAACTGATTATTTGCTTAGAGAAAAAAAATTCAATGTCAAAAAATATCAAAATAGATACATACAAAGCAAAGCCAGTAAAACTCATGGCAAATATGACAATTGATTAATGTCATTAACATATAAGGAGCTGTTAAAAGAGGAAAATGAGATGTTATGAAAAGTTTTCCCTTCATGAGATACTGCATAATCATTAAAAATTATATTTTTGAAAAACAACAATATTAAAATAGTCACAATATAGTGTCATGGTAAAAAATATCAGGATTCAAAATTAGTTCTACGATACCTATAATATGATGTAAGTGGTTTATGGTATGTATATGGATCATATGTCTTTTTCTTTACATTTCTCCGAGAGTCTTCCTCTGAGGTTGTCTATTATCATCAGAGGATAAAAAGGTATATTAAAAGTGAATGAAAAGATAAAATGCCAGGTGACTGGAACTGATGATAGAACAGCTAAGTAAGAGGTAAAAACCAGTGACATCTAGACCAAGTTATTAGTCTTAGTACTGACTCTAAAATGTATTCAATCCAAACTGGGATGCTTAGATACCACTGAAGTTTTCACTGATAGCCTGTGATCTCTCTGTTTCATATTCAGCCTTTATTAGCAATCAGGACACATAATTCAGGCCAATTCAAGAGACATTTGTCAAGTACCTTCTAGGTGATTTGTATGTGGTCTGAAAAATAGAAGGATGGACAGGACACTTGTTAGCTTTACTGAGTTTACCTTTTAGTGTGCCTGGAAGATGGGAAGATAAATACACACAAAAATATGATATAAACTGTGTTTTAAAATGCTATAAACATTTCTGAAGTTAGAAGGAAGGAAAAAACCTATTGGTGTGATTCATTCATGTGTGTAATAAATATTGATTAAGCTCCTGATATATTCTGGTTATTTTAGAAACGGACATCAATAAAGGCTTCTTTGGAAGAGGTATCTCCTGAGATTAGTTGTGAAATATGTGTAGGTTCTTTCCAGAAAGAGATGAGGCAGTAGGGACATTCTAATGTCAGGATCTATATGGAAATTTTGGTGACTATGATAAGCAGTTTCATTTGTAAGAAGCAAGGGCTACACATAAGAATTGGTCTCATATAGTGAAAGGATGTAAATGTGAGCCCCAGGCATTTGTTCTGAATTAGGTGAGCAATAAAGGAGTCTTTCAAAGTTGATGAGAAAGACATGTTTTTGAATAAAATGGATGTTTGTAAGTCTGAGAGACAATCTATTATTTGTGAAACTTCATGCAATGGCAACCTTTCGTTGGGTTATTTGAGACATGGAAATGAGTCTGCAGTTATGATAGTGAATAGTATGTTTCTTGCGTTTAGGAAAAGCTCAAAAAAGTTCTTCAGGATTCACAGTGGCAACAACATAAAACAAAGTGACACAGTCACTGGTGGATTGGAAGTGACAAGAGCAGACGTCATGCTGATGGGTAGCTCATAGGGATGACAACGTACGGTTAACCAAAACACTATATTGCCTTGAAGGTTACTAGGGAAAGCCCATGCAGTCACCCTGAGCTTCCAAAAGAAGAGACTCCCTGTCATCTTTCAAAAAAGGCAAAGGAAAATTCAAAGCCCAAAATGCCTCTATTACCTGTGTGTGCCATGACAAAGCACACTGTACGTGTTTCTGTGCATACATATGTATTTTCAAACTTGAAACATTGCATAATAATTTTAAAGATAATGTATATCACCTTGAAGTAAGCAGTTTAAACTATATTTGTCTTTATCCTAATTTTAAGAGTTCAGAATTTATGACAATTTGCAAAGAATTTAGAATGCCAGGGATTATTTTAAAGGCTCTGGTAGGGCTGATATTGGACTTAAAATAATAATGTCCTTTTGGATTAAAAAAATGCACAATTTGCTACCTACATTTGTTCATAAGACTATCTTTGAGAGACTTAAGAAGTGTTTCAGCAGAAATCAGAGTTCAGAGGTTCAGTGATCATTTTCTCTGTTTCATTTTAGGTCATGGTTGCTCTCATATGGTAGGGGAGAGTTGATACAACACTCAGAGAATTTTGGCAGCTCCTTTTTTGATAGTATTAATCAGAAAAGAATCAATACTCTAGTATTGGGATTTCCAAATTAAGGATGATTTGAAGAAGATAAGGAGCAGCAGAAGCAACATATTTGTAAAATCAAGACTTCAAAATGACTCAGAAAACTCATTTAGGTAAGTCACGAACCTACTTGGCTAAATTAAAGCAAAACAAGGATTTCCCATGCAGCTGATATCAAAGCAAGCTGTGGTACAGCTATGTAGTCCCATGAAGAGGAAAAGCCACAGGTTACAAGTATCCCCAAAAACATCTAATAAGAGAGGCAGGTTAAAAGCAGTGTGCTTAACCTGAAGTCAGCCATGTTTCTTAGAGACCATTAATAGACATTTTCTGCCAGTAGATTAGAAAGTTGTTCCCTCCAGTTTTGAAAATGATTCTTCATGCTTATACAGAAGTTCAGAGAGAGAGGCAGAAGCTAAGATATTATGTAGCAGGGCAACCCTTTCATTTTACAGTGATCCTGATACACATAGAAATTAGAAGTCTTTCTCAGGCTTTAAAACTGGCTATTTAGCCTATTAGCTAACACAAATTCCAATATCCTGAGACAATAGTTGCATACTTTGGTTGGAACCCTACTCACTTGTCCCTAACATCAGTTTGGTAGCTTCCTTGACCTCCTGGGCTTCCTCCAGTCCATGTACTTTACCACTGACAGGTTCATCTATCATGTCAAAGCACTGCTATAAAACCTTCAGTAGCTTCTGCCTTCTCACAACCTAACAAGGTCTTTGCAGACACAACCCCTCCCTCTCAAGATAATTTCTAATCTTTTACACTACTTCTCAGTGAGAAACCTCTCCTCTAGACTTACTGTTTTGAAAACTGTTTCCTGAGACTATTTCATCACACACAACAACACACACACACACACATGCGGCACATGCACACACACACAAACGCACACACACACCATTTTAATCCTGTTCCTCCTCCACTGTTACTAAACACACTTATTACCCCCTGGTTTTTTGTAAAGACAAGTCTTCATCTTTCAATATCTAGATCAAGCCTCACCTTAACCGAAAACTTTCCCCAATCACATAATCCCTCTCACTTCTCCATTCCATCCTCCACACCATATTTGCATATTAAGCTTCCAGTTGCACATTTGGGGCAAGTAATGTAAAAATTGTGAAAACTAAAATAGAATTTGAAGTCATGTTGGTGCACATTAATATACCATATGTCAGTGAAAAGAAAAAAAATGTTGTATTTGTTTTTAGTTTCCAAATCCTGTGTATTAGCTAAAACTTCCTCCAACATAGCTTTAATCCCAATAATAGAAGCTTCGAGATTTTGTGGGCCAGTAGCAAGATGATACACTAAGTCTTACTGGACTCATTTTTAGTGCTATTCTTTTAATTGGTTATGAAGATTGACTATTTCCCACTTTGCTATTTTTAAGATCAAATAGAATGCTTATTTCACCATTCACTGCTGTTTAATGTTCAAGAAAATAATTCTAAGAAAAAATCAGGAAAAATAGCTACAATCCACAATTAGGTGAAAAATTCGGAGTATATACTTTGGTCTAACAATTCTTGCATGCCTTTACTCATAACTGTAACCATTTAGACATAATTGAAATACAGTCAGACTCTTTGCCAAAAAAAATATGGCTGTTCTCTTCAAATTTAGTATTTCTCAAAATTCTGTAATTTCAGGAAATTGATTATTTTACCAATTATCAATAATTAATAATAATGAGAAAGGTGTGTTAGAAAGATTTCTGGGTAAATCTTTATCATTCTAGGAATTTCAAAAAGTTAAATACTTAAAATATTTCATTTATTTTTGAGAGAAAGACAGAGTACGAGCTGGGGAGAGGCAGAGAGAAAGGGAGACATAGAATCCATGAAGTAGGCTCCAGGCTCTGAGCTGTCAGCATAGAGCCAGACATGGGGCTAGAACCATGAAGCAGGTGATCATGACCTGAGCTAAAGTCAGGACTTAATCAACTGAGCTACCCAGGTGCCCTGAAAAGGTTAATTTTTTTAATGAAAGCAACTGTATGTAGAATAAGATGTAACAAGCTACACATGGTTCTAGTGAAACTTGAAATTAACTTTTCCTTCTTCTTTCTTATAAAATGGCAGAACATGTAACTGAAACGGTTAGAGAACAGTCTAGATATATTGACAATACATTTTTGGTAATATATATTTGGGTTAATTCATCTTTGGCAATGTAAATGTGTGCACAGACTGTAAACTCATGAAAGAAGGGACCTCTCTCTTGTCTTTCATTTTATTTCAGTGGATAAAGGAGAATCTAGGGTATAGTAAGTGCAAAAAACAAAACAAAACAAAAACCCAAAAGAAAACAAAAACCAAAAAAGAAACCACTTATGGGATCTCTAAATGAATGAATATGTGAATACATAGGTATTGTTATCAGTTATGCCATTTTCTCAATATTAGCACATATAGTTCAAATATAGAAAGTAGTCTTGGTTTGCCAGTAAAATATAAGGGAACTTGGCCATGCTTCTTGTCTGGGAGACCTACTTTACTAATTTCCAAAACGAGGTGAAGGTCTGCTCTGCTCACTTCAAAGGGTGGATTTGAGGATTGAGTGAAAGTACTAAGCAAAACTATCTTGGCAAACTGTAAAGTACTAAAAAAGTGTAAAACTTTAGTTTAACACCATGGGATACCTGAAAAATAATATTAAATTCATACTCGAGTTGTTTACATGCTTTATAAATTATTGTCAAATAGAAAAAGTAGAACATACACAGGAGGCTTTTGCAAAATCTCTACTCCTGAGATTTTCTTATGGGGATATCCTTCCACACTGTCAAAGGAGATCATGGAGAAATTTAAGATATAGAATATTTACTTAAGGGAACCAGACCTAAGGATATGATACTCATTTTGATTAATTTCTGCATTCATAAATGGCTTACCAAAGTAGGAGGACCAGCGAAATGACCTAATTATTCAGCTTTGTGTGCTTGCTCTTGTTGCCTATTGTTGTACTTTCTGGTAACTGATTTGAAAAGTGTGCTTTTAATGTTTTGTTTAAAAATTCATTTTACGAAGATTAGGAATGTAGACCATTCTTGGAAAAGCTATTGGCAATGTTTAGTAGAGGAAAAAACTATCCAATTTTCCTTTGCATAATATAAAAGAATAGTTTATTGCTAGCAGTGTTTTGTTGCCTTAGTAGAGATAACCTCTTTTTACATTTCAAACTATAAGGAAGATGCTTCTATTCTATTCTCACATAAAAAAAAAAAAAAAAAAGCATGTTTGGAAAAGGACATTAGCAAGACTAGCTTCATTCATTCCACAAATATTTACTTATTACTTTGTGTTAGGCACTATGCAAAGCACTAGAATTTTTTTCCAATATTTTTAACTAATACGTGTAATTTTACTCAATTTTCAGTGAAGATTTCAGTGTGAAAATGACTGAAGACTTCCAGAGAAAGTTTCATACTTATCTTTATATCTTCAGAGCCTAGCTCTCAGTAGGTATGGCACCTAGTAAGTACTTAAATGCCAATAAATGAACAGATGAGAATAAGTAACACTAACCTGGGAACTTGAGCCTTAAATCCTAATTATTATTATAGATTCTACCTACATCTCTGCTCTTCATGCTCACCATCTTTGCCTTACTTCATTTTCTCACCCACACACTTCATACTGCAGTTACTTTAAAAATGATCTTCCTGCCTCTAATCTCACCTCCTCCTTCCTACATCCTCCAAAATGTTGTCAGATTCTAAAATATAAATCTGGTCATTTCACTGATCAGCAGTGTTTTTCAATCTATTGCCCTGAGCATTCCTAATGGTAGATTAGCATATACATAAATCCCCAAAGATCAAGTTTCAGGGATTTCCTCTAAGTGGCCGGTAACTACTATGATATTTCTTTCAAGATTAATTTTACCTTAAAATGCATGTGTTGTCTGCATTCTTCACCATAATGTTCTTAAACCTGTTTTAATTTCAAATTTTTCTTTTCCTTTAAATTGTCACATAAAATTTGACACTTTGGGAAAATGTACTATGTAGATCTTGTCAATTTTTTTACACTCTGGTAACATATCTTTATCACTCTCATCTGCCAGCATCCAAGGGTACATATATGTCAGTATGAGAAAGACCGCCCAGAGAAAAGGGTGAGTTCTTTAACATGAGCAGAATCCTGGAAAATTTTTGGCCTCTCTTTTTGTAACTTCCCATACTTAACTTTAATTGCTGTTTTACCCAACCATTTATGACCCTCAAAACATGCTGTGTTTCTTAACAGATTTCTACACCTTTGCAAACATGGTTTCTCCATTCAGAATGGCCCACTTAATATATTCCTCATCCTCAAAACTCCTGGATTAAATTTTACCTCATCTTGACAGCCTTCTCCACCTCTCCCAGAGTAGCCCCGAAGATGGTCCTGCTTCAGTGCTTCATGACATTTTGTGCAGTTCCAGCATTTGTCATGTTTATAATGATCTTTTTGGGAAAGGATTTGTTACTGAGTGAGTGTATTGCTTAGTGCCTGGTATTTTAGGATAATAACATTTAAAATTTGTAATTACTTTAATCAAAAGAACTTGAGAAATTGGATAATTATCCAATTTGAGAGTCATAGCTTTAGAAATATTTTCAATTGTTTTGTGGTAATTTAAAAGAGAATTGTTTAATCTAATGGTTAGCATCTTTAAAATACCAGAGAATAGTAAATCAGCCTCTGCTTTTTAGAATGCAGACTTCAATCTTCAAATTACCATTTTCAGTAACTAAATAGATTTCTTGCTTCCTAGATACTTAATACTATGATTATTACATGGAAGAGATTGTTCTTTCATATATAAAACAAGATTTGGGATTTAAACCTATCATATGGTGAACCATTGCTCTCTTATTAGTTTATTCCAAAAGAGATGAATAATCATAAGAGCTAAAAAAAAGTTCACCATTAAAAATAAGTATTTTTACTTATGAATATGATTGGGCAGTGCCTCATTTAGAAAGCCTCTGGCTTTTACAAGAGAAAAATTGAATGTTGCTATGTGTTTTGAAATTATAGTCACTGCAGCCTAAACATGTCTTTCAGGCAGATAATTGCTTTTCATGCATCTTAGAGGTAGTATAAATTGAAATTTCAAGTAGTGATTATGGATGATGCTCATCCCCTGAAAAATGAAACTGATAAGAAGCTTGGTAGGAAAATCCCCCATGTCCATTTTATAATGTTCAGATGCCTTTCACAGAAAACAAAATGTTTGACTTGAACTTTTTTTTTTTTTGGTGGTGGGTCTTCAGTTAAAAAAATTTTTTTATGTGTTGGAGAAAATTTCATTACACAGAAGAATTTATTCTTTAATCTATCCACATGGATTGGAGTGGATTTCTGAAAATCCATCCAGCTAAAAATGCATTTCACAGATCTTCCTGTAAGAGACAAATGAATTTCATAATTATCAGTGGAAATCACCTGTTCAGCAGCCCAAATGATCTGGTATGGATTATGATTTTGATTTTTAAAAAAGTATGGCTAGAATCATTTTTAATACCTAATAAATGACTTCCAAATGTTTCTAGGATACATAGTCTAATCATGCACAACAGCTGACTATTTTCTTGGTTTAGTAAAATATACAGTCATTTAAGATGGAACATTCACTTTAAGAATAGGTTCTGTCTTAAAAAGCCCTGCTTGGAGGAAGGGGCAAGATGGTGGAGAAGTAGGGAGCTCCGTAATTGCACTCGCGCCCATACCTCACACAGAAAAGATCTGAAGCCATAGGAAACCTTACGAAACCCAAGAGATTGGGAGAAAAAGGACGCAGAATCCACTGAGAAAGCCTTCTAACATGAGTGCGAACTGGGGAAGATAAAATTGGGCCCAGATTGGAGACTACAGGGATGGAGGCGAAACCCCTCTGTGGGGAGTGAGAGGGGGAAAAGAGAGAGTCCAAATCAGAAAAACCTCGGCTAGGGAGAAAACCTCCGCTCGGGGCATAAAAAGACAGTGCAAAAAATACCTGCGCGCCAGGTCCTCGCGCACAAACTCGTCCCGGAGAGGCTGCATGCACGGACTGCTTCTTTGTGCTGGGTCCTGGCTGGCTGGACTTCTAGAGTAGCTACGCGCCTGCCACGCCATTATCCTCCTGGCTGGCTTGGACCCCTGGAGGAGCCGCTCACGGGCAACGGGCATCCATGCTCTTGGCTGGATGGAACTCTAGAGGGAAGGCAGAGTGCTAAAAACTGGGAGATTTGCCCACGAGTTCATGTTTCGGGTGCCGAGACACAGAGAGACCTGGTTTTCCTCATTCAAGGGGGCTCGGTGCACCTGGCAGGAAAGCCCCCGCCCATGCTCCCCAGCCCAACCTGGGTAAGGGAGCAGAAATTCTGACTCCACCCCCAGAGCTAGGCAGGAGGCTTGGAATTGCCCCAGGGGATCGACTGCGAAGTTGTGTCCATGGCAATTTCAGCGGGGCATGTGGACTGGGATTTGGAGACCTGGACTGGCCTGGGTTGAAGAGCGCAACCAACTTTGGCTGTGACCCCAGTACAGGGAGTTTACGTGCCCAAAAAAGCGAGGCACAGTGCTTAGTTCAAGAAGGGACTGGAGCGCCGCCACTCTCCTCACCACAACTAGCAAGGCAGAACTCCTGCCTGAAGCATTGGATCACACCACTCCCATCCTTGCTTGAGAGCTGCCCTCCTCCCCCCCCCTTTTTTTCTTTTCTTTCTTTTTTTCCCCAGTACACTGACCTGATTAACTCTGGTCACTGGCTTGCTTAAACAATCACATTTAGTCCATTCTGTAGATGTAAATTCTACACCTACCGACCTTTTCATCTCTTTCTCTCAGGAGTAAATAGACTATACAGTTTCTCTCAATAACACCAGCGTCCTTCTCTCACCTACCCAACCATATTCCACCATTTAGCTCTTTGAAGAAAGCTTCTTATCCCTTCTGCCTGTTCATTCTATTTCCAATTTTGCCTCATCCCCGCCCTGTCTTCTCTCTCTTTCTCTATGCTCTTCAACCAGCACTGCATACACCCGGCTATTTAATTGTAGCTGGGAAATCCAGGTATATGCTTTAAACCGTTCTTTATCCATCAGCTTTCTTCTTTTTTCCTTTCCTTTTCTTCTTTTTGGCCTTTTTATGTATTTTTATTTTCTATTATTCCCTACAATCTCCGTCTTTTCTCTTAACTTTTTCGTTTTCCCTCTCGGTTTGCATGTTAGTTGGATTTGTCTGTGCGTTTGTGGTCCCCTGCTCCCTGTGCGTTTGTCAGTCTGTTTTCTTCTCCAGGGCTACCTCAAGAAACAAGCCAAAGTACACATGGTGGAGAGTCCCAAATATCACTACGAGTGGGAAAATAAAATAACCAAGGTCTCAACAAGAGAGACCAAGAGATACCATTCAAAAAACACTCTCTGAAAGGATAGGCCCTGGAAAGTCAAAGAGTCTTCTTGGATATAGCAGCGCGCATAGAAACAGAGAGCATAACAGGTCTTTAAAACCAACAAGAGCCGGAAAGCTAACTAAAATGACGAAACGAAAGAGCTCTCCTCCAAAGAAACCCCTAGAAGAAATGACAGCTGCCAGGAGCTGCACCAGCCTCTTTGGATGGCAATCACAGCAAGGAAGTGGCAACGTTTGCAGCTCCTACCATGAGAAATGAAAACTGGTATCTCCTTCTGCTACTACGGCTTATGTTGGATATAAGCCTACTGGTATTGACCAGGCCTCACAATATTCCATATCACACCCATATTCTGAATACAGATACCTCATAAGGAAAAGCATATTCCTGCCTTTACAAAAGAGATTTTAGATGAAAGCTCTGTGGGCGATTGTCAAAAGGCTCTTCCTATGGGCCTTGCAGATCCGAGACTTAGAGGGTTAAGAACACAAGAATTACAATTGACCCTGGCCCTGAAACCAAGGGCCTATTTTGGGGTTAGAGCAAAACATAGTTACCACATATATCTTTGCTAATTGGTGAAACATAACAGTCCCTTCCTCAAGGCCTACTTTCCACAAACACCCTCTGTTACACTGACAGCTGGGAAGAGGATAGATAAGAGTAGATAAAACATAACCCAGGGGCAAAAGACTGACCCATTCAGGGTCCCCATGTTGTCTCCACAAACAAACCAATTCAGAAACATTCATCCTCTTGAGAGACAGAAAACATGCTCCTAACTTATCTATATACAATTTGACCTATATGTTATCGTGTTTTTTACTAAGAACATTCTGTTATTTCCTTGGTCGGAATAATTCTACTATTGATATCACAAAAGGCCTCCCATTGTAAGAAATTCCTTTCTATGACTTCACCTTGTTGCTGAACCTTTAAATAAAGACAAAAAAACCGACAGGACAGAGATGCCTTCCTGGTGATCAAAAAGAATCTCCGGGGCTCTCTCACTCTCTTTCTCTCTCTCGCCGACACCGTCCATCCTTCAGGGACCCCTGGACCTGCCGGAGCCAGCTCCACCTCTGGAAGACAGCTAATGAATTGCTTAAAACAGATATAAGCAGCATACCGAACAAGATTTTAGAATAATAATCATAAAATTAATAGCTGGGCTGGAAAAAAGCATAGGGGACATCAAAGAAATTATGGCTACAGACCAAAATGGAGAATAAAAATAGGCATGATGAATTTAAAAATGCATTAAATGAGATACATAATAAATTAGAGGCCTCCAATGCATGGATTGAAGAGGCAGAGAGGAGAATAAGTGATTTAGAAGGCACCATTATAGAAAAACAAGAAGCTGACAAAAAAAGAGACAAACTGATCCAGGAACAGGAAAGAAGAGTTCGAGAGCTCAGCAACATGGTCAAACGCAACAATATCTGTATCATAGGAATCCCAGAAGAGGAAGAGAGAGGGAAAGGTGCTGAAGGAGGCCTGGAGCAAATTATAGCAGAGAACTTCCCCAACCTGGGGAAGGAAGTAAACATTGAAATACAAGAGGCTCAGAGGACTCCCCTCAGACATAATTTGAATCGACCTTCTGCGTGGCATATCATAGTAAAAATGGCCAAATAAAAGGACAAAGAGAATTTTGAAAGCAGCTAGGGAGAAAAGGGCCCTAACATATAAAGGGAAACCTATCAGAGTGGTGACAGACCTATCTACTGAAACTTGGCAGGCCAGAAAGGAAGGGCGGGAGATCTTCAATGTGATGTACAGTAAAAATATGCAACCAAGAATCCTCTTTCCAGCAAGACTGTCATTCAAAATAAAGGAGAGATAAAAACCTTTCCAAATAAACAGAAATTGAGAGAATTTGTCACCACTAAGCCAGCACTACAAGAAATCCTGAGGGGGACGCTCTGAAGGAAATGTTGCAAGGAACAAAGATACCAGAGACACCACCACAAACATGAACACCACAAAGGACACAAAGACTCTAAGTGAACATATCTCAATAATAACACTGAATGTAAATTGGCTGAATGCATTAATGAAAGACATAGGGTAGCACAGTGGATAAAAAAACAAAATCATCAATATGCTGTCTACAAGAAACTCATTTTAGACTGGAAGATACATTCAGATTAAAAGTAAGGGGATGGAGAAAAATATATCATGCTACTGGAAATCAAAAGAAAGCTGGAGTAGCTATACTTATATCAGACAAAGTGGACTTTAAATTAAAGACAATAACAAGAGATGAAGAAAGGCACTACATAATAATTACAGGGTCTATCCATCAAGAATAACTAACAATCATAAATGTCTATGCACCGCATATGGGAGCACCTATATATTTAAAACAATCACAAACAGAAACAAGTATATAGATAAGAATGTGCTAATAGCAGGGACTTTAATACTCCACCTACAGCAATGGATAGGTCAACCACACAGAGAATCATTAAAGAAACAATGGACTTGAAAGACACATTGGACCAGATGGATCTGATGGATATGTTTAGAACATTACATCCTGAGGCCAGGGAATTCACTTTCTTCTCAAGTGCACATGGCACATTCTCCAAGATAGATCACATACTGGGACATAAAGCAGCCCTCAATAAATATAAAAGAATTGAGATCCTACCATGCACACTCTCAGATCATAATGCTATGAAACTTGAAATCAATCACAGGAAGAAGACTGAAAATCCTCCAAAAACGTGGAGGTTAAAGAACACCCTACTAAATAATGAATGGGACAATTAGACAAATAGAGAAGAAATTTAAAAATATATAGACACAAATGAAAATGAAAACACAACAATCCAAAATCTATGGGATGTGGCAAAGGCAGTCCTAAGAGGAAAGTACATTGCACTCCAGGCCTATTTCAAGAGATTGGAAAAAGCGCAAGTTCAAAATCTTACAGCTCACCTAAAGGAACTAGAGGCAGAGCAACAAGAATGCCCTAAACCCAGTAGAAGAAGAGAAATAGTAAAAATCAGAGCAGAAATAAACAACATAGAGACCAAAGAAACAACTGAACAGATTACTGAAACCAAGAGTTGGTTTTTTGAAAAAATAAACAAAGTTGACAAACCTCTAGCCAGGCTTCTCAAAAAGAAAAGAGACAGCACCCAAATAGACAAAATTATGAATGAAAATGGACTTATTACAACCAACCCCTCAGAAATACAGGCAATTATCAGGGAATACTATGAAAAACTATATGCCAACAAACTAGACAACTTAGAAGAAATGGACAAATTCCTAAACACACACTCACTACCAAAATTCACACGGGAAGAGATAGGAAATCTGAACAGACCTATAACGAGTGAAGAAATCGAATCAGTGATCAAAAATCTCCCAACAAATAAGAGCCCTGGACCTGATGGCTTCCCAGGGTAATTCTACCAGACGTTTAAAACAGAACTAATCCCAATTCTTCTCAAGCTATTCCAAAAAATACAAATATAAGGAAAACTCCCAGACTCATTTTATGAAGCCAGCATCACTCTGATTCCCAAGCCAGACAGAGAACCAACAAAAAAAGAGAACTACAGGCCAATATCCTTGATGAATACGGATGCAAAAATCCTCAACAAGATCCTTGCTAATCGAATCCAACAGCACATAAAAAGAATCATCCACCAAGATCAAGTGGGATTCATTCCTGGGTTACAGGGCTGGTTCAACATTCGCAAATCAATCAATGTGATCCATCACATCAACAAAAGAGAAGATAAAAACCATATGATCCTGTCAATAGATGCAGAAAAAGCATTTGACAAAATACAGCATCCTTCTTAATAAAGACTCTAGAGAAAGCCGGGATAGAAGGAACCTACTTAAACATCATCAAACCATCTATGAGAAGCCTTCAGCTAACATCATCCTCAACGGGCAAAAACTGAGAGCTTTCCCCCTGAGATCAGGAACACGACAGGGATGTCCACTCTCACCACTGTTGTTTAACATAGTGCTGGAAGTCCTAGCATCAGCCATCAGACAACAAAAGGAAATCAAAGGCATCAGAATTGGCAAAGAGGAAGTCAAACTTTCACTCTTCGCAGATGACATGATACTCTACATAGAAAACCCGACAGACTCCACCAGAAGCCTACTAGAACTGATCCAAGAATTCAGCCAAGTTGCAGGGTACAAAATCAACGTACAGAAATCGGTTGCATTTTTATACACCAATAATGAAGCAACAGAAAGAGAAATCAAGAAACTGATCCCATTCACAATTGCACAAAAAACCATAAAATACCTCGGAATAAACCTAACCAAGGATACAAGAGATCTGTATGATGAAAACTATAGAAAACTTATGAAGGAAATTGAAGAAGACACAAAGAAATGGAAAAACATTCCATGCTCATGGATAGGAAGAATAAATATAGTTAAGATGTCATTACTACCTAAAGCACTCTACACATTCAATGCAATTCCAATCAAAATTGCACCAGCATACTTCTCAAAACTAGAACAAACTATCCAAAAATTTGTATGGAACCACAAAAGACCCCGAATAGCCAAAGTAATACTGAAAAATAAAACCAAAACGGGAGGTATCACCATCCCAGACTTCAGCCTCTACTACAAAGCTGTCATCCTCAAGACAGTATGGTATTGGCACAAAAACAGACACATAGACCAATGGAACAGAATTGAGAACTCAGAAGTGGACCCAAAAGTATACAGCCAACTGATCTTTGACAAAGCAGGAAAGAATATCCAATGGAAAAAAGACAGCCTTTTTAACAGATGGTGTTGGGAGAACTGGACAGCAACATGCAGAAGAATGAAACTAGATCATTTTCTCACACCATGCACAAAAATCAACTCAAAATGGATAAAGGACCTGAACGTGAGACAGGAAACTATCAACACCCTAGAGGAGAAAGCAGGAAACAACCTCCTTGACCTCCACCGCAGCAACTTCTTACTTGACACATCCCCAAAAGCAAGGGAATCAAGAGCAAAAATAAACTGTTGGGACCTCATCAAGATTAAAAGCTTCTGCACAGCCAAGGAAACAACCCAGAAAATTAATAGGCAACCAACGGAATGGGAAAAGATAGTTGCAAATGACATATCAGATAAAGGGTTAATATCCAGAATCTATAAGGAACTCACCAAACTCCACACCTGAAAAACAAACAACCCAGTGAAGAAATGGGCAGAAGATATGAACAGACACTTCTTCAAAGAGGATATCCAGATGGCCAACAGACACATGAAATGATGCTCAGCATCCCTCCTCATCAGGGAAATACAAATCAAAACCACACTGAGATACCACCTCACGCCAGTCAGAGTGGCGAAAATGAGCACATCAGAGTACTCGAGATGCTGGCGAGGATGTGGAGAAATGGGCACCCTCCTACACCGTTGGTGGAAATGTAAACTGGTACAGACCCACTGGAAAACAGTGTGGAGATTTCCTCAAAAAGTTAACAATAGAACTCCCCTATGACCGCAATAGCACTGCTAGGTATTTACCCAAGGGATATAGAAATGCTGATGCATAGGAGCACATGTACCCCAATGTTCATAGCAGCACTCTCAACAATAGCTGAAACATGGAAAGAGTCTAAGTGTCCATCAACGGACGAATGGGTCAAGAAGATGTGGTTTATCTATATGATGGAATACTACATGGCAATGAGAAAGAATGAAATCTGGCCATGTGTAGCAACATGGATGGACCTTGAAGGTTTTATGCTGAGTGAAATCAGTCAGGCAGAGAAGGACAAATATATGTTTGCATGTTTAGGAGGATTAGGAATAATTTAACGGAGGACCATGGGGGAGAAGAAGGAGGGAAATGGTGGGGGAGAGGGAGAGAGGCAAACCATGAGAGACTCTTGAATGCTGAGAACAAACTGAGGACTGAGGGGTGTGGTGGGGGAGTGGGGAGATGGGCATGGAGGAGGGCACTTGTAGGGATGAGCACTGGGTGTTATATGGAAACCAACTTGACAATAAACTATTTGTAAAAAAAAAAAAAAAAAAAACCTGCTTGATTACTCCTTCATCCCTCGATTTCTACTCTTCGCCCAATTGAATCATTGTCTTTTATTTATGTTGCTGTGAGTGATGTGACCAAATCATGGGTTTAAGAACACTTACAGTTAGATTAAACTCTTGAGATAAAAACAGAAGAAACAGAACATCAGTGCTCATATTAATGAGGTACCTTTAGCATGTTGTACTTGAAATTACAATGCATGATATTTCTTTTGGTGAAATATTAGTCTAGATGAAAATATATTTAGGTATTTACATATGTAATATGATATATCTCTTCTCAGTGCTATAATCATGGACTACTTCCATAGGCTGCCGTTAGAAAGAGATATAGAGGGCTGCCTGGGTTGCTTAGCTAAGCATTTTACTTCAGCTCAAGTCATGATGTCATGGTTCATGAGTTCGGGCACAAGTCAGGCTCTGTGCTGACAGTTCAGAGCTCAGAGCCTGGAACTTGCTTTGGATTCTGTGTCTTCCTCACTTTTTGCCCCTACCCCTTTCATGCATGTGCACTCTCTCTCTCTCTTAAAACTAAATAAGCATTAAAAATGTAGAACAAGAAAGATATTAGTTATAATACAATTTCATGAAAATCATTTTTAACAAAGTAGAATTTATATCACTAAGTAGCAGTTGGTTCTCAGAGCTGTTACTTTTTGGAGATGAAACTGTTATTAGCAATGAGCCTGACTTTTAGAATTGATTTCAGGGTCAGTTGATGGCATATGATAAAATAAACTTCTTTAAAATAACACATCAATATGAAAATCAACATAATAGTTAACATTTGTTCACCTTGCTAACCTGTCTTGGCTCTAAATGATATGGTCATTTCCTAAAGTTGCATTTATCCAAACAATATATAAAATTTCCACCACGGATGATATTCAAATAAACTTTATTTAGATCCTGAAAAAGGAACTCTAAATATATGAGTGACAATGATTAATTGATGTAAATACAGAATAACTAAAAATTAAAGTAAAATGTGATTTTGAAGTTAATATAATTCTAGCTCACATGTCACTAATGGGAAAACTGAGAATAACATTTACATACTAAGCCATACGTACATGATGTTTGGTTCATTCCCCTTTGTCATACAGTAGCCTTCATAACTAGATATATATGTTTCTTACATATTTGGAAAATGCCACTTAGTTTTATATTTATAAAATGTACACTATTTCTTAAAATAGCCATACATAAAATTATTCCAATATATCCTTTGCCTTTTGTTTCTACTTTTTTCTCTTCCTTAATGAAAATTTCAACACAATTATACTTCATAGCATTAGATTAGAGCAGAATGATTTGAATCCCAGCTCTCAGAGATAATTTAGATGCTTTCATGGTCAGAATATCCGTAAGTAGGATTTTGTGACTAATGGCATTGTTATATCCTTTATTATAACAAAAGGATGAATAAGGACAACTTGTTGTATAACTATTATTACAATGTTACTCATTGAACAAATTGTGTTTGCATAATAGAATTGAAACAAAGGTTTGGAAACATAGGTTTGGGAAATTTTTTTTCAGAAAAATTAAAATTTTAAATAGGTAAGAATATAGTATTTTTATATACAGATAAGATGCAGTTAGCTAATTTACCTTTCATATTTTGAACTTTGATATTTAAACATTTTATAGGATTGACATTCAAGTATTATCAATATATCAATAAAATATATCAAATATTTTATATCATATTGAAAGTTTTCTTTATTAAATGGTTATGATGCAGTTAGATATTTTGTTAAAAGTTTTTAAAGTTATTTTGGAATAATTACATTATCTTCTCATAAACAAGCTAGAAACAATAAACAGGAAACTGTATTAGCAAATTCATTTTCAGGTGACTTTTTAATACTCTGATTTGAAATGTGGTAGATTCTTCCCTCAGATTCCCTTGGTCCACTAAAACTGTTAATGGTTGTTGGTAGGAAATAATGTGTTTGACTCTAAATAGTAAGAATTTGTATATAATTAAAAAGCATTTGTTGATTGAATGTTAAGTGATGCATTTCCTGGCAGAGACTCATTTTATAGAAAAACATTGTGCAGAAAAATCTTCTTAAAATAATGAGTTATTATGTTTACACTAGAATAAGAAAACTCATTAAACAACCTATAAATACCTATTGCTAACTATGCAACTTAAGTCAAAGTTTCTCCTTAATCCATTAGTTACTGTACTTTCCTATATAGTTTACAAGAATGGAACACAAGGAGGTTTTTGACATTCAAAAGATATTAATTTGCTCAATAGGAATATATCACCTAGATAACTTATTGCATATGTTTTCATATGTGCTTTCCTTAACTATCCCAGCTTCTCTTATTTTATCCTATGAATAATCTGAACAGAAAAACAGATATATAACCCTAAGTTGAATGCTAAATTCTAGAAAAAAGTGTTTTAGTCTAAAGTTTTAGCAATAGCTACCAGTCATCAAGAAGTTTCAGAAAATTTATGCAAAAAACTCAATAACTCTTAATTATAGTGGCCTCAGGGAACACTCATATGAACATTCTGAAATCAGGGAAAATAAAATCTTAGTAATTTTGTGAAAGCACCGCTCTCTGTATATTCAATTGCAGAATTATTATGAAACGTAGAAAAATAGGATTTATGTTGGCAAAGGACAAAGACTGGTTTAAATAATTTGTTTTATAGTTATTTAGAAAAGTCATGTGGTGACACACAGCCTGATATCTAGAAGTGCTATTTTGATCATTAGTGCTTGTTGCTATAACCCAAACACCTGCAATGAATGATACAATTAATCACTGTCAATGGTCAATGCAATATGAAGGTATCCAACCTACAAGTCTCATCTGGTAACAAAACTTGGCCTCTGTTCTGCCCACAATCACTGAATAAGGATGAGTGAAAGCACTAAAAATATACTAGAGTGACATTTGGCATAATGGCAATTGATCAGAAGGGTTGCATATAAAGAGAGCATGTTTGGAATCAGAAGTTAAAACAACATTTCTACATTGTAACTAAAGATAAAGAGTACAGAGTTTACCATCTTTATTTAGTTCCTATACACAAAATGTCTATGATCAAGTTTAGTTTGGATAGTGGCATGCCCAAACTACTTGAAAATAGCTACAAAACGTACTGAAATTAAATTTCATTTCTGTTCGTTGTTGCACAGTCTGTTTATATGCAAATACAAACAAGTTCTATCTGGTGGTAGCCATAAAGACACACCTCTCAGATCTCTGATTGTAAGGATGGAAGAGAGCCTAGCTACTGCACTGAAATTCACTTTAGCATTTGTGGCAAGGCCATGCTTTCTATGGGCTTCTCTCAGTCAATGACTGAGTATGGCTGGGATACTAAGGCAGGATTGTTTCTGGGAGATACAGGACTACCCTTGACAGTCAACTTTGGCTTAAAAGAAGCCCCAACAGCCTTGCTGGAACTTGCCTTAGAAATGATATGCAGTCTAAGACCCTTCTTCCCTCTTCAGGCTCTTCCTTTCTTCCCTCCTCTTTTTCACTTGGGGTAAGCCTTGCATTGCAAATTGATGGCTCTCCTAATCTCCCTCCTAATCTTCCTTCCTGCCGGTTTTTTTTTTTTTAATTGGGATTTCCCTAACTTATTTCACATTTAATTCCATTTTGGTGTCTGTTGCTCAGGAAACCCGTGCTAATAGATCTCTATCTAAATGTTTCCTTTCATTTCATAAATTCTCCCATTGTAGTTCTTGGATATTTCACCTAACTAAATTAAGCTTACGATACTATAACATACATTGGCATTATTGTTAAAACACACACAGCCACGCACGCTAATATCCACAACATTAATTTAAGATGTTTTAACTTAAGATAACGATGTTGTTTGGACACTTTTAACAAAGTCAGATTACCATGATCTATACACATTTGTAATGCTATTTTATTCTGAGAACATGTGTTTATCCATTTCCATAAACTGATTTCTCAACATGGGATGGTCTCATCCATTTTTCTGTCTTGTGTCTTCACATCTTTCAATATATAATTCCACCTTCAGCAAGAACTAGTAGTTCCTTTACCTGAAATTCTTACACGCTGATAAATATAAAGATAATACCAAAAGAGAGTAGTCTTAATCCTGTATCAGAAAAGGCAAAGACTCGTTCCTTTGTAAATGTGTATGTAAACTCAAAATAAAATTTACTAAGTTCACCTAAGGGAAAAGTAGCTGTTGTAAGAGGCAAGGCATTTGGGGGGTCAGGTGGGAGGAAATTTTCTCATTACAAGTTTAGAAAATAGAAATATCTGTAAATAAATAATGTAAAACAGTAAAACAATACAAAAATGAAATAATTTAATAATAAATAATTTTCATAATACGAATGAAATAATGAGAGAGAGAAAAAAATCAATAATGACCTCTATTCTCAGCATATCCAGTCTTTGTCTCTCCTGCCTCACTGTTTTTTATTTTGTGGTGCACTTTTTAATTCTATGAAATTGCTTTAAGTTCAGCAGTACATATCCAAAGCTAACCCTGTCCTCATCACTGCACCCAACCAACAACTTTGCTTCTGATTTGGCCCTTTCTTCCGTGACACTAATCAGGCGGATTTTAGATCTCATTGTCACTTTTGACCTTCCCCACTTTTAATCTCTTACAGCGAGGACATTACCAGTGAATTCTATACTTCTACTTTGTAATACATCACTTCCTTTATGTTATCACAGCTCCCACCCCTGTTTAGGACCTTGAAATCTCATATTTGCCATGCTCTTTTTTTCTTTTCTAAGGCCCTAACATTTCATATGACCACAAAGTAAACCTTTCCAAAGTATCTTTAATTGAGTCCTTTTCCAGCTAAAATTATTCAGTGCTTCTACATTCCTTCCTGAGGAAAACCTAAACCTCTTAGCCTGACATTTATATTTCTAAAATCTGACTCCAAACTACCCTTCCAAATTGATCTCCCTTATGAATAAACTGTATGCTCCTTTAGTTTTGAAATGGTAAATGATGCTTAAAAATACCTGAGTAGCTGGTTAAAAGCTTGGATTTCTAGTCCTATATCTCCAGAAATGGTGGAATAAAGTTTGGAGGTGAAACCAGTGATTCTACATTTTGTATGTATTCTGTAAGTGACTTTGATGCAGGTGTTCATCATATTACATCCTGAGAATCACTGTTATATTCTGCTAAAACTAAGTATCAGTTTTTCCCCTGAAGCACTGCTTTTCTTGCTGACTCTTAGGATGTGTCTATGTTGTCTTCATACCAAGAAAAAATGTTTTCATTCATTCAATCATTCATTCACTCACTCAAACAAAATCTACTTCTAATTGTGCTGCAAATAACTGATCCATTCAATTTTCAAATCTGTAAGAGTTCCTATTTTCTTTCCATAAACATTTGCCCAGGCAATTGAAACAAATAATTCACACCTGGTGATACTTATTATTTAGCTCTGGTTTGTATGTAACCATAAAGAAAAGATTTGAGAAATTGCCTTTTGCAAATCCTTCAACTATCTAGAAATGAATCTGTTTCCCGTATGCAAGGTTTTAGATGGATCTGGAAACTAATACTATTTTTTTCATTTTTTAAAAGAATTTATTTATTAACTATTTAAAAATTTTTCATGATTATTTATTTTGAGAGAGAGAGAATGGAGCTACACACATGTTCAAGAGTGGGGGAGGGGCAGAGAGAGAGAGAGGAAGAGAATCCCAAGCAGGCTCAATATTGTAAGCACAGAGCCTGATGTGGGGCTTGAGCCCACAAACCATGAGATCATGAAATCAAGAGACAGTCACTTAAGCAATTGAGCCACCCAGGTGCCCCAAAAGATTTTATTTTATTTTCTAAGTAATCTCTATACCCAGTGTGGGGCTGAACTTATAACTCCAAGATAAGAGTCACACTCTCCACTGACTGAGCTAGCCATGCATCTCTAATGCTATTTACATTTTTTAATGTTTATTTATATTTTGGGACAGAGAAAGAAAGAGAAAGAGAAATAGTGCATGAGTGGGGGAGGGCAGAGAGAGACAGAGACAGAATCTGAAGCAGGCTCCAGGCTCTGAGCTGTCAGCACAGAACTGAATGTGGGGCTTGAACTCATGAGCCATGAGATCATGACCTGAGCCAAAGTCAGAAGCTTAACCGACTGAGCCACTTAGATGCCCCGCCCCTAATACTATTTTAATGCAAAGGTGTCTTATACAGTTTGTAGGTCTGATATTTTAAAATTCTACTTTACTTTCAATTGTGTATAATAAGAGGTCATGCAAGAAATTAAACAGTGTACACAAGTATGAGTATCAAGGATCTCTTAACCGTTCTACAATATAGCCCATTACAATATTTGGCAAAAATGTTTTTGGAATGCCTATTGATTGGCCACACTGAAGTAAAATATTTGCTCAGAATGGTTAATCAGCAAGTGCTGTAAGCGAAAGAAGCCATCTGTGAGCCTGGATGTTCATTTCTGCCTTTGTAATTTCCCAATGTGAAGAACATCTGGAGGAGGCTGACAGTTATTATCTAAAACATTTTTCTCTTTTAATACCAATGCTCTTAACATATTCCCTAAACTTCTTTTCTAACCTAAAACATCTTCACCTGCCCCAAATCTGAGCTATCACAAAAAACAATTTTCTTCCTGATATCCTCATTTGGCATCTGCTCTCTCTCTAAATGCACATGTGGTAAACGTGTATAATGACCCAAGAGAGAAGTAAAAAACTTACCCAAAAAGATGATAACCTTGTTTGACCTGCTCTCCATTTCAAGGTGTAAACCAAGTGTCATCCAAAATGAGTAGTTTGCAATAATGATGGAAATAAAGTTTCTGTGTGCGGCTTTGTGTGTGCATATGAAATAGAGCTGAGTGGTTTAAGAGTGTAAAAACTAAAACAATAAAGGAGAAATAACTTATAATAACATTATGACATTTTCCTTTCATAATTTTTATTCATTAATATTTAAATTATAACATAGCAGTTTAAATTGTGAATTCTTAGATCAATATGAAACTACACAAAGAGAAAAAAATCAATTCTTGCAACAACACTGATTTTCTCTTGTCTTTGCTTAGTATCATTATTGGTGTAAGATATTGATCCTGCATTAAAAATAATGGTTCTACAGACAGTTTCCTAAGGTTGAGATCACTGTTCATTTTAATTTTCTTTAAAGCTTTTTTTTTTTTTTTTTTTTTTGCAATCAATGTTCACTACACAAAGATGATGTTCTAGGAACCAAATGAAATTGGGTATTTCTACTTTGCCACATTTTTTTGTCCTCCTCCTTAAAGATAGTCATAGAAGAATGTAAGTAAAAAAGAATGATGTCCTAAATGTTTGAGAGTAACTTATAGCCTTGAAGGTCTATGCTAGAACTAAAGTTTCCATTTGAAAATGTTAGTAGATAATGCCTTTCTATAATTAATAAATCCTTTAGACATACTATCTTTCACTTAACAGAAGAATTTTTACACTGAATTTACATTTCTGCTCAAGGGTCTCTGTCTTCTTAAAACGTATCCTATTACAGACAGGGAACCAGGATAAGATACTTCCTCATTTAACATTCAGTCTTTCCTAAAGTTTCCAGACAATGTAAGCCACTGCCACTGCCAACCCATCCATCTCTTATGGAGAACCTCTTTCCAGCACTGAGTGACTCTTTATTTGAGGTCCTTCTGTACATCTTGTTTCTCTCTCTTTCAAAATCAAGACTTCCCACTCTATAAATGGTCTTTTTTTTTTTTTTTTAATGAGGATAAGAGAATTGGATAACATTCCTATCTGTGCAACTATTTGGAACTCCAATGATCACTGGAAAAATGGTCACAGATATGGAAATCAGAGCCTACTGAAATAAAACAGGGTAAATTATACACTAATTGAGCCTAACTGCTTGTATTATAGAATATTCATTAGTCTCCTGACACCAAATGTCCAGCCAGATGTTGTTCCTGGTCTGACAACAGTGTGAATCTGCAATATGTTCTGTGATAGCTTTATGATGCTCCCTCCCCAATTTAACCTGGTCCTACAGTTAATGTTCAATTTTAAAGTTCTGGCAAAAGGTCTTATACATAGCATTTTAAAACTAAGCTACCTGAAAATATTGAGGCTTTTTCACTGTATATTCATAGATTAAACAATTAAAATGATTGTAATGATACTTTTAAAAAAAAGTAACTTTCAGGCATCTTCTATAGAAAACAATAGGAAACTTACTCAAAAAATTAGAAATAAGACTACTAAATAATCCAGGAATTCCATTACTGGGTATCTATTTAAAGAAAACGAAACATTAATTTGAAAAGATATATGAATCCCTATGTTCACTGCAGCATTATTTATAATAGCTAAGATACAGAAAACAACCTAATGTCTGCTGATAAAAGACTAGAAAAGAAGATGTGATACACACACACACACACACACAAGCACGCACGCACACACACACCATGGAATATCACTCAGCCATATAAAAGAATAACATATTGCCATTTGCAACAACATGGATGGACCTTGAAGGTTTCATGATTCTAAGTGAAATAAGTCAGACAAAGAAGGACAAATGCCAAAATTTCACTTATATATAGAATCTAAAAACCAAAACAAACAAAACAAAACCTAGACTCACAGATACAGAAAACACATTAATGTTTGTCAGAGGGTACATAGGAGAAGGTGAAATGGGTGAAGGGGATCGGGAAGTACAAACTTGCATTTATAAAATAAATAAATCATGGAGATGCAATGTACAACATGGGGAATACAGTCAATAATACTGTATTAACTTTGTATGGTAACAGATAATAACCTTACGTGGTGTTCATTTCATGATATATACAAATATCAAATCACTATGGTGTTTCCCTGAATATATATAACTATAATATGGCATGTTATACTTCAATTTAAAAAGGTAACTTTCAAAGGATACAGTGATTTGATTTTCATAGATTTCACTTATACTTCAGCACTAAATATAACTTGAATCAATATAAAAGCAGAGCTGGTTATTACAGATTGCATTTCAAGAACTTTATGCAGCACAGTCCACTATATATGGCTATGGTAGTGGCAATGATATGTTTCATTTGGTAATAAAAAGGACACTGTGATAGAAAAATGAATCACCAACAAGAAATCCTGTTAGTGCAAATGTACAGTAGTCTATGTTTGAAAGGAAAAAAATGCCATGAACTCATTTTTGTCTTACTAACATGCAATGCTCTAGATAGAAAGCACTTAATAAGAACATTTTATAATTAAATGTACTTGGCATTTTAATAATCTAAAAATAAGATATTCTTGCTTCATTCTAATTTTATTTTGTAGTAAAAAGAAAATCTGATAAAGGGTTATACATATATGTAAGAAGTTACTTACGCATGTACTCAAACTCTGAACTTATGTTTATAAATTATTTACATATTAAAGAATGCCACATATTACAAAAAAGAATAAATGATGAATGAAGGGAATTGTCTTTAGGAAAAGAAAACTTTCCTCTATTATGAAAAACACCAATAACTCATTTTTAAAAGTGTCCCAACTATATAGGTGTTATATACCTTAATACTTGGAACCAAATTAGCTTTTTTATTTCTTTCTATCTATTTTTTCCTGGTTCAATGGTTAGTTTTTGAGGTCTCACATTTCAAAATAATTTTTGTTGAACTGCATTTGCTTAATTCAATTACATTATAAAAATAATGCATGTTCATTCTAGGATGTTTGGGAACTACTTGCTCTGTCCCAGATAGTCCTTCTTTATAATTATTATTACTTTTATATTTATTGACTGTCTTCTATGCACAAGGTACTCTGCCAGATGCTATGGATTAAAAAAAAAAGCAAAAATGACATGGTTCCTACAGAAAGAAAAGTATACAGTACTAGTGGTGAAGTTGGACAGTTGATGAGGAAAATAAAAAATCTGTGCAGCAAAGGCCATGCTAGGGAGAGAGGCAACAGAGGTATTAACCTTGTCCTTGAGCTCAAGGAAGAATTCCTGGAGAAAGTGACATGCAAGGGGAAACACCTGCAACCATGATATAATGAACTTTTCTCTAAGATTCTTCCCCGAGGCATGTATGTTAAAACAGTATGTTTATTTAATTGTATTTTATCATATTTGCATTATATTGTAGTAAATATGGTTTATATAAGAAATCCCCTTTACCTAATTCTCCATCCAGAAAAGTGTTTCCTCCCAGTGCTCCTCGATTCCCCAAAAGGCAATGGAATATCTGTGTATCTCATAGTACTGATTGTGAGAAGTCAATTTGGGGGAAAGTGACAGGATTAGAAAGGTAAATCCCATCTAGAGAATAAAGCTATTGGGATAAAAATCACAAAAATACTTTTTACATTATCATAATAACTCAACATGATAAACTTAGCTAAATTTAAGTACACACATAAAATGCCATCTATATAATAATCACATTCTCTTGAAATAATACGAAGAAAGAACTAAAGGATAGAGAAGGTGAGTAACTCACTCATGATCACACAGCCTATAAACGGCGAAATCACGATTCAAACACACTCAGCCATAGCTCCAGTGCTGCCGTTCCAAACAAGTGTGGCATTCCTACTTGGACACATATGTGCTTTGCTATTTGTTTTCAAACACTCTACTGCTGATGTTTCCCCTTCATCTGTGGGTATGACTCAGAAGTTATGCAATTACCCAAAGTCTTACTCACACAACATGCAAATATTAGTACCTTAGCTGTTGTTTTACTTATGTGTCATTGATTAAGGCAATGTTTCTAAGACCCCTGTTCTTTTTAGTACCTTTTCTCATACTAAACCACCCAATTAAATCCGTTGCCATGCTTACCTGGCAGGGGAATACGGGCCTCTGCTGTTTCCCCAGCAGTTCATAGTGATGTTCTCTTCTTTGAAGCCCTGCTTTGCTGCACATTTCCTTTGCCCTTCCTACTTGAAGTGCCTCATTCAGCAGCCGTTTGAGGGTCCTGTTATCAGCCATTCTGCTCCTCTATCTATGCCGGGGAAGCAGTGTAGTGGCAGGTACCATTGTCCCACTCATGGTGGAGTACCTGAATTGTGGGACTGGACTTCTAAATTAAGTTAGATGATACAGCCCTTCGGTTTGGGAGGAATGTTGTGTCACGTTGATACTGCAGCCTCTTTCCAAGACTACCCAGATTTGTTTATAGTTCATGCTATGGTTCTCAAGCTCTGGGACCCATACCATCTTAGTGTATGACTGTAAAGTATGTCATGAGTATTTTCTTATAAATCACAGGACAATGGAAATTGTGATTAATTTGCTTTCGGATATTATACCAGATTTCAACTATGTTATGATCATTTTCTTCAGTAGAAAATTAAATGCACAGGGTAATTACAGCTAGCTGCACAGAATTTGTGTTTAACACTGCATCTGCCCTTGGGAATGTACTGCTTATGGGAGTGAGAGCAGAGGAAAGACGAAGTGCTTCTCCATTCACTGGTCAGTGGATGGGGTGGGACGAGCTGTGGCTCTGGTGTATCAGAACCGGTCCCTCTGAGTAAGTGGAATCCTTGGAACTCCAGCCTGATGTGGTATACTCTAGTGAACTCTAAATTTATGCTTGATATTTGTATGGTTAATGATCATAATAAACACAAACTGAAAAGATCTCTGAAGATACTATTTACAAATATGTCTGTTTTCCAATATTTAATGTTGATGTTTAGTTCCATTTTATCCAGGAGAATCCTTTGTCACATATTGAATGCCTCTAATAGATAGTGGGGTACGTCTAAGCTTCATGCTAATCAATAAACCTACTATGGCTCTGCAACTCAACCCAGGACTTCTGTAAGACCTTTCTGATATGTCCATGCAGAACTTCCTGAAATCTACTTTTTTTTTTTTCAGATTGCTGAAATCTAGTAATCTTTGGAATTGATGATACTGCTTTCATATCTTCATATGGATGATACATCCATAATTCTGGTTGTATAAGATATATTGAAAGGTAAGAAACCCTCAGGCAACTCAACTTCACCCCATTGGTCATGAAGAATGAATCCTCCACTGCACAACACCTTTGGTTATAGAGTAGGGGCTTCTGGATCATGATACTTTAAAATGGCATTCTTCAGGCATTAGGGATTGCACTGTGCTGCTAAATTTCTACAATCATTTTTCTTCAAAAGACAGAGCAAATAAAAAAAGTATAATAAATTGAAAAAATCCTCACAGAAATGTAAAATGCATCACTGAAATTTTTCCTCCCTCTAAAGCTATAATAGCTTCAATGGGCCATTATCATCTGAGGTAAAGCGAATGAGACACTACCTGTCAATGAGTGTTTAGAGATTGGTTGCATTAATACATGGCATACATCACTGAAGCAACATATCGTAACATCCCATTTGCAACAGCAACTGTCTGAGGCATAAATGTTTACTTAGGGAATCACTGATGTATGTGTCATTACCACGTTAGGAGCACCTAATATTATGTCACCGTGTGATTGATGACTTCTTAATCTCTGAACTCATTTTGGCTTTTTGGGCCCGGACTGCTGGCCCTATAAATTGTTATGGCTATTTCTGAAATTGCTCTAGTAAGCTGTATGAAATTGATTTTTGAGTTAATTATACATAATGAACATGAGGAAATATAGATATGAGTCATTCCAAGTTAGGGTATAGTTAGGGTGAATTGCTGTGTTATTTCACCTACATGACATAAATACATATGTAATTAATTATTTTAACCTAGCATGGCTAATTCCAATATGTAACACAGAAAATGTGTATGGTATCATATAAAATGGATGCGATGAACATAGTGAAATACCTTACAAGGTGAGTGGTAAACAGGCATTGCCACCACTTCCAACTCTGATCTAAAGCACTATGTTGTGAGTAACTTAGAAGGAAGATGATCACTCTAAAGAGATGGAAACAATAGATTAGAAAAGTTTAACTCAGGAAAGGTGGGGTACATAATGACAGCAAACACATTATACTAACTTACTTTGGAACTTATTTGTAAAAAATGTTTTTTTTTTTTTTACATATTATTTGTTTGCTATCTCTATTCATTAAATATATAGGACATATCTTGGAAGAGCTAATTGTTCATGAAAAACAATGATACCATTTTATATCAGTGTAGGCTCCAGATGGGAACTGAAAAGTCAGCAGAACTATATTTGCCTTTACCCCAATCTGCTGCTAGATTACAGTAATCTTCAACTTTTTTCGACTTGGCAAAGAATGAATGCTGCTAGATTTTTTCTCCAGTGGCCATGGGACATAATTTACAGTAACCAGATCTAATAAAATGTAAAACAGAAATCAAACAATGTTAATAATGGTAATAAAGCATGAGTTTTGCTAAGTCCTGTCCTAAGTGGTTTATCTAAATGTTTCCATCATCTAATCCTATCAGACTTCATGCATGGTAAGTATTATTATTACTATTTACATATGAAAAGGTAAGCCTGACAGAGGTAAGGTAACTTAACTTAGAGTTCGTGTGTTGCAACTAAAACTTGAACCTAGGGCTGCCTGTCTCCAAATTTGTGTTCTTTCCACTTTGCTCTGATTAGATAAGGAATCAAAGAAATTTACAGATTTTGAAACCTCATTAGCCTATACTTTAAACTAAAACATTGACTTTTGCTTCGGAGAGTGAAGAACCAGAATGATTCAATAAGACCTCTATCTTTTTCAAGGCTCCCCAAAAGTTAAAAGCAACTCCAGGAAAGGACATGAGGACAAAATGCCATTGACTTCCCTTCACCCCACCTTCCTAAGTGTTGCAGCTCTTTGACATTTATTTCAGGCCTTAACTCCTGGGACTTGTTTAATTTAATTAAAGCTTTCCTCCCCAAAGTACTTTTGTGCTTATGCTTGTGTTTGTGTACTTATCAGGGATTTTTATGCTTCAAATGAAAAGTAGGGATTAGCTTCGGGCAAATTTTATTGAGAAGCTCAAATGATACCACCAATGACCAGGTTTCTCTCACTCTCTTTGAAAAATGTTGGAAATGTCATCCTCCAGCTCCAAATGATGGCCTCCCTACCCCTGACATATGTTGCCCTTCTAGGCTCTCCAATCACTGATCTGAGCCTCATTTTCTCACACTACACCACCCAAGGAAAGGAAATGATCTCTTCTGGTGGAAGAGAAAAACTGCTTTTCTTTTTTCTTTTTGTTTCCTATTCCAGAAAGACATTTTCTTGTGTCCTTTACTTTGATTGTATTATGTGCCCTAAACCAGTCACTGCAACTTCACGGTTCACACGTAACCAGTGATATCTAGATTATCCAGGGACAGAAAGAAAAATTTTAATTTGCACACCTAAGCAGTTTATTTGAACCTACATGCTGACAGTTTGTCATTCTAACTGATCCTTATTGTAACTGACTATCATAACATAATATCAGCTGATTTTTTTCACTTTGCAAATCCAACAAGAAAAAGTGACTCCCTGAACCTTTTAACACAAATACCTGTTAGTTTGGTATTTGGAGCTAAGCTTTAGACCTGATTTTGTTTTATAAATACTTTCACTAAAAAAATAAAATACTTTCTCATTTTACTTCCAGTTTTCTATCTAGAAACAAACCTTTGAAGTAATCAAAACTCTTCATGAGCAGCATGAATTTTTAATCAATGATAAAGGGTTATCTTAAAGCAATCAAACTTAAAATATAACCTACAAGCAGAAAACTTGATTTTTAGAGGTCCTGATCCAAGTTTTTTTTGGCATGCTTAGTTAAAACCTTGCCTCAAATGGGAACAGTCTGATATTTTTTCCTTAAGCCATGTCATATGACTTTTGTTTTGTTTTACATAGATATAGTTGAAAGGAGCAGATAATCATAGAGAGACCTCATTACCATCTCTACCACCTGCTCACTCATGAATAATTTAAACTAGGCCAGCTATTCAAGGCCTACTTCTTTTTTTTTTTTCTTTTTTCTTTTCTTTTTTTTTTTTTTTTTTTTTTTTTTTTT
>NW_024080784.1:2829424-2889491 GCF_003009895.1 Hyaena hyaena
GTTCCATACAAGTTTTAGGATAGTTTGTTCTAGTTTTGAGAAGTATGCTGGTGCAATTTTGATTAGAATTGCATTGAATGTGTAGAGTGCTTTGGGTAGTAAGACATCTTAACTATATTTATTCTTCCTATCCATGAGCATGGAATGTTTTTCCATTTCTTTGTGTCTTCTTCAATTTCCTTCATAAGTTTTCTATAGTTTTCATCATATAAATCTCTCGTATCCTTGGTTAGGTTTATTCCTAGGCATTTTATGGTTTTTTGTGCAGTTGTGAATGCATCAGCTTCTTGACTTCTCTTTCTATTGCTTCAATGTTGGTGTATAAAAATGCAACCAATTTCTGTACGTTGATTTTGTACCCTACAACTTGGCTGAATTCTTGGATCAGTTCCAGTGGGTTTCTGGTGAAGTCTGTTGGGTTTTCGATGTAGAGTATCATGTCATCTGCGAAGAGTGAAAGTTTGACTTCCTCTTTGCCAATTCTGATGCCTTTGATTTCCTTTTGTTGTCTGATGGCTGACGCTAGGACTTCCAGCACGATGTTAAACAACAGTGGTGAGAGTGGACATCCCTGTCGTGTTCCTGATCTCAGGGGGAAAGCTCTCAGTTTTTGCCCGTTGAGGATGATGTTAGCTGAAGGCTTCTCATAGATGGTTTGATGATGTTTAAGTAGGTTCCTTCTATCCCGGCTTTCTCTAGAGTCTTTATTAAGAAGGATGCTGTATTTTGTCAAATGCTTTTTCTGCATCTATTGACAGGATCATATGGTTTTTATCTTCTCTTTTGTTGATGTGATGGATCACATTGATTGATTTGCGAATGTTGAACCAGCCCTGTAACCCAGGAATGAATCCCACTTGATCTTGGTGGATGATTCTTTTTATGTGCTGTTGGATTCGATTAGCAAGGATCTTGTTGAGGATTTTTGCATCCGTATTCATCAAGGATATTGGCCTGTAGTTCTCTTTTTTTGTTGGTTCTCTGTCTGGCTTGGGAATCAGAGTGATGCTGGCTTCATAAAATGAGTCTGGGAGTTTTCCTTATATTTGTATTTTTTGGAATAGCTTGAGAAGAATTGGGATTAGTTCTGTTTTAAACGTCTGGTAGAATTACCCTGGGAAGCCATCAGGTCCAGAGCTCTTATTTGTTGGGAGATTTTTGATCACTGATTCGATTTCTTCACTCGTTATAGGTCTGTTCAGATTTCCTATCTCTTCCCGTGTGAATTTTGGTAGTGAGTGTGTGTTTAGGAATTTGTCCATTTCTTCTAAGTTGTCTAGTTTGTTGGCATATAGTTTTTCATAGTATTCCCTGATAATTGCCTGTATTTCTGAGGGGTTGGTTGTAATAAGTCCATTTTCATTCATAATTTTGTCTATTTGGGTGCTGTCTCTTTTCTTTTTGAGAAGCCTGGCTAGAGGTTTGTCAACTTTGTTTATTTTTTCAAAAAACCAACTCTTGGTTTCAGTAATCTGTTCAGTTGTTTCTTTGGTCTCTATGTTGTTTATTTCTGCTCTGATTTTTACTATTTCTCTTCTTCTACTGGGTTTAGGGCATTCTTGTTGCTCTGCCTCTAGTTCCTTTAGGTGAGCTGTAAGATTTTGAACTTGCGCTTTTTCCAATCTCTTGAAATAGGCCTGGAGTGCAATGTACTTTCCTCTTAGGACTGCCTTTGCCGCATCCCATAGATTTTGGATTGTTATGTTTTCATTTTCATTTATTTCCACATATTTTTTAATTTCATCTCTAATTGCCTGACTGGCCCATTCATTCTTAAGTAGGATGTTCTTTAACCTCCATGTTTTGGAGGTTTTCCAGACTTCTTCTTGTGATTGATTTCAAGTTTTAAAACATTATGATCTGAGAGTGTGCATGGTAGGATCTCAATTCTTTTATATTTATTGAGGGCTGCTTTATGTCCCAGTATGTGATCTATCTTGGAGAAAGTGCCATGCGCACTCGAGAAGAAAGTGAATTCCCTGGCCTCAGGATGTAATGTTCTAAATATATCCATCAGATCCATCTGGTCCAATGTGTCTTTCAAGTCCATTGTTTCTTTAATGATTTTCTGTCTGGTTGACCTATCCATTGCTGTAAGTGGAGTATTAAAGTCCCTGCTATTAGCACATTCTTATCTATAAGCTTGTTTCTGTTTGTGATTGTTTTAAATATTTAGGTGCTCCTATATTCGGTGCATAGACATTTATGATTGTTAGTTCTTCCTGATGGATAGAACCTGTAATTATTATGTAGTGCCATTCTTCATCTCTTGTAATTGTCTTTAATTTAAAGTCCAGTTTGTCTGATATAAGTATCGCTACTCTGGCTTTCTTTTGATTTCCGGTAGCATGATATATTTTTCTCCATCCCCTTACTTTTAATCTGAATGTATCTTCCAGTCTAAAATGAGTTTCTTGTAGACCAAAGATGGATTTGGTTTTTTTTATCCATTCTCCTACCCTATGTCTTTTGATTGAGGCATTCAGCCCATTACATTCAGTGTTATTACTGAAATATGTGGGTTTAGAGTCTTCGTATCTTTTGTAAGGTTCATGTTTGTGGTGGTGTCTCTGGTATCTTTGTTCCTTGCAACATTTCCTTCAGAGCGTCCCCCTCAGGATTTCTTGTAGGGCTGGCTTCGTGGTGACAAATTCTTTCAATTTCTGTTTATTTGGAAAGATTTTTATCTCTCCTTCTATTTTGAATGACAGGCTTCCTGGATAGAGGATTCTTGGGTGCATATATTTTCTGTTCATCACATTGAAGATCTCCTGCCATTCCTTTGTGGCNATGTGGGATTAGAGTCTTTGTATCTTTTGTAGGTTTCATGTTTGTGGTGGTGTCTCTGGTATCTTTGTTCCTTGCAACATTCCCCTCAGTCTCCCTCAGGTTTTCTTGTAGGACTGGCTTAGTGGTGACAATTTCTTTCAATTTCTGTTTATTTGGAAAGATTTTTATCTCTCCTTCTATTTTGAATGACAGGCTTCCTGGATAGAGGATTCTTGGGTGCATATATTTTCTGTTCATCACATTGAAGATCTCCTGCCATTCCTTTGTGGCCTGCCAAGTTTCAGTAGATAGGTCTGTCACCACTCTGATAGGTTTCCCTTTATATGTTAGGGCCCTTTTTTCCCCAGTTGCTTTCAAAATTCTCTCTCTGTCCTTGTATTTTGCCATTTTTACTATGATATGCTGTGCAGAAGATCGATTCAAGTTACGTCTGATGGGAGTCCTCTGAGCCTCTTGTATTTCAACGTTTACTTCCTTTCCCAGGTTGCGGAAGTTCTCTGCTATAATTTGTTCCAGGACTCCTTCAGCATCTTTCCCTCTCTCTTCCTCTTCTGGGATTCCTATGACATGGATATTGTTGCATTTGACCATATCGCTGAGCTCTCGAACTCTTCTTTCCTGTTCCTGGATCAGTTTGTCTCTTTTTTTGTCAGCTTCTTGTATAATGGTGTCTTCTAAATCACTTATTCTCCTCTCTGCCTCTCCAATCCTTTCATTGGAGGCCTCTAATTTATTATGTGTCTCATTTATCACATTTTTAAATTCATCATGCCTATTTTTATTTTCTATTTTGTCTGTATCCATAGTTTCTTTGATGTCCCCTATGCTTTTTTCAAGCCTAGCTATTAATATTATGATTATTATTCTAAAATCTTGTTCAGTTATGCTGTTTATATCTGTTTTGAGCAGTTCATTAGCTGTCAACTTCTTGGAGTTTCTTTGGAGGAGAGCTCTTTCGTTTCATCATTTTAGTTAGCTTTCTGACTCTTGTTAGTTTTAAAGACTTATTATGCTCTCTGCACCTGTGAGCGCTGCTGTATCCAAGAAGACTCTTTGACTGTCCAGGGCCTGTCCTTTTAGAGAGTGTTTTTTAAATGGTATCTCTTGGTCTCCTTGCTGAGACCTTGGTTATTTTATTTTTCTATTCATAGTGCTATTTGGGGCTTTCCACCTTGAGTACTCTGGCTTGTTTCTTGAGGTAGCCCTGGAGAAGAAAACAGACAGACAAACACACAGGGAGCAGGAGCATATGAACACACAGAGACATCCAGCTAACATGCAAACCGAGAGGGAAAATGAAAAAGTTAAGAGAAAAGATGGAGGAGGGAGGGTGAGTAATAGAGAATAAAAAATACATAAAAGGATCATAAAGAAGAAAACCGATGGACAAAGAACTGTTTAAAGCACATAACCAGATTTCCCAGGTACAGTTGAATAGACGTGTGTATGCAGTGCTGGTTGATGAGCACAGAGAAAGAGAGTGAAGACAGGGCGGGGATGAGGCAAAATTGGAAATAGAATGACCAGGCAGAAGGGATAAGAAGCTTTTTTGAAAGAACTAAAGGGTGGAATATGGTTGGAGAGGTGAGAGAAGGTGAGAGAAACTATATAGTCTAATTACTCCTAAGAGACAGAGATGAAAAGGTCAGTAGGTATAGGATTTTCATCTACAGAATGGACTAAATGTGACTGTTTAAGCATACCGGTGACCAGAGTTAATCAGGTCAGTATTGGGAAAAAGCGAAAGAAAAAAAGGGGGAAAAAAAAGGAGGAGGGCCACTCTCTAGCATGGATGGCAGTGGTGTGATCCAATGCGTCAGGCAGTTCTGCCTTAGCGGTTGTGGGAAGGAGGGTTGCGGTGCACCAGTCCCTTCTTGTGCCAAGTGCTGCAGCTTGCTTTTTTGGGTGTGTAAACTTCCCATGCCTGGTGGGTCGCGCTCTTTAACCCAGTCCAGGCTAATTTGCAAGTGCAGTCCGCGGGCTGGAATGAAATTGCGGTAGACACAACCTCTCAGGGCAATTCCAAGCCTCGTGCCTAGACCTGGGGGTGGAGCCAGAAGCCTTTGCTCCTGTTCCTCCAGGTAGGGTTGGCAAGCATGGGTGGGGGTCTGCCTGTGGGGAGCGCCGTGCACGCTGGAGAGAGGGAAACCAGGTCCCTCTGTGTCTGGTCACTGGAAACACGAACTCGCAGGCAAATCTCCCAGTTTTAAGCCCTTCGCCTTCCCTTTAAAGTTCCAGCCAGCTCGAGCACAGATGTACGCGCGGTTCCTCCAGGAATCCAGCCATGCGGGGAGTACAAAGGAACAAAGGAGTGGTGCCCGTGCGCAGCGCAGCAGCTCCGGGACGAGTTGGCGCGCGGGTATTTGGCGTGCCTGGTCCTGTGCCCCGAGCAGAGATTTTCTGTTTCCCAGCGGCAGAGACCGTATCTCGAGTAGTTTTGGACTCTCTCTTTCCCCTCTCACTCCCTGCAGAGGGGGATCGCCCCCATCCCTGTGAGTCTCCGATCCCGGCCCGATTTTATCTTCCCCAGTTCGCACTCACGTTAGAAGGCTTTGTCAGTGGATTCTGCGTCCTTTCTCTCCCAATCTCTTGGGTTGTAAGGTTTCCTATGGCTTCGGACCTTTTCCGTGTGAGATATGGGGGCGAGTGCAATGCACGGAGCTCCCTACTTCTCCGCCATCTTGCCCCTCCCGGCCTACTTCCTTTCTTATTTTTTCATAAAATACATGTTATGTTGTAATGCTCCAGAAAGTGTAATTTACTCTCCAAAATAAAGAAACTCAACTAAAATTGATAAAATGAAAAAATAGAAATGAAAAAAAACAAGAAAAAAACCTGTGAAGGTGGCAGTCTCTTTTAGCTAATAATTTTTAGATAATTTACCAGCATTGATTAATAAAATCTGATTAGGGAAGCAGTAGTCATTATTCAACTCATTTAACTAACTGGCAAAGACAGATAGCTTGAAAATTTTCACCTCCTTGAGCAAAAAAATGTAAGTGATGAACACAGATACATGATTTTTGTTCTAATTATTAAATTCTTTTTTTGTCATTTTACACTCTTTTAAGCTAAAAATCTTGTGATTCTCAAATATCAATTTAGTGAAAAAAGGGAAAAACAATCAGCTTGTACAAGATCTATACGAAAGGAAAAATATTTTTAAGTCTTTAGTCCCTTGGAAAGTTAATTTTTAGTATTGATTGCTTATAAGCTTTAAATATATTTCTGCATGGAATGTGTCTTTACCTGCTCACTTGAACTTAGGAAGTTTACTTACTATCATCTAACTCAGAGGTGAGTAAATCATGAGCTATCAGTTGTTCACCTATTTCTTTTTAATAAAGTTTTACTGCGGCACTTTGTCATGCTTATTTGTTTACATTATCTATGGCTGCTTTCTTTTTGCACCATCAGAATTAAATGGTTGTGACAGAGACCATATGGTTTGCAAGCCTAAAATATTTTACTATCATGCTTATTAAGAAAAGTTTGCAGGACCAAAAATAAAAGTTTGCAGACAAAAATAAAAAATAAGTTTTCAGACCCTTGATCTAATTTCCCTCTAAAAACTTAATATATAGAAATTACTTCCTTTAAAAATATTTAACTTATGAACCTTTCTGACATCATTTGAAAAGAATGGTATTGTCTTAGGGTACTTAGCCTTCTGTCTTTTTTTTAATAATGTAAAACTTTTTTAAAAAATTCTAGTATAATTAACATACACTGTTATATTTGTTTCAGATGTACAATATGGTGATTCAACAATTCTATATATTACTCAGTGCTCATAAAGATAAGTGTACTCTTGGGGAAGAGAAGTGTACTCTTAATCCCCTTTACCTATTTCACCCATGCTACCAATGCTCTCCCCTCTGGTAACTATCAGTTTGCTATCTATAGTTAAGAGTCTTGTTTCTTTTCTTTTCTTTTTTAAAATATAATTTATTGTCAAATTGGTTTCCATACAGCACCCAGTGTTCATCCCAACAAGTGCCCTACTCGATGCTCATCACACACTTTCCCCTCTTCCCCCATCCCTCATCAACCCTTAGTTTGCTCTCTAAGAGTCTCTTATGGTATGCCTCTCTTCCTTTCTGTAACTTTTTTTTCCTCCTTCCCCTCCCCCATGATCTTCTGTTAAGTTTCTCAAGATCCACATATGACTGAAAACATATGGGATCTGTCTTTCTCTGAATGACTTATTTTTCTTAGCATAATACTCTCCAGTTTCATCCACATTGCTACAAATGGTCAGATTTCATTCTTTCTCATTACCAAGTAGTATTCTATTGTATAGATAAACCACTTCTTCTTGATACATTCATCAGTTCATGGACATTTAGAGTCTTTCCACGATTTGGCTATTGTTGAAAGTGCTGCTATCAACATTGGGGTACATGTGCCTGTATGCATCCGCTCTCCTGTATCCCTTGGGTAAATTCTTAGCAGTGCTATTACTGGGTCATAGGGGAGTTCTATTGTTAAGTTTTTGAGGAACCTCCACACTGTTTTCCAGAGCAGCTGCACCAGTTTGCATTCCCACCAACAGTGTAGGAGGGTGCCCGTTTCTCCACATCCTCGCCAGCATCTACAGTCTCCTGACTTGTTCATTTTAGCCACTCTGACCAGTGTGAGTTGTTATCTCTGTGTGGTTTTGATTTATATTTTCCTGATGATGAGTGAGGTTGAGCATTGTTTCATGTGTCTTTTGGCCATCTGGATGTCTTTGGAAAAGTATCTATTCCTGTCTTCTGCCTGTTTTCTTCACTGGATCATTTGTTTGTTTGTTTTTCTGGTGTAGAGTTTGATGAGTTCTTTATACATTTTGGATACTAGCCCTTTATCCAATATGCCATTGGCAAATATCTTTTGCCATTCCATTGGTTGCCTTTTAGTTTTGTCGTATGCTTCCTTTGCAGTGCAGAAGCTTTTTATCTTGATGAGGTCCCAATAGTTCCTTTTCTATTTTAATTCTCTTGCCTTTTGGAGATGCGTCGAGTAAGAAATTGCTGCAGCTGAGATACAAGAAGTTTTTTCCTGCTTTCTCCTCTAGATTTTGATGCTTTCCTGTCTCATATTGAGGCCCTTAATCCATTTTGAGTTTATTTTTGTGTATGTCTAAGAAAGTGGTCTAGTTTCATTCTTCTGCATGTTGCTGTCTAGTTCTCCCAGCACCATTACTTGTATAGGCTTTACAACCTGTTGGTTGTAAGAACTCATGAAATCCAGCCCCTCTGATTTTCAAAGCCAAATTCAATGGGGACTCATCTTCCCCCATGCAGGCTACCTGGTGTGATAGTCTTTCTCACCCCTCTCCATAAGTTGGGCTCCTTCCCTCAGGGGCCAGACCCATGGGGTTTAGCTCCTCAGGAAGTTCTCACCCCTCCTATCCTCTTCAGTGTGGCCTCTTTTCTACATTTAGTTGTAGAGTTTGTTTTGCCAGCCTTCCAGTCATTTTCTGGGTTATTACGCTGATGTGAGTGTTTCTAGTTATATCCATGGGAGGAGTGTGTATAGGCTCCTTCTTACTCTGCCATCTTCCCTGGAAGTCCCTTAGCCTCCTGGATTAATGTGCTAAAATAAATGTCCTCAAAACATATTTATAAAAACAAATGATATCTGAGAGAAAAACAATATTACACGTCATTTTCCCTTTTATATATTTTCTCTTTTTTTAATTATCTAACTATTAGGAGATTCTAAGTACTAACAGTGCTAAGAGTTGAAAGTTGCACTTGCCTAGAGGTAAATGGACCAAAAGAAGAACCTTCCACATGAAGTAACAAACTCCAAACAGGTCTCCATTTTTGAGTCAAAATTGCTTTACTGTTTTCAGGCAAATAACTTAAAGTAACCCCGGAAAAGCTTGACTTGATGCAAGATATGCCATAATTCATTCATTCTCCCATTTTTAATGTACACACACTCACTTGTTTATGAAGAAATAGACTTATACACGAAAAAACAATGGATTAGAACTATACATTAGGCTAAGCTCACCACAATTGTAGCTACTCTCTGTCACCATATCGTGTTAACTACAATACCACTGACTGTATTCTCTACGTCATACCTTTTATTTCCATGATTTCTTCCTTTCATAACTGGAAACCTGCATCTCCCACTTCCCTTCACCCATTTTGCCCATCCCCTCCACCCTATTCTCCTTTGATGATTTTCTAAGTCAGTTTGTCAGTTTGTGGTACTGTCATTTCACAGAGATCAGTATGAGTTCCCTAACTAGAAATTATGAGTCTGTGGAGAAGTGGGGAAAGAAGTGGCTTAGTCTCTAAAGTCTTGATTTTTTTTAAAACTACTGAAATTCCATATGTCTTAATTAAGAGAAAAAGTCCATTTCGAATAAAACTTTGAAAATCACTGGTTATACAGTTTCATAGTCTCTTATAATCTTAAAATTTTATTTTGAATTAGTTCAAACTGCTCAAGGGAGTTAGCAAAATTACTTCTACTTGACAAAACTTCCATAAACCCCTAAAATAACAAATTATAAAATTAGGAAATGCACAGTTGATCTTATAAATCATTTGGTCTAGCCTTTCTAATTTGTTTCTAATATAACTAGAATTGGGGCATCTAGCATCTTTTTTATAATTTTTTTCTCAACTATAGTTAGATAATATATTACCTATACCTATTTTGGAAAGTAGGAAAAACAATATTTGAATATACTCCATTATCTTAACATTAAGATTTGAATTTTACAGATTTTTTTCTTGTACTTTTTACAAGCATTTTAAGCAACTGTAATCATAGAGCACATATAATTTTATATCCTGTTCTTAAAAACTTAACATAGACTTTTCATTATTATGTATTTTATCAATCCACTATCTGATAACTGAGCATTTTGCTGAACTAATTATTTTTCTTCTTCTGATGCAATGAAAAAAATATAAACAGCCTCTTTCAAAGTTAGCATTATTTGCTTTGAGATGGGTTTTTGGTTTTGTTTTTGTTTTTCCCAGAAATGGAAGCATTGTGTCCAAGAGGATGACTGTATGGCTGAATTCCTTCTTATAGATGATGTGATGATAGATGAAGGCACAACAATATGTGAAGATGTCTTGGCTGATAGTATTTTCTTGACCATTTTCAGTGTCAAGAAGCACAAGATACATACCGAGCATATACAAGCAGCAATTACAGGTTCAGAAGCAGAAATAAAACCAGTTTACTTAAAAGTTATGAGTTTACTTTATAACGAAGGATTATCACTTTTATTATTTTAAATATTCTGGTTTTGCAACAGAATTTCATATATTCTCTCGATTTTTCAGAATATCTTTTGATTAGAGGACAATAGCATTTTCTGTAATTCAAGGAGAAGAATCAGATAGATGGGGTATGCTTTATGATTAGAATAATTAAGAAAATAGACTAGTGGTAAAAAATTTAAGCCACCATTTTTCTATAGCAATTATTTAGGCCTCCTTGGAATTAATATATTAAATAATGTAAAATATTATTTTGTAGATACATTTATATTAATTTATGTATCAAATATATAAATTCAGCACTTTTATTAATGTAAATCAAATTAATGTTATTAAAATATGTGGTATGCATAAATAACATATAAGTAATACATGATATAATATATAATCAGCTGAATACAGTAACTCGTGGGGCTCTGCTCGCAGGGCACTCAGACAAAGGATTACCATGGAAAAATTAAGTCTGAACAAATGCAAATTTTTAAAAAAATATCAGAAAAACTCAATGAATTTATGAAGACTGTAGGAACACACTTCTTACAGGCAGTTAATTATGTTCTCTCTTTTCTAGTCTTAGGTGGAGCAGGAGGAAGAATAATAATAGATGTAGGAAAGAAGCTGGGTTATTTTAAGTGAGAGTATAATCAGTATAAATATCTCAGTCTGTCCATACATTTCATTAGCCTAGAGGTTTTTTTTTCCCCAGTTTTACTTAGCTATTCCTCTAGGAAACCATATTATTTTATCTACAAACTCAGCATTGTGCCCTTTTTCCAGTCACCAGAATATCAAAACCATCCCTTTCAGAGTAGTTGAAGATATCTTTTGAGCTGTGATGATAGGGATCAATGCTCAGGTATTGAGTATGCATTACTACACATGTAGGATATTAGTTTTCTGCTGTGATTCAACCTGACTGTTGCCATAAGCAGCCTTGAGCTTTTAAAATAACTCTTTTCTGAACGTTCACTTGGGTTTACTTACCTAGAGATCACTGCCTCTAGGTCACAGCATTTTAATTCAACTGGGACCTTGTGGAATGAGTAAAACACTTTTAGAGACAGCGTCATCCTTCACCCCTGTTTTATGAATGAAGAAACTAAAGTCTAGGGAACTAAAATGACTTATCCAAGCCCCTATAGAAAGTATGTAGAATTACAGATTCCAAGGTCTGTCACAGAGAATAATAAAAATAGTAGTTTCCCCAGATGCCAGTGGAACTCTGACCATCTTTCAGCTTCCGTCCAACATCTGGCCTATGCATACCTGAATCTGTCTACATTGTACTCAGTGGATAGAAAAGATTATAACAATGGAAATGTAAGACTTTTTACATTTATCTCATCTTCATAGGGTAGCACTGTTTAGCTACTGATACATAAAGACTTCTAAAAATTATACTTTCTATATTACTGTAAGCAATTTTGTTAAATTCTAAAAGAAAACATTTCATTAATCAACTATGGGATCACTTACATAAAATCAAGGTCAACAAACCCAATTTATTTTCCCTTCCCGCTCACTACATAATATCCTTTTAATATGAGGTTTTCTTGTTTCTTTATTTTAATTATTATAATGTAATCTACTAAGAGAGATAGTATTTGTGATTTATGACTTTTGAGAAACCAGGGGACAAAAAAGTTTATAAGAACATGCTATTCATGTTTTTCAAGTTCAAATTCAGCTTCTACAATATTTAGTTCGTTCAATGATTTCTCTATCTTTTCTTTTTGCCATGCAATTAAAGCAAAAAATCTTACCCTTAATATCCTTAATATTCACTTCCTTAGGTAGCCCTATCGTTTTGCAGTAAATTTCCCTTTTAATGTTACATAATTTAGAAAAAAGTGGTGGAAATTACTGTGTGTCTTCTTCAATACAGTAATATACAAAACATTACTACATTTCAGAAATCATAGTAATGATGATAATAACAAATATTTTTTTGTGCTGGGTATTTTGTATGAATAAATCTTCAAATTAAATGTCTCTGTGGATAACTATCAGTATCCTTACTTTAAAAATAAGGAAACTGAGGCATGTGTATATTATTACCTGCCTAAGGTTTCATAGTTTGGAAGTAACAGGACCAAGGGAGACTGCCATCATTCCTTAAAAACAGCCCACATTCTACCAATTTCCTCACTAAGTTATTTGTTCGATATCCTTTTCCAAATTTTTCATCTGATGTTATCTTATGCTGGTATTGCATGTTTTCAAAATAGCTTTACAATCAAGTAGATTAGTAAGTCCTGGTAAGAAGACTGGCCTATATAAATATGAAGGCTATATACCACTTAATTAATGTTTATAATGTGGCAGATACTTTGCTAAGCAATTTACTCACATTATTTCGTTTAGTCCTTACTACAATACCATGAAGTATAATTATCCAACTCTATTTTATAAATTCAATTTTTTTAACATTTATTTATGAGAGACAGAGAAAGAGCACAAGTTGGGGAAGAGCAGAGAGGGAGATACAGAATCCAAAGCAGGCTCCAGGCTCTGAGCTGTCAGCACAGAGCCCGACGCAGTGCCTAAACCCATTAATGAGATCCTGACCTGAGCTGAAGTCGGACACTCAACCTACTGAGCCACCCAGGTGTCACCAACTCTATATTATATACATTTGTTGAGATTTCAGCAAGTTCTTTATGTCTGATTTGGTTAATAAATATCTCTTGTCTATGATGAGTCTGAATCATAGTCATTCATAATATTTCAAATTGAAGTAACATGAGTCCACATACTTTGACTCTATCATTTCATAGATATAGATAAGCCTATAAAATAATTTGTATATGATCGTTGACCAGAGTAGACCAAATATAGCTTAGCAATTATGGAAACTATACTTCTTTCCCCTTTCTACACAATAAAATTTCCTTACATAGGCAAAGGAAAAAGACAATTAAAGAAATAGTTTCATAGCTTTGGCAATCTGAGGAGACAGGTGAAGATAAACTACTCTTTCCTAATTTAAAAAATATTATGACTCTGTATCTGCTCTATCACAAAGAGCTTAACTGTTAACCAAGCTCACAGAAAATGGAGGTTTACAAAAACGAAATCAAGGCTAATATCACATCAATGTCTGGGAGGGCAGAAATCAGTCAGGAAGGATTTCCTAAATATTTTCCCAAAACTGTGAAACATTTTGGGTTTGGAGAAAGGAATGCTAATTGCATAACATACAACGTAGCTCAGAGAAGCCTAATTTGGGGATCTCATATTATACATCTAGGAAATTACTTAATGAGAAGGACTATTTAGCTAACTTTTATTCTCCAGTGGGTATATGTCTAATAAATCCAAAAGGGGCAGTTTGATTACAATAAGTCATCCAGACAAACAAATTAAGATTGGTAAAATGATTTGTCTTAGATAAGACATCCTTACACTGTGGACCCTGCAAGACACTTTTATCTTGCAGTTAGTGAATTCTGTCAGTGTTTATAAGGAAGCACGGTCAACTTCAAAAGGTTTCAGGCTATAGGGTGGAGTGAGAAACCCATTTATTCACTTGTTCTTAACCTATTCCCCCCACTTTCCAAAGTAGAAATAAATGTGCAAACAATTGGAAATAAAAATATTATATTCATCTAAGTAATAACTATTAACATCTAATAAATGCCATGGGAAAAAAAGTAATTCAAGTGTTAAAATGTATATATTCCATGCTAAGTACAGTAATATCTCCTCACAAGTATTACAGGACAGGGAAATATACATTCATTTGAATATCTTTATAAAATAGGGTTGCCAAATAAAATGTAGAACACCTAGTTAAATTAGAGTTTAGGTAAACAACAAATTTTATTTTAACATAGGTGTTTCCCATGAAATATTTAATCTTATATTTTATCTAGCAACCCTAAATGGATATCCTGCATTTTTATTTGCTAAGTGTGGAAACCCTACTCCCAGGTCTTACATTGGCAGTAGTAAAATGTAATGGTTAGAGTGTGGGCTTGAAGCTAAACTATTTGGAGTCTAATACTGATGTGGCTATTTACTAACAATGTGACTGTGGACCAATGATTTACTCTTCCTGGGCCTCAATTCCTTACCTATATAAATGTGAGGTTTTATGAGGAAAAATGAGAAAATACACGGCAAACACTTGGAACACATAGTATGCTCTGAGTAAAGATACTCACAAGAAAGTACTATACGTAATGTAAACTGGTTTGTGAATACCTTAACTTTTCTATTTCTACTTATAAATAGAAAATTTCTACTTCAGTAGAGCTATTTGGATTTTATCCATATGTATGCTTATGAAGTAGAAATATCTTCATTATATATTTTCAGAGACGTATAAATATTAAATATATATTTTCATAGACGTATAAATATTAAGAACAACTTTTGAGCTTAGCAAGTGTTTGCCTTGCCTATATCACCTAAAATATAAGAGATGAAAGAGCCAAAAATTTCTCGTAGCCAGTCTACTCCATGATCTATTTATATTTAATTGAATATTTTAGCGTGAACGTGATACTTCAAAATCTATACTTCTAAAACCTATAAAATCCAGTCTGCAAGTGGTAATGTACAAAGAGCAATCAGAGTTAATCAACACAACATATCTGACAACTATTTTTAAAAATCCAGAAATTCTTATTATCTGCTGAAGTATATTTCCTATATAAAAAAATAAACAAAAATCGCTCTTTTCAGGGGAAAGTTTTTCTTTCTCATCAAAGACAAATTAAAGTCTTGCCCAACATTCTCTTTAATCTGCACGTGATCACATACATCTAAAGAAAGTTTACTTTGCTTCTTAAATGTCAATACACTTTTAGAAATAAATCACGCGCTTTCTGATATATTTTCATTGTGAGAATTAAACATTAAGTTTTGTGATACACAGCCAAAATTACCTTCTATAAGCTTATTCTCTTTACCAATTGCAATAATGCTCTGAATTTCTGAGTACTTTAAAATAATAATTTAAGAATTGAAGTAGAGTTCACAGTAATTACTCTCTCAATAGAATGATGGGTAAGTAGATTAAATATAAATTATTAATATATATAATCCAAGCAATATTTAGTCATTTGACGTGTACAATTATAATTGACTATATCTACAGATTTTGTTATAAAAAATTATATATATGAGTTCTAGTGTTATTTGCCAACAATAGTACTGTATATCTACAGCAATCAGAAGGGATGTACAGTATTTTGTTACCTTTGCTAATAAGTTAAATTCATAAAAATTCTCTCTTTGAAGGTTGCCAAAGTATAGGCATATGATTATTTTAGTAGATATTTAATGCTAAAACCAACTAAAGTTAAGAACAGCTAATTCTGTGCTCTTGCTGATATACGGACATGTGTGTGTAAGGTTTTCCTTTAAAATGAGTCTGGCCTCTATACTGAACATTTTCTCCAAAGTTTCAGGCATAAAATCGGGTATACTGAAATGGTCAGTGTTCTCTTTATAATTCTATAATTCTAATTAGACAAAGAGTTGCCAGATGTTCTGATTGTCATAAGAAATACAATATTTTCTGAAGTGCTTTGATTCTACAGCACCGTTAACATATAATCTGTGCAGAAGCAGATTCCTTACTCCATTTTCAAAGCACACAATTAGGGTTTTTATTATTTTCCCTTCTATTTTCAGAGAAGTAGTACACAAATTCCATATGTCATTTTAGGTGTAATAATTGTTGCACTGAAACTTATTTCTTTTGCCTTTTTTGGGTGTTGCCACTTCTGTATTTACAGCTTCTATGTCTATTTTAGTTGAAACCAAATGATGGACAAATAGCACAAAGGGACCTCTTTACAATGTCATTACATGGGCTGATGGAAAGGTAGACTGACAAAAAATATTTTCAGTTCTCTGTGCAACTTCTCAAGCTGCGATTATAGATTTTCTATGATGGATTTCAGAGAATTTGCCGTAAGATTTTTTTTTATTAGGTGTTCCATTGAACATAAGGCCTATGATAAGAGAACATTTTCTCAACGAGATAAGCCTTTCTTCCTCCCTTTCTTTTCCAATTTTCTTTCTCTTCTTTTTCCCTGCAAATGAGGCCTTTGGAGAGAAATACCAGAAATAATGGCATAACAAGAAGAGATACTTACGGTCCTAAATAATGAAACATGAATCTTTGTAGTTACCCTGCTGTAAGCTTGTACCTTGAGACCACAGATTATAGGACATTTCTCACTTTTACCCTATGATGATAGTCACCTCTGGCCTCTCACTTCTCTGGGTCAGCTCTCTCTTCCTTTCTTACAGATGACTAAGCTGTGTATTCAAAGTGTGGTGCTGCATTTGGCACTCAGTAATCACATTGCCAGTGTACCTAAGGAATGCTATGAGCATCAAGTCTTAAACAAGGTTCATCCTTTCAATTTAGGAAGCATCTTCACTTCCTCAAAAAATATAATTGTTTGACTTGTTCCATACCATTTGATTAACACCTACTTATTCCTGAATTAAAATGAATTCTATGTGTTTTGAAAATCTCTCCCTTAATTCACTACAGTTTCATTCTAAGGACAACTGAGGATGTACTTTGATGAGTGCTCTAGGAAAAACAACAATGATAACAATAAAGCAAAAATAAAGACTTTAAATAAAAAAGGAGACTTTCGGGGGGCCCTGGGTAGCCCAATCAGTTAAGCCTCATACTCTTGATTTTGGCAGAGGTCATGACTCGCAGTTTGTGTGTTTAAGTATCATATTGGGCTCTGTGCTGTCAACGTGGAGCCTGCTTTGGCTCCTCTGTCTGTCTGCCTCTCTCTCTCCATTCTTTCTCTCTCTCTCTCTGTCTCTCTCTCTCAAATAAATAAACATTAAAAAATAACTAAGGACGCTTTTTTTGAGAATAATTTAAAACTAGACTGAGAAAAGTCAGTTGGGATGATTTTCTCTCTACTGTGGGTGACTTTTAGCACTAAGGCCTGACCTTTTGAACCTTATCTAAAGGGGTGCCTGAGTGGCTCAGTCGGTTAAGTGTCTGACTTCAGCTCAGGACATGATCTCACCATTCGTGGGTTCGAGCCCCACATAGGGTTCAGTGCTGACGGCTCACAGCTTGGAGCCTGTTTCAGATTCTGTATCTCTCTCTCTGACTCTCCCCTGCTCATGCTGTCTCTTTCTCTCTCAGAAATAAATAAAACATTTAAAAATTTTTAAAAAAATGTATCTAGACTCCAAAATATCTATGACTATTAGGTAATGAAAATATGTATAACATCATTTAAGAAGCCTGCCCTGTTGAAACATATTCAATACAATCCAAGTAGTAAAGTGAAAATTTCATTATTTTTTAATACCATTTACTTTAGTAATTGGGAAACAAAATCTATGTTATTTTAGAAGGTCATGAAGTTGTCCTTTCTAAACTTGTTAATTTAAGTATCAACTCATATTAGCACACTGGAAAATATAGAGCATGTTTTCTGGCAATTCAACAATATTTATTGTAATTTCGTTTCTTTATTTATAAAATAAATAATATGCTCTCCTCATGGACATCTAATCTCTCTTGTCAAAAAAGCTTTTATTACTGAGCATATCTGTGCTCAACAGTGTACTATGCACTATGTGGGCCTAAAAAAATAAAATGAGCAAGAACACTGTACACCACCTCAAAGCACTTATAATAATAAGTAGTAGTTAATATTTATTGAAAGCTGGAGTAGCTATATTAATTTCAGGCAAAGAAGATGTCACAACAAGGAAAATTATCAGGCATAAATAGAGCATTTGATAATGATGAAGGGATCAATTCTCCAACAAAATACAACAATACTATACATGTATGCACCTAATCAAAAAGCATTAAAATATATATGGTAAAAAGAAAAGAACTGAAGGAGAAACAGACAATTCTCTCTCAGAGTTGGAGAATACAATTCGCTCCCCCAACAGCTGAGAAACCAATCAAGAATAAAATCAGTGAAGTTATACTTGACCTAAATAGCAACATCAATCAATTCAACCTAATTGACGTTTATAGAACAATCCATCCCACAACACTAGGATACACATTTTTCTCAAGCTCATATGGAATATTCACAAAGATAGACCAAATTACAAGCTATAAAACATCTCTTAAGAAATTCAAAATAATAGAAATCATACAAAGTATGTTCTCAGAGCACAATAAAATTAAACTAGAAATCAATAGCAAAAGTTGCCTGGAAAATTCCCAAATATTTGGACATTAAATAACACACTGCTAAACACCTATTTCAAAGAAGTATCAAGAGAAATTTTAAAATATTTTGAACTACAAAAAGTGAAAATTGAATTTATAAAAAATTGTGGGCTGCAATGAAAGTAGTACTTAAAGGAAATTTATTGCAATGAATGTATAAATCTAAAAGAAAAAAGATCTAAAATTAATAAACTAAGTTTTAATTTTAATAAACAAAAAAAATAAGATTAAATCAAGAAGAAGAAAAGATTAGATTGGAAATCAATAAAACTGAAAATGACAAATAAGAGAAAATTAACAAAACTAAAAGCTGATTCTTTGAAGATGAATAATATCCAGCCAAATTAAAGAAGGGAAAAAGTGAGAAGATGTATGTTACCAACATCAGAAAGGAAAAAAGTGTCCTCACTACTGATTATATGAACATTAAAAAGATATTAAAAGAATAATATGAAAAATTCTATGTCCCCAAATTTGATAATGTCAATTAAACTGACAAATTCACTGAAGACATAAACTAAGGAAGTTCACACAAAAGGAAATAGACAGCATAAATGGATATGTATGTCTTCAAAGAAATTAATAATCAGTAATTTTCCAAAAATGACAACAGCAGGCCCAATATATGTTCCAACTGTTTCTATGAGGTCAGGAATAATACAAAAACCAGATGAAGACATCATAAGAAAAAACAAAAAAACTAGAAATCTATATCTTATATAAACATAAATGTAAATATCAACAAAATTTTAACAAATTGTATCCAACAACATATAAAATGAATTACAAACCACAGCCAAGTGTGATTTATTCCGTGTATTCAAGGCTGGTTCAACATTAGACAATCAATTAATATACTCCACTATACCAACAGGCTAAAGAATAAAACAATGATTGTATCAGTTGCCACAGGAAAAAGCATTTACCAAACCCAACATCAACTCAAGACAAAATCTCTCACCAAAGTAGGAATAGAGAATAATTTCCTTAATTGATACATACAAAACACCCACAGCTAACATAGATTTTGGTGAGAGACTGGACACCTTTTCCCTAAGATTGGTAACAAGGAAAGAATGTCTTCTCTCACCACTATATTAACATCATACTGGAAGTCCTATCTAGTGTAAAAAAACAAGAAAAAGATTTACAAGCTATACATGTGGGCATTTGCTGTGATGAGCACTGAGTGTTGTACATAAGTGATGAATCACTGAATTCTACTCCTGAAACCAATATTGTACTGTATGTTAACTAAAATTTAAATACATACATACATACATACATACATACAAGCTATATAGATTGTAGAATAAAATAATGAGTAAACTATGGTTAATATACAGGATGGCTGTCCATTGGTCTATGTAGAAACATTAAAAAACTACTGAAAAACTGAAACCAATAAGCAAGTGTAGTGAGTTTGTAGGATACAAGGTAACATACATAAGTCAACTGCTTTTCTCTATAACAGCGGTAAATAATTTAAACGTGAAATGAAAATAACCACATTTGCAACAGCACAAAAAATGAAAAACTTAGGTGTAAATCTGACAAAATATATATGGATCTGTATGTGGAAAACTATAAAATGTTGATGAAAGAAATCAAAGATTTAAATAAATGGAGAGATCTCCTGTGCTCATGAATTAGAAGACTCAGCATTATTAAGATATCAATTCTCCCTAAGTTATAGATTCAATGTAATCAGAAGCAAAACTTCAGCAAGCTGTTTTGAAGATATTAGGAAAATGTTTCAAAAATGTATTTGGAAAGGCAAAAGACCTTAATAAATATCACAATACTAGAGAAGAACAAAGTTGGAGTACTCAGAGTAAAAAATATTTGCAAAAACTGTAGAGATGCAAGAAATATGATGGACTAGGAAATTGTTAAATCCAAATAGGAGCTCACTGCAAACAGTAACAACAATGCTAATTTGGGGATATTTAAATGTAAGAAAGGATTAAACACTAGGGATTTATAACATCAAAAATGGAGGGATGTAAACAGAGTTAAAATGGATTGTTTTCCATCAAATGAAGAATAGAAGTGGTAATCAGTGTCAGTAAAATAGTAGAATTTTAACAGTGACTAAATATGGATTATTAGGACAGATCAAATATTAAGCCACAAAGCCAGTCTCAAAGAATGCCAATCTTGTACAGGCCATTTACTTCTACTCCACTAAAATAAAATATTTCCCTCAAATCTGTTTTTGGAAGAATACACTTCTTTGTGATTAATGTGTCTGTCAAAGAACTAGATAATGAATGCCCTAAAATATTGAAAGCAAAATAAAAATGAATACTGTATATTAAAATTTGTGTGATGCAACTAATACTTAGAAGAAAATGAATAACTTCCATTCATTTAATAGAAAAAAGAAAGAGTAAAACTTAATGAGTTCTATTTTCAATTCAAATTTTAGATTAAAAAGGATGAGGTAAATCAAACATAAAAGAAAACATGTGATGTAGGTGTGAGCAGTAATTTATTAAATAGAAAACAAAGAAACAATAGGAAAGGTCAGCAAACCAAAAGTGTTTCTTTTTTTATTATTTTTTTTTTTTTGAGAGAGAGAGAGCAAACGATTGAGCAGGCACTAGTGGGGGAGAGGAAGAGAGAGAGGGAGACACAGAATCTGAAAGCAGACTCCAGGCTCTTAGCTGTCAACACAGATCCTGATGCAGGGTTCAAACTTTGAACTAAGTGATATGACCTGAGCGGAAGTCAGAGGCTTAATCAACTGAGCCATCCAGGAGTCTCCCAAAAGTGTTTCTATGATTGTTTTAGTAACTTGCTCAAAGGAACTCAGCCAGAAAGCATGGGAGCAGGTCTCCCAACAGAGCAAGTGTGACCCTAGGCTCTGAATTGTTTACCAGGTAACATTTCTAAGACTCCTTTTTCCATTTACTAATGTATAAAATAAAGTCAGGGGCACAGGAGTATCTGTCAGTTAAGCATCCAGACTCTTGATTTCAGCTCAGGTTGTGATCTCATGGTTTGTGGGATTGAGCCCCACATTGCGCTCTACACTGACAGTGCGGAACCTGCTTGGGATTCTCTCTCTTTCTCTCTCCCCATCTGTCATGTGTGTGCTCTCACTCTTAATATAAATAAATAAACATTAAAAAATAAAGTCCAGAGAAATAAATGACTTGACTTGAGTCAAAGTGTCATCTTTCTTTATTTGTTTTAATGTTGGTTAGTACATTTAAAAGTACATATGTCCTTTGCATTATATTTTATTAGACAGTTTTATATTTAGGAAATAAATTCAACTTGAAAGTAAAAAGAGTCAAATAGGAGATGGAAGTTCTAGCCAAAAAGGAAGTATATTTTCTTATATGGATACTGTAGGTATCTACAGATAGGTATTAAGAAAAACACTGTTTTCCTAATACTCTTGTTAATATTTTTAAGAGGGGAACTAGTAACTTCCTCCATGTTATTCCTTTCAGTTCAGGGATATTTTCTAAGATTAGAGTAAAATATCTTCTTTAAAGGTTTTTACAATGGTATTTTTTCTCTCTCTTACTCTGATCTTGATGTGTGACTTTTGTGACAGCTTCAATTTATACACTTTGGTAGGCTGAATGATGCTGTCCTGACAAAAGTGTTGACAGCCTAATCTCCAGAACCCATGACTATGTCAGTTCATTTGCAAAAAGGAATTGCAGATGTGATTGATTAAATTAAATTTCTTGAGGTGGGCAGATTATCCTAAATATTTTTGGATGGGCTCAAATATAACCACATAAGTCTTATTAGAAAGAATTAGGAGGGTCCGAGCCAGAGAAAGATTTGAAGATGCTATGCTTCTGGCTAAAGAATGAAGGCAGCCTCTAAAACTGGACCGGGAAGGAAGGAAATGGATGCCCCCTCAATTCTCCGGAGGGACTGCAGCCTTGCCAACACCATGATTTACATTCAGTGAAACCCAACTTGCACTTCCGACTCTTGGAAATCTGGGGTAATAAAGTTATGTTGTTTAAGCCATAAAGTTTGCAGTGATTTGTTCTAGCAGCAATAGGAAAACAATATACCCTTAAATTTTAGACTACTCTGTTTAGCCTCATCTTTGTTCTCTCAGCTAATTTTTATGTCCTAGTCATTCCAAGAAGTCATTCTACTTACTTCCATCATTACTACTATTTGCTCCCATAATTTACCCTGCTTCCTAAGTCAATGCCTGACTCTTACCTATTTTCAATTTTACCTCATGTCTTTTCTTCCTCTTTGTTATGGCTAAAAACCCAGCTCCACAATTCCCTGGAGAGGTAAATTCCCTGGGGGATAACTTGATTCTCTAATACTTTACCTTTTAATTATTTTAGTTTTTAAAAGCTGTTTAGTGTTCAAATGATGTCAATTAGAGTGGTAATTTCTGAATGAAAATTTCACTGAATTAATATGCATTCAGCATTTGGAGTTACTGAGTAATTACTAACTGGCCATTATTAAATTATTTGGTATCTCTAGACTTCATATATATTTATAGATTACTTCCTTTTTTCCAAGTATTTAATAGATACATTTATGTTAGAATATTTAAAAAGTAATTTTTTGCATTTGTATATTGTTTGCAGATTAAAGATATTTTTTCTTCAATGTTATATTTTTTTATATAAGATTTACAAGTTTGCCAGGGAACAAATGAATATATTTATTATATCATTTAGACTTATGGGCTCTTATATTTATATTTTTTATACACATTAGAAGTGGGAAATAGCTCTACCACATGGGATGTTGACTTATAAAGTGATTATTTTTCTGCAGGAAAATAACGTACTTTTCAGTTTTCAAATATCAAGTACACACTCCTAAAGTTTTAAAACTCTAAAATCATTTCATATAGAGATACAGTTAATGCTTCCTTTTTATAATCATCTTCTAAACAACATATTTCTACTCTTGCAAATGCTTTTCTTTCAAAACATAAGTCACTACTCTCAGGTATTAATTCTAAGGTAGCAATTACCTTAATCATTATTTCTAATAAATTTGGAAATTATAATGCTATATTATATTCTTGGTTTATTATTACTTCAGTATACTTTTCTATATTTATTAATTTGTTTAACTACTAAAAGTATCAAATTCTTTTAAGTTAGTAGACCCAATTATACCGTTCGGTAGAATTCTCACTTTGAGAAAATTATTTTTCATCTACAGATAATTCTTAAAAGAAAATATATATAATATCCAGTTCCAGTGTTTGAGTTGCCTTATTGACGTCTTTTGAATTACAAAAGAAAGAGAGTTAAACCAAGCAACAAAGTACTAGCCAACTGTGGGACAAGTAGGCTTTCACCATTCAAGTAAGGTTATTTTCATAACTCAGGTGGTAAGATTATTCCTTTTCATCTAGCAAACATTACTTCTTTATTATTATTATTATTATTATTATTATTACTGTTATTATTTATCATGGCTCACTAGTAGTTAAGTTTGTTTAAGCTAAGTAAGTTTGTTAGACTAAGTTTAAACTTAAGTGAGTTTGTTTAAACTAAATCTAAACTTTTAATCTCCATGTGATGTATAATGGAGTAGTTTTGTCTACAGTACTAGGAGAACCTATATAATTCTAAACTTAATCCTGGTGCCTCAAATAAAATATTTTTCTTTTAAGTCATGCCATAATAATTAGGAGAGGCTATGACAGCCTACTGGATATATGTTTACTTTTAATTTAATTCTGGTTTGTAGAACAGTTACTCATTGTATGAAGCAAGGTCATCTTTGTTAATTCAATTGCATACATATATGAAGACATCCCTATAGAAGATTTCAGGTAATGCTTTTCCATGCAACTCAATCAGTCTTTACTGATGGCAGTAAACACTTTATCCAGATTGTAATGTGCCACAAACCATCAGTTACTGCACCGTGTTTATAAATTCTGTGATGCACATCAAAGGACACTTACAAAGATTAGTGAAGAGTTAGGCATATTAAGAAACCAAAGCTGAAGCAATACTATTTAGCACTTACATGACATTTTTTATTTTCAAATTATTTTTGCATGAATACTAATTGATCCTACAAGTACCATTAAGAAGGTAAGTAAAATTATGATCCTTATTCTGGATATAAGAAAAATGAAGTAGAGAGACTTAAGTTATCTTCAATTTTCTAGTTACCCCTCACTCTATCATATATCTATTTAAATATCCACCCTCTTTAAGTAAACATAAAAACAATGAAACAAAAACAAAAACCCTTTGAACTCCAATTTGGTCTATTTGAAAGGTCACCCATGTGAGGTTGGTCCATCCCTTCTCTTTGAAACCCATCATTCTGTTTGTTCTACTTCTTTCCCATTCCAAACAATTATTCCATTTCAACCTAGTACCCTAGAGCTTAAAAACAACAACAAAAACACTATAGTTTTACAATGTCCTTGTTGAAAAGGTAGACAAACAAAGACAACTAGACTTAAAGTGAGTTATCCAAAGCCACAGAATCAACACTAAAGTCCAGGTGCACACAAATCTCCATACCTTTTTCTACCATAAAACTGTATATTACATACTAAGGAGGGATGTTTACTGTTTTGCATTTCTTCTAATTTTGTCTCTTGCTCCCTTATCGGTTAATACCTCACTATGCCTTTTCTACTTCTGTGACTCAAGAACATACTTGTAAGTAGCTAGGAGTCAGGGGAAGGACAGATCATATACAGCTAGGTATGTTCTCCCACGCTGAGGATTATAGACAAGCACACGCTGGAGCAAGGTATAAAGGAACAGTCCTAAAGTCTGTAGCACTTGTTATTAAACTGAAAGAACACTCTAAGAGTGTAAACTTCAAAGGCATTAATTTTCATAAAGAAGGTCAACACTATTTGTGTGGAGGATGAATAATGTGGCACTTCCTCTAACAAGGCAAGGATGTGAAATTTTATTTTATAACTGCATGGCTTAATAAGTTTAGGCAATGGAAAGTGAGAGTGACATTAATGAGTTGGAAAAAAGTATAGATATAGGTGTGCTAATGAATACAAGTTTAATTGCTAAAATCTTTCAGGCAATAACTGATTTCAAGGAAAAGCATCTGCTTATAATGACTATTACGTCAATTTAACAGCATTAATGCAGCTAAAATATGACAACTTAATGCTGATTATATTCTGTACATGTTGATAACTATGCTTTCTAGTCTCTGCATGGAGCCTAATTGAAAAATGATTATCTTATGTTTAAGATTTATCATTAACTACAGAATAAAGGACAATGTGGTACTTTTGTTTAATCCATAATGAACCAACATTCGAAGTCTAAGTGATTAAAGTGATCAAGTTCAAAGTGCAAACTAGATAAAAATTTCATAGAACACTATAGAATTTTTATTTCCTCTTCTTTTTCCCAATTAATCATGTCTGAAAGTTTCTTCTACTATAGAAAGCAGAATAGAAATATGAATTTTATTAATTTATTTTGCATTTCTTCATTATTTTAAATAAAAGGAACATCCAGCATGCCAAGTTGAAGCACTGATAAACAATGCAATAACATACACTTTATGTTGGCTCTTTTATTTTACTTTTGATATGTGCACATATGGAAAATGGGAAAAAAGATTTATAAGTGTATACCTTACTTATTTTCAAGAACTAAGCAAGGAATTCACACATTTTGTCCTAGGATTCACTTTCACATAAAGGATATTTAGGCTTGTATTATTTACAGTAATTCTATTCTATGCTTTAATATAACAAATTAACTTCCAAATCTTAGTGTAATCCTCAATACTACAAGTTTTAGTCTGGCTTGTTGACATCTAATGTGGTTCAGGACAGTCTCTATTCTTGTGGTGTGTATGCCAGCTAGAATATTGAGCCATTAAGTTCACTGAAGCAAGAAAAGGGATATGGAAGAAGTCACATTCATTGTCCAAAACTAGTCATATGGTTCTAACCCAATAACAAAGAAGGGAGCAAAATGTAGGGAAACTCATCTCTAATCAGCTCTACTTGAACTCTGTCACAGCTGAGATGTGATTATTTCCAAGAAATTAAATCTAGACCAAGCAAAAAAGTTGGTTTAATTAAATCTGGGTAGTTTTTATTTCAGGGGAGCTCAATTTTAGTGATTAGCACAAAACCAGCAATCTATCTGCCAAATATACAAAAGCCTAGGAAAAAGCAACTATTACAAGATAGAAAGTTCATTTTGAACAAAAGTAGAAAATACCTGGTAACAAGCTCACTTCTCTCTTAATCTTGCAATTAAACCCATTAATTAAAGTCCTGTGTTATTTTGCTTTTCTTCAATGCTCAATTGATCTCCAATAAGCTTGCCTAGAAAGGTTGGAAGAGAAAGGTCAATAGACTTGAACAAAGTTTCACAAACTGTTGTTACTTCATGTGGCAGTAGCTGAAAGCATTCTTTGTCATGGAATCTCTAGTGCTCCGTGTCTACAAATGAAGTGACTACTGTGTTATCACCATTCAAGAGTGGTACAGGATTTTCTCTCAGGATGGCTATTTTGAATCAACCTCAAGGTATATAATTAAAGCCAAGATATGGAGAAGAATGGATTAGAACTAGAAGGAAAAATAAGATAAAAGACCTAGGTAGATAGATGGTCACATAAAATAATTGAACTGGATCAAGGTGAATGAGCAGTCTACTTTCAAGATTTAAAATAAACAGCAGAAAAAGATTTGTTCTAGAACCCTGTGGTAGTGTATGTGCATAGGTGTTCTGTGGGTTTCTTTTTCATTTCCAACTATGTCCAGTATAAGTATGCATAAACATCTGAGTAGAGACTGTTCTAGTGGAAAAAAGAGTTCAGGACGTTTTATTTCATTGACTAAATGTCCAGAATAATCACATCAGTGCTAATTACATTGTTTAATAGTAGCAGTTGTGCTGTGACTTTAATCTTTCCTGTAAATAAAAACTACCTTTTCCCCAAAGAATTGACTGTTAGATGAATTTCATTATGCTAGTCAAGGATTAACCACCTGTCATATTTTTATTACAGAAATATTTTGGGTTGTAATTATCTATGATGTTTCATACACTAGTATGAAAAGTGCAGGAATCTCAAGGGAAGTGTTCTGATTTACTTGGTTGCTGCTGAATGAGGTTCATGAAACATTTTATTTTGCAGAATTGATGGAAGACAAGATCGTGCAATGGTGCTAGAAAGAAAAGAAAATCCTAGAGGCAAGCCTTTTGAAGATGTTACAGGCTATGAATTTGAGATTGATCTTGGTATACCAGATTAAGAATAAAAACCTTAAAATATAAATGATCTTAAGGTATCCATTCACCCTTCCAAGTGCTCTCAGAAATAGGAGCTCTTGCACCTATATCCTAGATTCCATACCTATCTCACTCTAAGGAGGTATTTATTTTATCTTATTTTTTGCCGATACCTCAAAGTGTTTCCTTCTGCCTTTAGATACTCATTGAATAGTGAGATGTGGTGGTGGTGATGATGGTGGTGTAATCTTGAGTAAATGGATTGGACCCTCATGAAAACTTTGTCAAATACCACTATTTCCAGCCTATATACTCTATCCTTACTCATCCCAGACTGTACTGATCTAAACTGCAACCACAGATTATTTCACCTTTTATTGAATTCTTGTTCCACTCTGCACTCAACCATTTTTCTCCCTCTCCCTCTCTCTCTCTCGCACCATCTATCTATATCCATATAATATGCATAGATTTTTATATGCTTTTAAAGAATGCTTACTTATTTGAGACAGAGAGAGAGAGACTATGAATGCCAAGCAGGCTTTACACTGTGAGTGTGAGCACGTCCTGGGGCTTAATCTCATGAACTGTGAGATCATGACCTGAGCCAAATCAAGATTTGGAAGTTTAGCTGATTAAGCTACCCAGGTGTCTCTATATGCTTTCAAAGTTGAGTTGACATGGTGCATATTTCTCTTCATTCTTTCATCCATCCATCCATCCATCCATCCATCCATCCATCCATCCAATAAATGTTTACCAAACACTTAAATAAGGGTGGCCAAACTGGGTTTAATTCCACAGGCAGTTTCTCAGTTAATCTACCAAGTTCTAAAATTTAGTCCCTAACTATGAAAGCCTAGAGAATCACTTTGGTCAATACTACAAGAGAGCAAGCATGGAAAAACACAGGATAACACACATGATAACCAAAATGGAAAGCACATGTATTAATTTATAATGAAAAATATTACTCTCACATGGCCTAGCATACCATCTAATAAATACATAAGAGGTCTAGAATCATATAGGCAGTACTCCGTGAAAAAATATATCATACCCAGACTGATTTGTGACCAGATATAGTCAGAACTAGAGAAGCTACATAAATTGAGTTTAATGGCATCAGATAATCTAAGACACATTTTATAGTACGGTTGTGGTATTGCTTCTGGGACTCCAGTGACTGTCATTTAGCCTATTGTTATCATTCTCCTTTTTAAGGCATCCTCGTCATTGTGACCAGGGAGGTTAACATTCAGTGGTTATGATTTTTCTCTTCATGATACTTGACAGGGCCACTACCTACCCTTAACTACTTGACTCTTCTTCTATGTCACTGTGACATATATTGTCACATCCTTTCTTTACAGTGTTGGTTGTCAACTGGGAAGATTTTTGTCTCCCAAGAGACATTTGACAACATCTAGAAACATTTTGGTTGTGACAACTCAGGGAGTACAGCTGACATCTAGTAGGCAGGAGCCAGGGATGTTGGTAAATATCCAACAATGTATAGGGCAGTGTCCATAACGCAAGAATTATTCACCCAAAATACCAATAGTGTCAGGGCTGAGAAACCATGTTCTTGTGATGTTATAATGGTCAATCTGCTTATAGTATAGTTTTGTTTTCCTGGGAGCTAGTCTAAATCCTAAAAGGGACTCTGCCAATCCTGTTTTCAACCACTAAGTATAAATATGAAGTTTAACTAGTAACAAGGCAATGTTAGTTTCCATTTTCAAGTACTTGACAACAGCTCATTGTGTATTCTTAAATATTAACAATAACTGCTACTAGATTCATCTTCTTAAAATATAAGTCCATCCCCTTGGGGTGCCTGGATGGCTCAGTTAGTTAAGCATCCAACTTCAGCTCAGGTCATGATCTCATGGTTTATGAGTTTGAATCCTACATCGGGCTCTGTGCTGACAGCTCAGAGTCTGGAGCCTGCTTCAGATTTTCTGTCTCTCTCTCTCTCTCTGCCCCTCTCTGTCTCTGTCTCTCTCTCTCTCAAAAATACATAAACATTAAAAAATTAAAAAAAATAAAAACAGTCTATCCCCTTACTATCTCTAATAAGGACTTCTGGAATAATAGACAAATTTATCAATCATTAATTTTTGCAAGGCGCTGTTGTGAAGACCTTAATTTATTTTTCTCAATATTTCTATGAACTAAGTACCAGTTTATCCCCATTTACAAATGATGAAACTATGTCACAGAGACACTACCTAGTTTACTAAGGCCACTTAGTTAGAAAGTGCTACAGCTGGGATTTAAATCCAAGTACCTTACGGTGCTCTGTTGTAGGACAATATCTGGTCTCAATGGGCTTTAATATGTTACAACAGTAGAAAGGATAACGTTGAAACTCTTCTGACCAGCTTCGTAGCACTCTAAATTCTCACTTTCTCTATTTCTCTTGACTTCTAACCCAATAGGTTGAAACACAAAAACCACCTCTATTTTTCCTGTGCACATTACAGGACTGAGGATTTGCTCAAAAGGTGTTGTCAACTGGAATGCCCTTCTGGTTCCTGCCACCTATTCAATCTCACTAGGTTTCCAAAGCTGTGCTCATAAGGCAAGCCACTTTCCTGTAGGCCTTCTCACCTGGCTGCTATGGTTCACAGTAATCTCATTTTTACAGTGCTTATTATTTTGAAGAAAAATGTTGATCTTTAAACATCTATTCTGTGATAGATACAATAGATATCAATAAATATAAAATAATACGAGACAGGGAGATAAAATAAAATAGATAAATATATTTGAGGATAGATCCAAATTGGGTTAAAAATTTATGTTCTATTTTCTTTATCAACTATATATGATCTTGGACTGAACTTCAATTTTCCATCTGTAACATGTATGTAATACCCCCCCGGAACAGTTTTAGATATGTCCTATTATTTTCCTGATATGAGGAGCTTTGTGGCCCCTCATATATACATATACACATATGTATATACGTGTATATGTATAAGCATATATATAGATTTATAATATATATTTAATATATTTATCTATAATATATAAAGACAGTGCAGTTGAGATCTCTATATAAAAACATAGATATATGTATACTCAAAAGAACATGTCATGTTTTACATAGTATATATAAATATATATATGTGTGTATATGTATATATCTACTACATCTATATTTTATATTGTAATCAAGATCAAAGCCAAGTTTTAACTCCGGTCTGCTCTGTATAAGCCAAAAGGTCTTAGGCTACTTACTTAATTTGTGAGCCTCATTTTTTCTTTTTTATAATGGAGAGAGCACTCATGGGCTAAGAGGCTACAAGCTGAATAGAACTCTAGCCTTCGTGGAACACAGACAAGGATGGACCATCACAATAATCCCTAACCACCTCAGCCTCTATTTACTGTCAGATTTCCACTGAAAAAGCTATGGATCCATTGTTCCCAGTCTAAGGGCTTTCATAAGAGATTCTAAAGGATCCAGATTTATTCTAGGATAAAAAAATGTGTGCCTCTAACTCTAGATGCTGGTGAGGATGTGGAGAAACAGGCACCCTCCTACACCGTTGGTGGGAATGTAAACTGGTGCAGCCCCTCTGGGAAACAGTATGGAGGTTCCTCAAAAAATTAACAATAGAACTCCCCTATGACCCAGCAATAACACTGCTAGGAATTTACCCAAGGGATACAGGAGTGCTGATGCATAGGGGCACATGTACCCCAATGTTCATAGCAGCACTCTCAACAATAGCCAAAACATGGGAAGAGCCTAAGTGTCCATCAACGGATGAATGGATCAAGAAGATGCAGTTGATCTATACAATGGAATACCACATGGCAATGAGAAATAATGAACTCTGGCCATGTGTAGCAACATGGATGGAATTTGAGGGTGTTATGCTGAGCGAAATAAGTCAGGCAGAGAAGGAGAGCTACCATATGTTTGCATGCATAGGAGGATTAGGAGGAACTTAATGGAGGATCGTTGGGGAGAAGAAGGGGGGAAATAGTGGGGGAGTGGGAGGAAGGCAAACCATGAGAGACTCTTGAATGCTGAGAACAAACTGAGGACTGATGGGTGTGGGGTGGGAGGGGGGAGATGGGCATGGAGGAGGGCACTTGTGGGGATGAGCACTGGGTGTTGTATAGAAACCAACTTGACAATAAACTATTTTTTTAAAAAATGTGTGCCTCTAACTAGTAAATGTGACTAAGTTTATCATCACAGGGCAATAAAATAAATAAATAAATAACCTTTAATTTTTCAGGGATTGCCATGATATTTGGTTTTCTTTCGTTTCTTCTTATCCCTGCTTCCTTTTCTTGTGACTCTTCTCCCTACTCATAAGAAATCTCGAGTATGAATATATGAGGAAATGAGAACAGAGGTCCCAAAACTGGATTCATATTGCTCAGGTGAACTCAGCCCTTCTTGGTCTGTTTTCCATCAAATGCAAGAATCTAGTCATTATTGTTTAAAAAAGATGAATTAACTTAGGTTTTCTAATTAATCATTTCCCAAAGTCTTGAATCTGGCTATATGCTTTAACTGTAGTACAAGGTCATTATTTTACCTTAGCTACTTGCATACATTCTGTGTACTCATCTGTAAAATGAGAAAAATGATATTTGTTTTCCTATATTTGAACTTGTGGTAAGGATTAATCCCTAGAGAAGAGGGCTGATGGTTTCATCATTCCATATTTTCAGCACCAAGCTGGTCATATGCACCTAGTAGCACTCAATGTGAGTTATACTGAATTAAAATAAGTTATAATATGTAAAAGTTTATAACCTTTGATAGCTCCAAGTTTAACAGGTTATTACCTACATTAATGATACTTTGAATTAAGAATCACACTTTTTACAACTAATGAATTTAAAAAATAACTTTTTATGAATATAGCTGTATTCAGAAGGAAAATATTTAATTTACAGAATAAATGAAATGAAATTTTTAAATCTGTATCAGGGAATATATGTCTTTTTTTTTTTCAAAATTAATGTTAGGTCAATATATTGTCTTAAGTACAAGTTCTCCAAATGTACTTCTGTTTTCCTTTTATGTGCACTTTTATCTGTTTCATTCTACCAAAAGACTCCTTAATGAATTTTGAGAAAGAAATGATGTTGGGACCTACAAAAAGCTACCAATGTTGACCTCTGATCGTAGATGCCATGCCACATAGTGCAGAAAGCATCTTCTTTCAAAACATAATTAATTTTCTGTAGTGCTTAAAATAATATATTCAATTGCTCACTTTTAATTAAGATTCCCTTTCTTGCTCTCAGTTTAAATTATGTTCTGAAAGCAATTTTTGTCAATTGCTTTTTCATGTGAGAAATATAATTATGAACTAAATTTTGTTAGTGTCATATTCATATTTTTTAATAATAAAGTTGTGAATAAAAAATGAACAAAGACTCATACACACGTTTAAATGTCTCATTCTATAAGTAGAGTAGAATAGTTCCAGAATACACTGATAATGCATAAGTATCTTGGTTTTCTAAAGAAAAACACATCTCCCTGGTAGCTGTTATATAATCAGAATGCTTTGAATCAATCATTAGGAGCTTAAGTACAAGTAGAAGAGTAAAAACCTTGCTTTAGAAAGTAAATCTTTTCACTAATACCTAATAACAATTATTTATATTGTTAGTATTTGACTATAGATTCACCAAAAAAATTTAAAACTTAGAGCCGTCTTCAAGAAGTAATGATTTTAAGACATGTATACTATATGCCTCTTGGATTATGGGGAGAAAAAGATGCTTAAAGGTGATTTTTTCTTTCTTTCACACCAAAGATTTTGGAGATACAATGTTATCTGTAGGAGGGTCCCCGTGTCCATTATCCAGATTCTGAAGTGTCAGGAGGAAGTCTTAGTGATTGCGGCCATGGTTGTAATTTCTCAATTCTGGCTTCATGAACCATAGTTGCAGGCCTCAGAGGTAGCCTTTACCCTGGGAGGGCAGTTCTGTATTGTTTGAGTATTTTTCCTGAGGATTTATTCCGTTTTCTAATTTTCCAGCAATTTTTAAAACAGTTAATTTCCTAAATCTCTTCCTCCTTGCATGGTTTTATTTCCTGCCAAAACAGACACATCATGTACTGTTTTACTTTATGGAATAGAAAAACAACCACAACCAAATTCTCTGACACCGAAAGCAATAAGAAGAGATGTGATCTTGACAGAAGTTAAGCTTGCCTGCCTACTCATTGGCTCCTTAATGATTGAAGTTGCCCATGGATACTGGATATCACTGTGCATATTAATCTGGATTCCTTCGGTAAGAATTGGGGCATTTCCCCAGCAGCCAAGGAGGATCTGTGAGCATATGTGGGCATCTCAAGTGTTTCTGATGACATGATCAAACAAGTTGTGCCATGCTGTGTCACCATGGAACTATGCTCAGAGAGCTAGTCGGAGGATTTGGGAACTGAGAAGGATTTGTTACTGGGCTACAAGTAACAGCTGAGTCAGTGGAGCTCCAGTTATACTGCAATGGCAGAGTAGTTGGTGCTTCTTTTCAGCAGAAAAAGGACCACTTTTCCCATTAAAATGTTATCAATACTAAAGCAAATAACACAATTGTCTGTGTTTTGGTTACCTGCACATCAGAACAGAGGAGGGCATGCTATTGCTGAATATTGTTGAATAATAACAATCAGCTACTGACCTGGGTCTTTCCAGAGACTGTAGGAATGATACCAGGGGGGCTGCTTGGCAGTTGTGGAAATAAATGTGTGATTTAGAGGTCTTATATAATTCACTATCCATTTTCATGTTTTTTTTTCCTGCTTTTATGGAAACATTAGGTAAAAGATACAAATACACATCTAAGCAGTCTCCTATGTTTTAGGCTCTACCAAAATTTGTCCATAACTGTAGGGGAAATCAGAGCTATAGTGATCAAGGATGTGACATGGTACATCTGATAAATGGGTTTTGACACCAGACAGATCTAGACACTGAAACTCATCATCACCTACTCAGCAGCTTTGGTCTAGGGAGGAATTCTTAATGACTCTAAGCCTAAATTTCCTGGTTTTGAAAATGGGAACCACAACGCATTTCTCACAGGGTTGTAAAACACAACAGCATTATTATAGTCCTTGCATGTAGATGTTTGGTAAATGTTACTTCATTCCCCTCCCCCAACCCCAGCTCCACCTACCACCTTCACACTGGTTAGCAAAAGAAATACTTTTATAAGAGCCAAAGTGAGGAACTGGGAACTTTTGTTAAATACCTGTGTATAGAGTTTAATATAGTTAGAATTTTAAATTTAGATTAGAATTCAGAGTACAGTTTAGAAATTAAAGAAAGCTTTTAGGTAGAATTTTTTGCATATTTTATCTCTTATTCTATACTGAGTTTTAGTTACTGGAATAATATATTCATTGACTATTTTTTTCTCCCCTTAGGTATTTAAATATTCCAATATTTCTGGCAATAACATTCTAAAGAAAAGACAGGTTGGCACTTAATTGATTAATGGTCAGTCAACAGCCTCCTGTCAAGATGAACTGACTTGAAGCTAACCAATCAACAGACTTTAACTTGAAAACTTTCCTGATAATTATCCATATATATTTTTTACGATAGGAATTTCCATCCCTATCTTTTTGGCAAAAACATGTATTTTCTTTGTATGTAACTGCATTCATACTCACTAGATAGCTTGCAGTTGTTTGCTTTTTCTCTTTTTCTATCCTAGGAATATCTCTGAACCTCTCTGAATGCACACCTGTGGTGCTTATGACTTCTCAGAACTTCTAGCAGAGAGTTCTTCTTATGTAGAATGTGGGCTGGGAGGCATATCCACCTGGGACAGAATCTCTGTTTCTCCACTGAGTGAGTGCATGGTGTCTGGCCTATTACTTAATGTTAGAGTCTCATTTTTCCCATCTGTCTTCAAAGGTGGGGTAACACCTTAGATGGATGCTGTGAGGATTCAATTAGAAAGTGTATAAAAAACATTTCTTGCACACAGGAAATATTCAGCAAACAATGGCTGCAATTTAATGAACTGTTCTGGCTGATATTCATGAAGTCCAATACCTAGTCCAATACCTAGGACTGGTCTTGCCTGGGCTGTCATTAACCATTCCCTCACTGGGAATGCTAAGATCAATGGGATTCAGGACATGTAGTCTCAGCATTCCTGCAAATATTTAGGCTCTCCACTGATCTTCAGAGTTTTTCTTCAGTATCAAACAGATAAAAACAGGAGAAAAGAAATCAGAATTCCTACCTCAATTGGGAGAACACAGATATTCATAGTTTCACATTAGTTTCCCAATTCAGTCTTTTCTTTGGAGGACAAATTAAGGAGTTATCATTTATGCATACAAGTGGCTTGTGTAGAGCAGTAGGTAAAACTCTAACTTCATTCTGAGAGAATGAACTCTACAGATACTTGCTGAGTTTGTGTGCATAAAAATATCCCTGAAAGCTAGCATTTCAGTAAGAAAACTTGGAACAGAAACTGGGAAACTAATTGGAAATTAATCCTATTCTCAACAGGATTTATGGGTACTTTTAAATTGAACCTACTATCAATCCAACCTTTTACCTTTTAATTATCTTAAGTGAGAAACCCTACTGATCCTCCTAAATTTCTAAACTGTGCTGTAAATATTGCACTGACCACTGGTTTAGCCTCCCATTAGTTAGATCTATTTGGGTATCCACCCAGCGCATTCACTTGCATAAGTGACATTTATTAAACTTCAACATTGGGAGATACTATATTTCATGTTAAACATCTTATCATAAAAATTACAATCACATTTTCACAACAATACACCTCATGCTTCAGAAGTCTTTATGTCACATCTCAACTCATTACACATTCCAAAGGAGGAGAGCAATTTTAAAAGCTTTGTATTTCTCATTATGTTTATTTTCCCACCCACTTACTAAGACTCGACCATATCTCAGAGTTTCATGAATCGGAAGGCAGATTTCAAGGAACATCAGACTTATGATGGCACCCTTAAATTGACATTCATAGAAAAATCTGAAAGTACACACATGGCTGGTTTTATCCAGAACTGCACTTAATTTAAACCCAGCTTTTTATTTTCCCCAAAGTGTCTGCTGTATTTGATATATCTTCAGTTTCCATAAGCTGTTTACACCTGCTCAAAATCAAGGACCTTCCATACTCAGAATAATTTAAGCCAATGTGATGAACTGACTTGAGTAATGATAATATAAAGAAAAGCAAGCCAGCAGAATCAGAAAACTATAGCATTTTAGAGTAGATAGAGCCATGTTAGAGTTCTTTCTTTTTTTTTCTTCAATTTTTTAATGTTTTGTATATTTATGAGAGAGAGAGACAGTGTGAACAGGGGAGGGTCAGAGAGAGAGGGAGATACCAAATCCGAAACAGGCTCCAGGCTCTGAGCTAGCTGTCAGCACAGAGCCTGACAAGGGGCTCAAACCCATGAACCATGAGATCATGACCTGAGCCGAAGTCGGATGCTCAACCGACTGAGCCACCCAGGAGCCCCTAGAGTTATTTCTAACATTCCCTGCTCACCCAAAGGGTAAGACTTTAGCCAGGGTCCTATATTAGTTAGTGGAAGAGTGTAGTCTAGAACCAATTCCTCTTAATTCTTAGATGAGTGCTCTTTCCAATAGCACCATGTTGTCAAATAAGGAAAAGCCAAGGGTTATCACTACTAACCAAGCTCTAGAAATGCCAAGCTACAAACTGTGAATAACTCTGACTAGTGCACTGGACATTAGAATATCAGTAACCACAATTAGTATGCCTTTCTTGTTCTTTTGGACAGATGCATCTGTATCAGAAATTGAGTGTTCTACTACAAATTTAAAGCCTTAAAGTCCCACAAGAAAACCAATATCCTTGTTATCTGCCTACAGCTTTTCCGTCAGCTACACAATCATCCAACAGCCTATGTACTAGTCAGCCGACTTTGGAAACTTGAGTAGGTCTGAACCTGACAGAGTCTTAATTCTTTCTATTCAAAAAGTGCAGTGGCATGCAATGAGATATGTTGACCTCTTTATATCCAACTGGGTTACAATTTTGAAGTCTGCAGGGAGAAGGTTCTGGAAGATGAGCTATTTTCCACTGACTGTGATTACTGGCTTTTCTGGAGGTAGAAAAAAATCTTTAAGCACTCATCTCCAATTCTTCCCTGAGCCAGCTGCTGGAGCCATTGAAACCCAGGAGTGTTCATACCATCTGCCTACTCCATTCGTGGTCCATAAACCCAGATTTCCTAGGAAGAGTCATACTCTTATAAAAAGGAAAGAAGGAAATACAAACCAAAAAGAGAAAAACCAAGAGGAAAGATTGGGTCACAGTCACACACACACAAAGCTGATCAAGCAAGGGCAAAGAGGATTTTATATGGTTTGGAAGATCAGTAGGGCTGTTCACTGTTGGTGTTTGTGCTTTTTTGTGCCAGATATGTTCGTTTATTCAAAAACTAGTGTCCTGTGGTGTCAAATGGATAAATCAATACAATCACTTCTAATGTTCCTTGACTTTCCTTTTAAATAACATTTTGAAGTCATTTCTCTCCTGGAGAGTACTCTGTCAACCAACCCAATGAATGTTACTATCTGATCAGGAAAGGTGCATTCATTTTGTTCAATGTGAAAAAGAAAAATGGAAAATGTATTGTACTTTCATGTATATGACATGAAACTGGATCTTACTATTCTCAGTGATAGGGGCAGAGAGTAAACCTAATGAAGCTTTCTATAAGTAATAACACATTTTTAATAAATGTACCACTCAGGCATACATCTGAATGAGTAAATGAGTAGAATCCTTTCAAGTATTTGTGCTGCTCAGAAGCTTTTGAAATTTTTCTTTTGAGCTAGCTTTCCAGGGCAGTTTATAAATCTCTCAAGATACTTAGTTTCATTTGTTTATAGATTTCCTTCTTTGGCCCACAATGCTTATAACCATATTTATTCTCTAATAACCTTATTCTCAATACTTAGCACCAAATATAATTAGGCTGTTTAAAAAAATAAAATTCATTTTCAAAGAACAAAAATCTGGCAACTTGGTTCTGAAATAATTGCAAAAGATGATTCATACTCTAAAAGCAACATTAAAAGGAGCTTCTAAATTGGTGATTCTTAATTTGAAGTAATAAGGCTAAGGTTGAAATAGATATATAATATATTTTGGCTGCAATATGTTGGTTTAAAATTTAGTTGGATCTGATATCTCTAGTTCTATGCCTACATGTCCACTTATAATTCAACCTACCATTATAGTCCATGAGTCTATACTGCTTAAAGATATTTGAAGTACTTAATTATGTTCTTGATCACCTTCAACTCACAAAATTTCAAGTCGATGGAATATTTTTTTATTATTTTAGTAATATAACCCACAGGTTGATGTCACCATCCCTTCTTAGCAAATACTTAGAACTATGCCTTCATGATGAAAATTACAAATAATTAGAAAGATTCTTTCATGCCCACAAAAACATATCGTCTTGTTGAATATTTTAAAAATTTATAAGCTTTAAAAGTACTGAGGTGTGCTTAAGAATTAAAGTTATTTTTCCCCATGGAGTATATAGAAAGTTATGTCCCAATTTCAGGATTTTTTTTAAAATTTCAGACTTTTTAACACATATGCAATCACCAGCTTCTCTACTATAGCCCTAACGATAGTCCTATATCATTAGGGGAAAGGGATATTGACCCCTTGCATAGTTACACCTTTTGGTATGTTGGTAACTGCTTTCTTAAAGGGAAACAGTTCTCATAACTTTCAAGTAGCCTACTTTTATTTGCTTTGCCATGAAAGGTAATTTAACATTACAGAAAATTTTAACCACATATATAAGTAATCTTGGAATTTTATTTTTGATACTGCTTCTTTTTAACATGATTTCGTTTGTACTAACTTAAAGTGCTTAAATGTGTAAAAACATCATTGTGAGTTACACCTCAATCAGCTCTTCCATAAAAGTAATTTCTTTCATAACTTAAATCTATGTTTTTCATTTTATTCACTTTTTATGGAATAGTTTTAGACCTGTGGGATTTTTTGATTTTTGTCTTTTACTTAGTATATGCTGGTATTTCTTTTGGCTTCAAGTAAATTTAAAATACTTCCCAATAAAACCATCTCACCAAATGACAATGTATGAAATTGAGAGAGAAGTTTAATTTTAACTACCTTCCATTTTATTTTGAAACTTTTAAAATTGGCCATTGAAGTTCTCCTCATGGCATCTGGCTTAATGGGATAAAAAAGTTATATCTGTGCTCATAACTGCCTTGAAAATTAATTTGCATCTCTTGTAAATACGGGATAGAGAAGACCAGAGTTTCATCAATAGAGGGAAATGGTTATTTTTTTTTTTTTCTCTCATGGCTAGGAAGCATAGTCAATTTAACCATGGTTGATTAGACTCAAGATTTAACTATATGCAATTTTTATGCACAGTAGAATATTAACACAAAAATAAACTCCATTTTGCCTTTTAAACGTTTGAAAATTAATCCAATGTTTTTTCTGTACTAATTCCATCAGATTCCGTCATATAGGTTTGAACCTATATTATCTGAAGAATAAGCCATGCTGCTTAACTTTGTACACTTAACATGCTACAATGAAACAATCCTGTCTAATACCTAAATAGATGCTGCTAACTTAGTGTTTCTAAAATTGTATTTTTTATACTATTAAAGTAATTGAAATCCCATTTGATGGATATTCTGAACTCATCCAAGTTCTTCAGCTTTATACATTTTTCTTGGTTAGTCTTTATCACATTCCAGATTACAAGTTTTGTCTCATGATTATTTACTCATCTCTCTTGAAGTTCCTTTACATAAAAATCTTATACAGCCTAAAATCTCATAGTAGACAGATTCAACTACAGCATTTATTTTTTTAAAAATCAACTTTCATTTTAGGACATCAGAATCCTCTTAAGACCTTTATCCACACCCCGATAAATTATGCAACTAGCAATGAAAAGACACATATTTAGGTACAAATTGAGATCTTTAATGGATGCAAATCATGTGACTGGCTTGTTTTAGAGAAAATGTCAAGAGTTAGTTTTGAAGGATCTTTTCTCCCTGATTCAATTTCAAAGAAGGATGAACTTATCTCAAAGGAGCTTCTGTGTGCATATGGACAAGCATGTATGCTTGTGTTCACTGTATGCCCAACAATTCTGTCTCTGTGACCAAGTCCTGCCTTCCAAGGACACAACTTCAAAAAACATATTTGAAATCAGGCTCTGAGATACAAATCTCAGAGCAAACAATTGAAAAGCCTAAATGCAGTCAGCTTTACGGGGTAGGGAACAGACCGATGAGATTTTAGATGATCTATAGTTAAGGTCCAGTACAGAGCTAGACTAACCACCTCCTACTCTCACTTACCTTGGAAATCAAGCAGCGGCTGGGCCCATATTCCCTTCCAGAGAGGGGTACAGGAGCCAAGTTGGCCACAAATGAATTTGGGTGGGTGTATGGGGATTTGTAAGGGGAGGGTATCTCTGGAGCTCTCATCCCAGAAGAACCTTGTTATTCACTAGGCACCAAGGAAATCAAGCTCCAAGACTGTTCCTTTCCTTCCAGTCATAGTTACTGGTAGTGGAGTAATGTGGAGGTAGCAAGCAGAATTACTCAGCTGGGCCCTGCCTTGTAAAAACAGTTAAGCCACCTTCACATAGTTACAATGGACTACAATTTGTTCTTTCACGGAGTTATCCAGGAACTATTGTTGATACCATTTATAGATTACACAAGAGGCATACTTATTAATGTATGCATTTTTAAGAGCAGTGACATGCTCTTCAGTGACATCTATTTCTTTTATGGTGCTGGGTATATGAAAACAAATGAGAATTTTTTGACCCAAGAAAATATGTAACAAATGCCACTCCAGTATACTCAAGACCAGGACATATGCTGGACACACATGTAAATTTCCAAAGCCAGGATTTTTTATATGACTGGCACATTTTTACTGCATATTCTCTGAATGTGCCTGAACATTTTATTAAAAGATAATACTGAGTGAAGATGGTGGATTGTCTAGGTCCAATACATCAGTATAAAAGTGATTAGAGATAATATAAATCAGTCTCATCACTATCTTAGATGTTTTTTCACTTTTATGCCAAGTTAAGAGCATCCTTAATGAATGGTATTACTGGAATTGGCTATTAGGAGTGGTGGCTACAAATTTAAAGAATAATTGTTTGATTATAATATTCAGATTCATTGAATTTCTAATCATCTCCTTTATAGGAGCTATTCAAGGACTTCTAATTGAATTTCTGACCTTGTAGTGAAATCACATCATGAAACTCTTTATGTTTACTCATATAAGCCTAGTTATTTTACCCTTATATTTATTTTTCCTTCATAGTATTTCCTCTGTACTCTAAAGAGAGATAGCTTATTTAAGAAGTTAATTAACTAATGTAAAATTTACCCCTATTATCTACATATTTAATTAAGACTTCTTATTTATGTCATCACAGTACCAAGGACTACAAGTATTTCTGAATGTCAGCCTCTTATCTATTTCCCTCAGCTTTTAAACATAATAAAGTGCCCAGATTCTTTATTCAGTATTTTAGATCTCCTTTCTTTCATGTCACAAAAGATAAATGCACATGGCTGCACTGACAACATCCCAGCTTTGAAAATGCGTCCACCCGTTACCTTATAAATAGTTCAGTCACTTACTTTAATCCATCTTCTCTGGCCATCACTCTAATGTCAAACTTACAACTTTAAGAATGCACTTTTCTCAACTTCTAGTTTCAAAGCAAAAGCCCAAAAGTCTATTCTCTTCACTAACACAAACTGACAGGGGTAGCATTGGGAATGACAAGATGTCAATCAGTAAGGATTCTCATTTAAGAATATGTGATAGTGGTGCCCTGGCATTTTTATTTTGATGAACATTCGTTCAATGTTAACAATGGCAAAAGTCTACCCCTCCTAAAATATGCATAGGTGAAAAGGGTTGGGTGCTGAATTATCCATTTCATTTCTCTGTGTGTTTTCAACAGTTCAGTATAATCATCCATGATCTATGCCTCCTACATAGTTCTGGAAGTTCAATACACCACCAATATACATATAATTTTTTGTTTGATTTATTTATCCTAGCCAAGTTTCTCTTTCTTTAATGTCAACTTTCCAGAGCCCATAGCTTTGAGTTTATTAACATTCAGAGCAGCACTAAAACAAAAGAAATACACACAACACCCAGAGAGTTTCTGGAAAGACTGAAAAGTCTCTGAGGATCATGGAACTTGAAGGAAACGGATTTTGATATCTACCCAGGATCTAGGATCTGACTTGAAAAGTCCTTGAATTGTCCTACAGTTAATACAAGATTCTTAATAAACTGAAACAGGTACTAAAAACCTGATGTGTGAATTTTATCATTTGGGTCCCCTCTTTTGAACTAGCACCTGCTCATAATGAGAGATTGTTGTTTTGTGCATTTCTATAGGTTGCATATGAGATATTTGTACCCAACACTCAACATTTTCACTTTCCAAGACTTGCATAACATTTAGCTTTACTTTTCAATGCACAACTTCCTTTTCACTTGTGAAGCTTCTCTGCTGCAAACCAGAGATGAGGTTGAGAGTTACTATGTAGATTCTATTTACAAAATAGCTGTTTCAGCTGATAAATATAATTTGCATTCTCCTGTCTCCCAGTGTATAGTTCTATCTCAAACATGATTCATTCTAAATCATCAACATCCTGCACTAGAGTTCATATTTATCAATACTAATTTAAGAAGTAAGACAGGCTTTGTAGTTTGACAGCTGCAAGTCTCTTCTGGCTACATCATCATAAACCACACAATGGTAGTTATAAGCTTTTGCATTTAAAAATCCCATGTCTCAAAAAACAATCCACATCTCAAATCAATTTTGTCCCAATGTCTGCCATAAAAAATCAGTGCAATGTAACTTTTCTTTTTAAATAATGGATACGTAGGTGAACATTTATCTTTTAACATAGAAAGATAATAATGTTGCCTGTTGTACTCACACGGCACCGTGCGGAGGTAGAGGTTGTCACGAATGATTTGCTGAAGTTCGTGGTCCACAGAACCCTTCTGAAATCGTAAGTTGAGGTAGTGACGAAGATCCTTATCAACAATTCCTCCTAGAATGATAAAGTTTCTTAATGAAGAACTTTCGAAAATATTTTAAGTATGTCATTTGTTTCTGTCTTAAATATATCTGTGAACCCATTTAAACATTTGCCTCCTTAATAATAAAAGTTAAGATTTACTGAGATAATTGTCAGGTCTGTGCTCAATATTTTACAATGCATTCTTTAAATTATTTTTCATTTAGAATGAGGTCTTTATTATGGCAAAAGTTATGTGTTACTCCTGAACTAATAGTGAAATGTCATAGTATATATCAATGCATCATTGACAAAAAAGACACCCAACCTCTGCCTCCATTGTCCCTTTCCCCCTAGCTTCTGGCAGGCACCAGTCTACTTTCTATCTCCGTGAATTTGACTGCTCTAGGTATACGATATAAGTGTACCATATAATATTTGCCCTTTAGTGACTGTTTTATTTCTCTCAGTATGGCTTCAAGGTTTGAGAAGATTTTTTAAGTTATTCAAAGTCACTATGGACTTAGATAAGTAATTTGAAAAGCTAAAAGAATAAAACCTACATAAATATTAATGCTTCATTCCCTTTATATAATAAAGTAATTTTCTTTTTTTAAAAGTGTGTGAGTGTGTGTGTGTGTGTGTGTGTGTGAGTTAATGTGTTTAATTTTTTAAAGTTTATTTATTCATTTTGAGAAAGAGAGGGAGAGAGCACACAGGAGGGGCAGAGAGGGAGAAGATCCCAAGTAGGCTCCTCACCAGCAGCGCTCAATCTCATGAACCATGGGGCTCAATCTCATGACTCATGGGGCTCAATCTCATGAACCATGAGCTCATGACCTGAGCCAAAACCAATAGTCGGACACGTAACTGACTGAGCCACCCAGGCGGGTGCTCCTCAAAGTAATTTTCTTTGGTCAGCTGTTTTTAACTTGGGACAAAGTTTGAAAAGTTTTAGGTAATTTTTCTTTTATTATTGTAATTGTTTTATTATTATTTTTTTATTCCAGAAATACTTTTAAACCTATTTGTCATTATAATCTAATGAAAAATAAACTGAGCTCTAGGCAAGAAAATGTACTCTGTGGATCTACCAAAGACTAATTTCATATTTAAAGATAAATATGCAAAATTATGAAGATGTATCTATGGCCCTTCTCATTCTTATATTTAAAGGAATAAATTATAAATCAAAATACCTATAAAACTTAAATAGTCATTCCTGAAATGGTTATCTTTTCAAGCATATTAGAAAATTGAGCCAGGACAAAAAAAAATTAAAGATAGAATAGGAAATCTGTAAGAGTCACATAAATCATATTCTCTTCAAGTCCTTTTGAATCCCTAAATTACAATTCATCAATCTATTTGCACCACCATGACCATGTAAATTAGCATTATGTGGCTGTACACATATGCAACACAAACACTTTTTACACAAACAGTAGTTAGTGTATTTGCAAACTACCTATCACAACATTGCTCAAGTTTCTGAATCCATTGTTTCAGTCGCCGTCTAACCAACTGGCACAGCCTCAGTAAGATGTCATTAGAAATAATATTGTTAACTGAACTATCAAAATTTTTACTCTCCAAACACTTTCTCATATATTTGACCAAATAATTTCAGTCTATTTTTTCCACCCAATATAATACGAAAGCAGAAAATAAATGATATCCAAGGTGAACATATTGCTTATTGAGTGCGCATAAATACTACATCCAAAATGCTTGTACATATAATTTTCCAAATTCAAAACAATTTCCTTGGTCAAAGAAGCAAAACAGCCAGATATGAAAGTCACTTGAAACTACCGCCACACTATTATGTATACCTCCAAACATCCTGCATTTCCCTATGTCTTGGACTTCCTGACATCCCTCTGAAGTAGTTAATTATCAGAGAGCCTACAATTTTGTTTTTCTCCCTTGGTATTTTCTGGTTAACAGATCATGCCTACCCTTGCTGCTAGTTCATTACAGCCACAGAGCCAGCACCATGCCTGCCTGTTCTCAGCTGTCATTTCTGCAGAGTTCAGAGTATACAGGTCCTTCAGCAACTGCACTCCAGCTTTCTTCTCTTTTTCTTTCTGTCGAATATGTGGGACATGCCAAGTGATGAGATGCTTTCTGGCAGCCAGAGAAAATACTAACTATAGAACAACAGATGTAGTCTGTCCATTAAAGTGAACTAGAATCATTCACCTAATGTTACATGGATAAGCTCACATTTTGTAGTCCAGGATGGTTCTTTTCCCCCAAAATAAATTATCAGTTTAAACCATTTTTCTACTACAAATATGCTACACTTGCCCTCTCAAAAAATTAACTTTCATAAGAAAAGAACAACAAAAAGTGGTCTATTCATTCAGTGACTTTTCCTCCCAAGGAGAGATCTGCTGAAGCTTCTGAGAATTAATATAAAATTCTTCCACCAATTAAAATGAAAGTCATAAATGATGACAATTATTTTGGAAAGACTTCTCTTGCCTCACATTTCACAAATATTTCATTATTCTCCATAATATATCACCATATGTTTCAAGTAAAAAAAAAATTATTTATCCTGATTATGGGAACTTCTGCTACTTGCTTACCCAGTATTCTTTCCTTTTTTTTTTTTTTTAAATTAAGAATGTTGACTTAGTTTCAGGCCCAAATATGCTCAGTTTTAGGAAGGAGATCACAGTGGTCTGAAATAGTCATACAATCTAGTTCCTTACTTCCCAAACAGCCCTTTCAGTTTCCAGCAGCTATGTTCTGGCCATTGAGACCTAACATAGAAGGAGAGTATTTCTTTATTCACTGAACTAGATTAGCTCTCTGAGATGAAGCAGCCATATTCTGACTACAAAGGGATATGACATGAACAAGGGAGAAATCCAACATGCTAAGGGTATTGGAGTAGAAGTTAGAAACAACCTGGATCCCTGATAGCATCAATGAGCAGCTAAAATAATATCAGCAACTACAAAGCTTAAGATTTCTTGTTATTTGAGAAAAAGCATATATTCTAAAACTACTATGGTTTTCTGTTATTTGTAACTCTACATGATCAACTGATGCATGTGTAGGTATAGACATTCTAGATATACATGTATTTAATATACTACTTAATATATATGTATATTAGAGAAGAATTAAGCAACAGGAGTAGGCAATAGCTGAGCTGAAAAATAGCTCTTGGGTCTCAAGACTACCTGATTTCACATATCTAAGTTAACATTTTACTTTTTTTTAAATAGTTTATTGTCAAGTTGGTTTACATATAACACCCAGTACTCATCCCAGCAAGTGCCCTCCCCCATGCCCATCATCCCCCTTCCCCTCTCCCCTACCCCGATCAGCCCTCAGTTTGTTCTCAGCATTCAAGAGTCTCTCATGGTTTGCCTCCCTCCCTCTCCCCCACTATTTTTCCCCTTCTTCTCCCTCACAGTCCTCCGTTAGCTTCCTCCTAATCCACTTATATGTACAAACATATGGTATCTGTCCTTCTCTGCCTGACTTATTTTGCTCAGCATAACACCCTCAAATTCCATCCACATTGCTACACATGGCCAGATTTCATTCTTTCTCGTTGCCATGTAGTATTCCATTGTATAAATATACCATATCTTCTTGATCCAGTTGGACACTTAGGCTCTTTCCATGTTTTAGCTATTGTTGAGAGTGCTGCTATGAACATTGGGGTACATGTGCCCCTATGCATCAGCACTCCTGTATTCCTTGGGTAAATTCCTAGCAGTGTTATTGCTGGGTCATAGGGGAGTTCTATTGTTAATTTTTTTGAGGAACCTCCATACTGTTTTCCAGAGAGGTTGCACCAGCTTACATTCCCACCAAGAGTGTAGGAGGGTGCCCATTTCTCCACATCCTCACCAGCGTCTAGAGTCTCCTGATTTGTTCATTTTAGCCACTCTGACTGGTGTGAGGTGGTATCTCAGTGTGGTTTTTATCTGTATTTCCCTGACAAGGAGGGACGCTGAGAATCATTTCATGTGTCTGTTGGTCATCTGGAGGTCCTCTTTGGAGAAATGATGTCTGTCCATGTCTTCTGCCCATTTCCTCACTGGATTATTTGTTTTTTTGGGTGTGGAGTTTGGTGATTTCCTTATAGATTTTGGATACTAGCCCTTTGTCTGATATGTCATTTGCAACTATCTTTTCCCATCCCATCAGTTGCCTATTAGTTCTATGGATTGTTTCCTTTGCGTGCAGAAGATTTTACCTTGATGAGGTCCCAGTAGTTCATTTTTGCTCTTGATTTCCTTGGCTTTGGGGATGTGTCAAGTAAGAAATTGCTGCGATTGAGGTTAAAGAGGTTTTTTTCCTGCTTTCTCTTCTAGGGTTAACATTTCAAAGAATTACGCCAATAAGTATTCAGTAAATGTTACCTATTATTAAAACAAATTAATAATCTGCTACATTATTTGCCATAGTTTTAAGTTTGGTTGTATTGTTATCTTTTCCTGTGGAGTTTCTGTTTTGTCATTTGCTAGTGATACCTAGATTTGCTGGCTTCGAAGATGCCTACATCAATCATTCTGTTAAGCAGAGCACTGCCACTGTCAATGCCTTAGCCACTATACTTTTTGAAAACTCAGTGGCTCTATCTTACATTATACTTAAAATTTTTTTGAATTACTTCACTTAACTGTGAATTTTTTTACATTTATTTTACAAAATAAAACAAGTTAAAAGATATAATACCTTCTCAAATCACATATTTGTCAGTAAGAGATCTGGGAAGCATTAGAAGCTGATGATTCTGCTAATGAAGATGTACTTAAGTTTCATAACCTATAGTCTGAAGACCAAGCTTCTTTTAAAAAAATTTTTAATATTTATTTTTGAAGGAGAAAGAGACAGAATGTGAGCAGAGTAGGGGGAGAGAGAGAGGGAGACAGAGAATCAGAAGCAGGCTCCAGCCTCCAAGCTCTCCATACAGAGGTTGACATGTGCCTCAAACTCATGGACAGTGAGATCATGACCTGAGCCAAAGTTGGATGCTTAACCAACTGAACCATGAGAGGCTCCCCTGAAGACCAAACTTCTTACTCCAAAGCAATCAAGTCCTTTCTCAACATGGCCTCAAACCAGCTTTTCAGTGTGACATCAAAGGTTAACTTATGAAGAACTCTTAAGACAGAATGTGATTAAAACTCTTCATTTCTATTGCAAATAAAGAAAGTGGAGCTCTCACAAATTATCTGACACTGGGCTTGGAGTAAAGAAGAAAAGGGGGCTGGGAGAAGCATCAGGGAGAAACTCCTACGGATTTTGGGAAAGAAAACTCTAATCATTACCACTTGAACACAGTGTGCATCTCTGTGGTTTCCAAGTTTTCAGAAAGGTGCCCAGTAGAACTGCTTTGCCCCTTTTACTACTTGAATGCCTAGACTGAGGAAGCCATGGAAGAAGACACTGCTTGGCTCAAGTGTACAGAAAGTCCTTGGCATTTTCCTTAAGACAAACTGTTAATTGCAGCCTTGTAGCTAACGCCGGTCACTCATCTAAGGTTGAGGGAGAAATACATCAGGCTCTGTAATGTTTATGCCAAGGGTCTGATTGCTAGTATGTGACAGGTATAGTTCCATCCTTCATTTGTGGTAGCTATTAGCTCAAGCTTTCTTTTCCCTTGGGTCAAATGCTTCTGAAGTCAGCTTGCACCTTATGAACTAAATGTACATTGAGAAGAATAATTTACTGATTGGGATGGTGCAGGTTGCATAGAAAGAAGAAGGTGAAGATGACCAACAAGCCAATGTCTGGCTCATTCTGATGTCATATATTCATCCTATGCTTCCTTTTCTTTACCCTAGGGGTTTTGTTTGTTTGTTAGTTTTGTTTTGTTTTTGTTTTCCCCATTTATCCTCTACAAGATGCTGAAGTTGGCATTTGATTTTTGTGTTTGTGCTTTATATTTGTACTCATCTTTGTGCTTTATTTGGAAATGGCACCTTGATTTCTTTTTTCCAAGTGGCCAAATCTCTCTCATTCTGTTTAAATGTGGTTAGAAGTTTAGTCAATCTGCATGTGTGTCTTGCTTAGCCAACTGAAGTTTCTCTTCCAGGAGTTCACCTTATAAATGGAGTGACTCAAGAACATGAATGCAGAGCACATTCATCCTGAAAGTGGCACCCTGAAAGTGGCACCCATCATTTTTGCTTTCTGGACACACAGAACTGTCCATTTCTTGTATTTTTCTAGCCAGCTTTGTTAGTTTCCCTTCGTTGTTTGTAATTAAAGAAAGTGTATGGATAAAATCCTTTCGTATTGATATTACCCAATAATACCCATGGAATTCTCATCCACCCTTCAGTTTAAAATTATCCTTCCTTGTGATCGTTTGGTCTTCTTCCTTCTTTGAACTTCTTTGAACTATATCAGGCCACCTTTCTTAGGCACTTTGCATATTCTAATAGGCCATACAATGATAGTCTACATTATGTTGTATAGTAAACTGTAAGCTCTCCAGGACAGGGAATTCGCTAGTCGTCATATATCTTCTCCCCTTTCCTCACTTCAATCTCTAAAGTAGTGCCTTCTTCATATACAAGGCCCTGTAATGTTTCCTGAATAAACAGATCACCAATACTGTAGTGCACCAACACTTATTCATGGAGTTGTCTTTCACTTCTGGTCTCATTTTTCTCACTTGTAAAAGATGGGTGTCTTATCATTTTGGGCTGCTATAACAGAATACTATTACACTGAGTGGCTTAAACAGCAGGGTTTTTTGTTTGTTTGTTTGTTTTTGTTTTTGTTTTGTTTTGTTTTGTTTTGTTTTGTTTTGTTTTGTTTTTTACTTACAGTTCTGGATGCTAAGTCCAAGATCAAGAAGCTAGCAGACTGGGTGTCTGGTGAGGGCATGCTTCCTAGTCTGCAAAGGGCCATCTTTTTCTTGTATCCTCACATGGCTGAGAGAGAAATCACCTCTCTGATGTTTCTTGTAAAGGTACTTATCTGATTAATGAGAGTTCCACCCTTACAACCTAATAACTTCTAAAGGTCCCACTTTCTAATATCATAAGATTGGAGGTTAGAATTTCAACATATGACTTTTGGAGGGAACATTTAGTCCATAATAATATGTGTAGAACCAAATAGGGTCTCTACTAGATCTAAATTCTATGCTTCCACATAAAGTGTTTACTAAGTGCATTTTAGAGTTTGAGGATGTTTTTCCCCTGTAATCAAGTAAGTTAATTTCATCAAGTATTTATAATTATAGATCACAAGTTACCCATATCCCATAAGAAATGCAGCCATGGATAATCTCTCTAGGATACTGTTTTTTTTTTAATTTTATGAATTGTCCAGGAAGCTAAGATCATCAGCAGATAATTTATTTCATATATTGTCTTTCTCAAATAAATAGTAAAATAACCAACCAGAGCAGTCTCAGAGAAAGATTTATCCATATCTCTTAAAATATGCCCCTTGAGTAATTGCACATTTATTTTATCTAATTTATTGGATGGTGGGGAAGTTGAGGAATAGACAGTAGGAAAGCATTATAAGGCTATGTTGTTATGTTCCTTTTTAAAAAAATTGTTTCTGCTTGCCTTACCTCAAAAATGGAGAAATAAATCACAGGAAAGTTGATTGATTCTTTTAGAATCCACAGCCACAAAATAGGTGACAGACATATCTAATTCAGTCTCCTAGAGCAGGCTCCAACCCCTTTTTAGGTGGAAAATTGTATCTATAGTTTCTGATGATCTAGAGGCCCATCTCATTTTCAGGCGGCTGGAGTACTGGATGCATTTCATATATACTGGCCATTCTATAAATTGTGAGCCAGTAAAAGTGTTCTTTCCCCAATAATTCCCCTTTGCCTATTTTAAACAGGAGTACACATATAAGACCCATGGTAACTCACTGTAGATGAATTAATCTGGTTAATTACTTGTCCATAGCTGGAAACATTTAGGTATATGGAAATTTGTATCATTTCTATATTTTACTCATAATATTAGAGAGTATAGTCAGTCCCTTTTTATCATGTTTTAATATCTTTGTGTGTTGTTTTCCCTCAAACTTTTAGTAGTATCACATATTCTGTATAAGAAATGCAAAAATAAAAGAGTCAACTAAATACATTAAGCAGTTGCAGATCATTAGGAGATTCAAAACTACAGAGAATAATTGCTGTTTCAGAGAAAATGACAGAGAAAAATGTAAGTGGTTTATAATATTCTCCAGCTCTATTGAAAATGGCTTTTTATCATTTCCTTCCCCCTACTACTGTACAGATAGGATATTATTATTGAGTTTCATTTTTCATTGTTGGCCTTGGTCTCAAAGTAAATGTTAGAGTTGTTCTTATAGTTATGATTATAGGTTCCCATAGAGAAGAAGAAGAAATGAACACTTTCTGTATGCCTGGCATTGTGATAAGTGCTGTATATGCATTACCCCAAATTTTACAATTGAGAAAGGTAAAGAATGGGCACATAGATGAAAATAAACTCAAGTGTCTCTAAATTTTCTATAATATTTCAAGATGGCTAATTCAGTGCAGGAATAGGGTATTTTCTATTAATTTCTTTGGCTCATCTAACTCTTAAACATTAAATGCTGTTTGTAAAAAGCAGGATGTCACAACAAATTCAAAATAATAAAAGAAAAAAGATATATGTTCAAAAAGTAATCTGACTAAATTTAATCTTTTTTTTTTTTAATCAGAGATTATACCAATGTTAAGTCTAAAGGGAGAAAATAATCTAGTGGGATAGTTATGAATTGATTTGAGATTTTTAATTAAAGATTTATAAATGTCAATGCTCTAAGTTTTCTATGTAAACTGACTAAGGTCAGAGAAAGGAACTATTGTCCAAAATATCTAAATAATTCACCAGGTCAAGTTTTGTTTGTTTTTGTTTTATTTTGTTTTGTTTTTTCACTTGGAGTCTTGGTTTACTGACATTTAAACTATTTTCCAGAGTTTAAGTATAAATTTTTTAACATGCAGTGATAAAAATATCAAAATATTTTTTTAAATACAGGCATTTATCCACATTAATTTTTTAAAAGCATAAAATAAATTCCTCATGCTAGGTATGCCTGAAACATATTCACTTATAAAATTAAAAGCGAACATATGAATATTTGAGAAATGAATATTCAAGCTTACTTCATTTTATATTAGCAAGCTATTATCCTCAAGTCAACTAACTGAAAAATTGTTTTTTTTTTAAGAGGTGATACTTGTCGGTAAAATTGATAAGTATTATCAAGAATAAATTTATAAACATCTGACATTATTTTGTATTTTGAGAATGATAAAACAAGATCAAGCCTCAAATTCCCTTTGATTTTCTTGCTAGCCTGCTGCAATTTAAACCATCAGATGACCTGATGCAATAAACAACCCATTCCAAATGTCTTCATGCTGAAATGTGTGATGACATAGACTATGTTCCCCAAAGTGACTTAAAAAACCACAGCTTTTTTAATGAGCCCATTTTACAATGGCAATACAAAGAATTTCCCTTACAAAACTAGTTTCAAAGAACAGACTAATATATCCTCTATATAGATGGTGCCATGACAGACTACAATGAATGAAGTTATAAGAATTCCAGACACATGATTTGAACTGCTACATGGCTGACTTCGAATAATGAGGAATGTGTTCCAAAAGTTTATTTGAAATGCAGAACATTTTTTTTTCCTACAGAAATAATGTAGCATATTATAATTATGTCCTTGGCCCATCTCTAAGTCTTTTTAATTAATTAGGCACCTAAAACACATTTTCTATGGTATGTTGGAAACAAATAATTGCTACAACTGCCATGTATAAACAATGCTGAGGTGGGGGTAAGGGGATAATGGCTACAGTTCCAAGTTAGGCTGACAGGTTCTAAAAATTCAAAACACTTCTTTCAAGGGGAGTTAGAATGGAACACTCCACGCTCCAAGACCTTGGTGGGGATTCTTGTCAAAGATTCCTCAGGACAAGGATGGGTTAGGAGTAGGTAGAAGAGGGGCAGCCTATTGGGAGGATAATTCCATATGTCCTTGTGTAAATGGTTATGGAACCAAAAGCATCCTGCTCATGTATTTCCTCACAGCCGTGCTCAGCCCAAACTCTCTTTTTCTTTGGAGGTACTCAGCCCACAGTGTATTCTGAGGTCCTGCCTGACTCAATTTGTTTTGCCATCATTCATTTGGTTTGATTTCACTAAAAAATGACCTGTGATCTCTTTTTTTATTTACTATTTTAGAAGCAAACACAAAATCATTTTGATTCTTAAAAATACTTTATTACTCATAAAATTATGAAAATATCTGAAATGCTTTCCCCCATAAACCTTGTAAGCTCCTATTCATTTTATCTACCTACTCCCCTCTCTGTCTGATAGATAAGGATTGCATATGTAGTATGTATTATAATGTATTATAAACATAGTATAGACCATGTAGGAAAGACAAGGGTAGTGAATAATAGTGGAAAATTGAGGGTTATAAAGCCTGGAAGGTAGTTTCAGATTGCAAAAGAAACATAAACTCACCTACTTCAGTTACATATGTCATTCAAGGAACAGTTTGTGTGTTTGCGTGCTTGTATGCACAGATATGTGTGTTAGGGAAGCACAAGTGAATGGACAATAAGGAGGAAGAAAATAAGCCACTGAGGGCTATGAGAATGGAAGGAGAGGGAAGATTTTATCATTCTTGTCCCCCTAGGTTGTTACTACTTTCATCACTGAAAGCCAAGGCCCTGATCTGACTCAGAAGAGGAGTGAGAAGCATGGGTTTTGAGATACTGAACCCAAGTGGTATTCTGAGATTGCAGTGGAAAAGGAAGAGGGAGGAAAATAACTCTCAACCCCTGGAAGCTGGAAGAGAAAACCATGCCTGTTACCAACACTACTGTGCCCCCAAGTGGCTGAAAGTATATGAATCAAGCAAGAAGTATAGTCCAGGACCCTGAAAGTGAGTTGTATTATAATGGACTTTCACTGAATTACAAAATTACTTTCTCTAACTAGAGTTTCAGGGGCTATTTATACACTTGCCAGACACAGTGCTATAGATTAGCAAATTCAATTATCTGTACCTAAAGGCTATCAATTAAAATTTCCTAAAAATTCATTTTTAGACATCTGGGGCTGTACTGCCTATAGAGTTATAGGGAAGAATGAGCCAACAATGGGAAAGAACATGCAATTAACCAAAGGCATTTTTTTTTGGTAAGTTTATTTATTTATTTTGGCATCAAGAGAGAGCATGCATGTGTGGGAGTTGGGGAGGGGCAAAGACTGAGGGAGAGAGACAGAATACCAAGCAGGCTCAGTGTCAGAGCACAGCCTGATGCAGGGCTCAAACCCATGAACCATGAGATTATGATCTGAGCCAAAGTCATGTGCTTATATTTATATAGGTTTTATTTGACAGAAAACACCATTTTAAGTAAAGACCTTCTCCAGTGTGCAATCTTTGTTGATTTTGTAGCTATCATTATATTTGACCTGAAATGTTATTATATTCTTGATTCTAGCTTCAAACTAGGCAATTCTATTTTGCAATGAGAGAGGATATCATTTGAGGACTGATTTTTAATTCAAATTCTTTAGTTTAAAATAAAGAATATGAAATCTAGAGTAGTAAAATTAGATTATTTGAAGTTTCATGCACTCAATATTAATTACAATAATGTGATACCCCTTTCTGTGTGTAGAATATGATTTATTTCAAAGATTTTTAGTGTTTACCACTGCATTTGCCCAACATAAGAACTGTAAATAGTAAAAAGAGAAGCATTTTAATTTACAAAATTTGATTAAAGCATTTCAGAGATTAATTGACTTGACTAATCACACAGCAGAGCTGCAACATTTACTTAGATCTTGCTGCTGTGCCACGCAGTATCTCTGCTATACTAGAAATAAGCAACTAGCAGGGAAAAGAAGAGTGTATGCCCAAGAGAGCATGTCTCCAAAGAAAATCTATCAGAATTAGCTGGTTATTTTGCTTACAACACACGCGGCTCCCCATCTTTGAGGATGAGCCTCTCCTGCTGAGAGAAGTGTGTCACACTCTCCATGACACTAGGCCCAACGAAAGCCCTAAAGTTCTGCTTTAAGTTCAGACTCTAGCCTTACATGCAAAACGCTAAGCTTAATTCTTCAGAAAACAAAACATGAGTGGACAGAATTTGGTGACCGAAATAGATTTGGATTTGGCCAAGAAGAATCAAAGATTTCAGCAAGATTTCCAGCGGAGTGACTGAGAAAATGATGGCAAACCTGTCAGAGATTAGATTGTTGAGACAAGGAGGTACTATTTTTTTTTTTTTTAAGGTTGTGTCAACTTGGCTGACCATGCTGGATGAATGAACAAAAAAGGAAGTAAAAGGAGACAAAATCTACTATACTGATGATGTGAGTGGTATTATGGCATATCCCTTTCAAACAACTGACCTTATGTTTCACTTAAAATCAATAGTGAGGAAATTAGAACAAAAATCCCAGAATTCTCTTTGAAAATAAAGTTTCCTCAAATCTATTTTAGGATGATGCTTTTCAATTTATATGACTTGGATTACTTATATACAACACTGAGGGATAATTTGTATGCAAATATGTTGTCACAGTCCATGATAAAACTGCAAAAGCCTGGAATACTGATATGGAACTTATCACTGATTACCTTCACAAGTGGCTCTCAGAAACGGAATCTCAATAAATCACTCCCATTCTTTCTAAACAACTATCACCTTATCAGCATGCTAAGAGTTAGAGATAGCAATCATGTTCTTTATAAGCATGATACAAATCACCAAGGAGCTGCAACAAATAGTGCCTCATTCTTAAATCATCATGTTTCAGTACCTTCCCTTTCCCTGTTTCACTTGGTTCATATCTCTGCTCAAATATTACTCCTCAGCCTGCCTAACCTTGCTTATCTCCCCCAACCCCACTGTCATCATTCACGGTTCTCCTTCTCTACATGTCTGCACAGCAGTTACCACTATCAAAGTTACATTATGAATTTGCCTATTTGTTTAGAGGTTATTAGAATGTAAGTTCCACGAGAAAGCAGAGTTTGACACCTAGTAGGTGAATATTCATTCACTGATAGAAAAAATGGATGCAAATAAAAAGCACTTGTGGAAAGATATGAACCAGTAATAGATCAAGACAATAATAAGATCCCATTATGTTTCAAAAATGCCTAATTTTTCTTTTTCTTTTTTAAATTTTGTTTTGTTTTTATTTTTTACCTATTATTTTTTTATTTTTTATTTTTTATTTTTTTACAGATAGTTTATTGTCAAGTTGGTTTCCATATAACAACTGGTACTCACCCCCACAAGTCCACAAGTGCCCTCCTCCATGCCCAACTCCCCCCTCCCCCCCCCACACCCATGAGTCCTTAGTTTGTTCTCAGCATTCAAGAGTCTCTCATGGTTTGCCTCTCTCCCTTTCCCTCACCATTTCCCTCCTTCTTCTCCACCATGGTCCTCCGTTAAGTTCCTCCCAATCTGCCTATATGTGCAAACATATGATATTTGTCCTTCTCTGCCTGACTTATTTCACTCAGCATAACACCCTCAAGGTCCATCCATGTTGCTACACATGGACAGATTTCATTCTTTCTCATTGCCATGTAGTATTGCATCGTATAGAAAAACCACATCATCTTAACCCATTCGTCCGTTGATGGACACTTAGGCTCTTTCCATGTTTTGGCTATTGTTGAGAGTGCTGCTATGAACATTGGGGTCCATGTGCCCCTGTGCATCAGCATTTCTATATCCCTTGGGTAAATTCCTAGCAGGGCTATTGCTGGGTCATAGGTGAGTTCTATTGTGAATTTTTTGAGGAACCTCCACACTGTTTTCCAGAGGGGCTGTACCAGTTTACATTCCCACCAACAGTGCAGGAGGGTGCCCGTTTCTCCACATCCTCGCCAGCATCTAGAGTTCTCTGATTTGCTCATTTTAGCCACTCTGACTGGCGTGAGGTGGTATCTCAGTGTCGTTTTGAGTTGTATTTCCCTGATGAGGAGGGATGCTAAGCATCGTTTCATGTGTCTGTTGGCCACCTGGATGTCCTCTTTGGAAAAGTGTCCGTTCATATCTTCTGCCCATTTCTCCACTGGGTTATTTGTTTCTCCAGTGTGGAGTTTGGTGAGTTCCTTATAGATTTTGGATATTAACCCTTTATCTGATATGTCATTTGCAACTATCTTTTCCCACTCCGTTGGTTGCCTATCAGTTTTGTGGGTTGTTTCCTTTGCCGTGCAGAAGCTTTTAATCTTGATGAGGTCCCAATCGTTTATTTTTGCTCTTGATTCCCTTGCTTTGGGGGATGTGTCAAGTAAGAAGTTGCTGCGGTGGAGGTCAAGGAGGTTGTTTCCTGCTTTCTCCTCTAGGGTGTGGAGAGTTTCCTTCTCACGTTCAGGTCCTTTATCCATTTTGAGTTTATTTTGGTGTATGGTGTGAGAAAATGATCTAGTTTCATTCTTGTGCATGTTGCTGTCCAGTTCTCCCAACACCATCTGTTAAAGAGGCTGTCTTTTTTCCATTGGATATTCTTTCCTGCTTTGTCAAAGATTAGTTGGCTGTATACCTTTGGGTCCAGCTCTGAGTTTTCAGTTCTGTTCCATTGGTCTATGTGTCTGTTTTTGTGCCAATACCATACTGTCTTGATGATGACAGCTCTGTAGTAGAGGCTAAAGTCTGGGATGGTGATACCTCCCGTTTTGGTTTTATTTTTCAGTATTACTTTCGCTATTCGGGGTCTTTTGGGGTTCCATACAAATTCTAGGATAGTTTGTTCTAGTTTTGAGAAGTATGTGGTGCAATTTTGATTGGAATTGCATTGAGTGTGTAGATTGCTTTGGGTACTAATGACATTTTAACTATATTCATTCTTCCTATCCATGAGCATGGAATGTTTTTCCATTTCTTTGTTTCTTCTTCAACTTCCTTCATAAGTTTTCTGTAGTTTTCATTAAAGAGATCTCTTGTATCTTGGTTAGGTTTATTCCTAGGTATTTTATGGTTTTTTGTGCAATTGTGAATGGGATCAGCTTCATGATTTCTCTTTCTGTTGCTTCATCGTTGGTGTATAAAAATGCAACCGATTTCTGTACATTGATTTTGTACCCTGCAACTTGGCTGAATTCTTGGATCAGTTCTAGTAGGCTTCTGGTGGAGTCTGTCAGGTTTTCTATGTAGAGTATCATGTCATCTGTGAAGAGTGAAAGTTTGACTTCTTTGCTGGTCTCCGATCCTGGCCCAATTTCATCTTCCCCAGTTCGCACTCACATTAGAAGCCTTTCTCAGTGGATTCTGCATCATTTTTCTCCCAATCTCTTGGTTTCTGTAAGGTTTCCTATGGCTTTAGATCTTTTCCATGTGAAACATGGGGGTGAGCGCAATGTACGGAGCTCCCTACTTCTCTGCCATCTTGTCCCCTCCCCCTGGGATTTTTTATTATTAATACAATAAACTGAGTATGTATTTTACAAAAGGAAGTAAAAGACAGTAAATATTATTTTATACAGATACCTTTAATCAAGACATAAAACTTGACCTCAAAATGCCACCAATTGTCCATTGTGACTGAAATATAATGAGTTAGCATAATTTATAAAATTTGCTAATTGCTCTTCATGGTCGTGGATATTAATCTAGTTCTTAATATAAATAAGTCATGGGGCCTGTTAAACATTTAATGTAGAAAAATTAGGCATTTTTGAGAGAAGGGGGCAAGATGGCAGAGAAGTAGGGAGCTCAGTGCATTGCACTCGCTACCATAGCTCACAAGGAAAAAAAAGATCTGAAGCCATAGGAAACCTTACAGAACCCAAGAGATTGGGAGAGAAAGGAATCAGAATCCACTGAAAAGCCTTCTAACCTGAGTGGGAACTGGGGAAGATAAAATCAGGCAGGGATTGGAGACTGGAGGGACTGGGTGATCCGCCTCTGTGGTGAGTGAGAGGGGAAAAAAAGAGAGCCCAAAACTACTCAAGATACGGGCCCTGCTACTGGGAAACAGGAAAACCTCCGCTCGGGGCATAGAAGGGCGGTGCGCACCAAATCCCCACACGCGAAATCATCCTGGAGCAGCTGCATGCGAGCAAAATGGTCCTGGAGTGGCTGTGTGCTCCCGGGCACCACTCCTTTGTTCCTTGGTATTCCCAGTGCAGCTTGAATCCTGGAAGAGCCGTGGGCGGAACTCTGCGCTCCGAGCTGCCTCAAACTTTAGAGGGAAGGCAAAGGGCTTAAAACTGGGAGATTTGTTGGGGTGCCTGGGTGGCTTAGTCCGTTAAGCGTTCGACTTTCGCTTAGGTCATGATCTCGGGTTCGTGGGTTCGAGCCCCGCGTCGGGCTCTGTGCTGACTGCCAGCTCAGAGCCTGGAGCCTGTTTCAGTCTGTGACTCCCTCTCTCTCTGACCCTCCCCTGCTCGCGCTGTCTCTCTCTCTCTCCTAGAAATAAATAAAAATTT
>NW_024080784.1:2890125-2893622 GCF_003009895.1 Hyaena hyaena
CCCTCCTCCCCCTTTTTTTTTTTTTTTTTTTTTTTACTCTTTTTCCCGGAACACTGACCCGATTAACTTTGGTCACCGGCTTGCTTAAACAGTCACAACTAGTCCATTCTGTAGATGTAAATTCTCCACCTACCGACGTTTTCATCTCTTTCTCTCAGGAGTAATGAAACTACATAGTTTCTCTGGATAACACCGGCGTCCTTCTCTCACCTATCCAACCATAATCCAACGCTTAGCTCTTTGAAAAAAGCTTCTTATCCCTCCTGCCTGTTCATTCTATTTCCAATTTTGCCTCATACCTGCCCTGTCTTCTCTCTCTTTCTCTATGCTCTTCAACCAGCACAACATACACACGGCTATTTAACTGTAGCTGGGAAATCCGGTTATATGCTTTAAACCGTTCTTTGTCCATCGGCTTTCTTGTTTTTTCATTTTCTTTTCTATTTTATGACTCCTTTATGTATTTTTTACTCTCTACTATTTACTCTTCCTCCTCTGTCTTTTCTTAACTTTTTCGCTTTCCCTCTTTGTTTGCATGTTAGTTGAATTAGACTGTGCGTTTATGTGCTCCTGCTCCCTTGTGTTTGTCAGTTTTCTTCTCCAGGGCTACCTCAAGAAACAAGCCACAGTTCACAAGGTGGAGAGTCCCAAATATCACTACGAGTAGGAAAACAAAATAACCAAGGTTCAACAATGAGATCAAGAGATACTATTCAAAAAACAGTCTCTGAAGGATAGGCCCTGGACAGTCAAAGAGTCTTCTTTGATACAGCAGCGCACACAGGTGCAGAGAGCAAAACAAGTCTTTAAAACTAACAAGAGCCAGAAAGCTAAGTAAAATGATGAAACGAAATAGCTCTCCTTCAAGAAATTCCAAGAAGAAATGACAGCTAATGAGCTGCTCAAAATAGATATAAGCAGCATAACTGAACGAGATTTTAGAATAATAATCATAAATTTAATACCTAGGCTTGAAAAAAGCATAGGGGACATCAAAGAAACTATGGCTACAGACAGAATGGAAAATAAAAATAGGCATGAAGAATTAAAAAATGCAATAAATGAGATACATAATAAATTAGAGGCCTCCAATGCACGGATTGAAGAGGCAGAAAGGAGAATAAGTTATTTAAAAGACACCATTATAGAAAAACAAAAAGCTGACAAAAAAAGAAACAAACTGAGCCAGGAACAGGAAAGAAGAGTTTGAGAGTTCAGCAATACGGTCAAACACAACAATATCCAGTAATAGGAATCCCAAAAGAGGAAGAGAGAGGGAAAGGTGCTGAAGGAGTCCTGGAACAAACTATAGCAGAGATCTTCCCCAACCTGGGAAAGGAAGTAAACGTTGAAATACAAGAGGCTCAGAGGACTCCCCTCAGACATAACTTGAATCGATCTTCTGCACAGCATATCATAGTAAAAATGGCAAAATACTAGGACAGAGAGAGAATTTTGAAAGCAGCTAGGGAGAAAAGGGCCCTAACATACAAAGGGAAACCTATCAGAGTGGTGACAGACCTATCTACTGAAACTTGGCAGGCCACAAAGGAATGGCAGGAGATCTTCAATGTGATGAACAGAAAATATATGCACCCAAGAATCCTCTATCCAGGAAGCCTGTCATTCAAAATAGAAGGAGAGATAAAAAACTTTCCAAATAAACAGAAATTGAAAGAAATTGTCACCACTAAGCCAGTCCTACAAGAAAACCTGAGGGAGACTGAGGGGAATGTTGCAAGGAACAAAGATACCAGAGACACCACCACAAACATGAAACCTACAAAAGATACAAAGACTCTAATCCCACATGTTTCAATAATAACACTGAATGTTAATGGGCTGAATGCTCCAATCAAAATACATAGGGCAGCAGAATGGATAAAGGAAACAAAATCCATCTATATGCTGTCTACAAGAAACTCAGACTGGAAGATACCTTCAGATTAATGTAAGGGGATGGAGAAAAATATATTGTGCTACTGGAAGTCAAAAGAAAGCTGGAGTAGCTATACTTATATCAGACAAACTGGACTTTAAATTAAAGACAATCACAAGAGATGAAGAAGGGCACTACAAAATAATTACAGGATCCATCCATCAGGAAGCACTAACAATCATAAATGTCTATGCACCGAATATGGGAGCACCTAAATATTTACAACAATTAATCACAAACAGAAACAAGCTTATAGATAAGAATGTGCTAATAGCAGGGGACTTCAATACTCTGCTTACAGCAATGGTTAGGTCAACCAGACAGAAAATCACTAAAGAAATAATGGACTTGAAAGACCCATTGGACCAGATGGAGCTGACAGATATATTTAGAACTCTGCATCCTGAGGCCAAACATTCAGTTTCTTCTCATGTGCACATGGCACATTCTCCAAGATAGATCACAAACTGGGACATAAAGCAGCCCTCAATAAATATAAAAGAATTGAGATCCTACCATGCACACTGTCAGATCATAATGCTGTGAAACTTGAAATCAATCACAGGAAGAAGTCTGGAAAACCTCCAAAAACATGGAGGTTAAAGAACACCCTACTAAAGAATGAATGGGCCCATCAGGCATTAGAGATTAAATTTAAAAAAATATGGAAACAAATGAAAATGAAAACACAACAATCCAAACTCTATGGGATGCGGCAAAGGCAGTCCTAAGAGGAAAGTATGTTGCTCTCCAGGCCTATTTCGAGAGATTAGAAAAAGCGCAAGTCCAAAATCTAACAGCTCACCTAAAGGAACTAGAGGTAGAGCAATAAGAACGCCCTAAACCCAGTAGAAGAAGAGAAATAGTAAAAATTAGAGCAGAAATAAACAACATAGAGACCAAAGAAACAATTGAATAGATCAATGAAACCAAGAGTCGGTTTTTTGACAAAATAAACAAAATTGACAAACCTCTAGCCAGGCTTCTCAAAAAGAAAAGAGAGAGCACACAAATAGACAAAATTATGAATGAAAATGGACTTATTACAACCAACCCCTCAGAAATACAAGCAATTATCAGGGAATACTATGAAAAATTATATGCCAACAAATTTGACAACTTAGAAGAAATGGACAAATTCCTAAACACACACTCACTACCAAAATTCACACAGGAAGAAATAGAAAATCTGAACAGACCTATAACGAGTGAAGAAATCGAATCAGGTATCAAAAATCTCCCAACAAATAAGAGCCCTGGACCTGATGGCTTCTCTGGGGAATTCATTTAAAACAGAATCAATCCCAATTCTTCTCAAGCTATTCCAAAAAATAGAAATCGAAGGAAAACTCCCAGACTCATTTTATGAAACCAGCATCACTCTGATTGCCAAGCCACACAGATATCCAACAAAAAAAGAGAACTACAGGCCAATATCTTTGATAAATACGGATGCAAAAATCCTAAACAAGATCCTTGCAAATCGAATCCAGCAGCATATCAAAAGAATCATCCACCAAGATCAAGTGGGATTCATTCCTGGGTTACAGGGCTGGTT
>NW_024080784.1:2893627-2898680 GCF_003009895.1 Hyaena hyaena
TCAGTTTATTGTATTAATAATAAAAAATCCCAGGGGGAGGGGACAAGATGGCAGAGAAGTAGGGAGCTCCGTACATTGCGCTCACCCCCATGTTTCACATGGAAAAGATCTAAAGCCATAGGAAACCTTACAGAAACCAAGAGATTGGGAGAAAAATGATGCAGAATCCACTGAGAAAGGCTTCTAATGTGAGTGCGAACTGGGGAAGATGAAATTGGGCCAGGATCGGAGACCAGCAAAGAAGTCAAACTTTCACTCTTCACAGATGACATGATACTCTACATAGAAAACCTGACAGACTCCACCAGAAGCCTACTAGAACTGATCCAAGAATTCAGCCAAGTTGCAGGGTACAAAATCAATGTACAGAAATCGGTTGCATTTTTATACACCAACGATGAAGCAACAGAAAGAGAAATCATGAAGCTGATCCCATTCACAATTGCACAAAAAACCATAAAATACCTAGGAATAAACCTAACCAAGATACAAGAGATCTCTTTAATGAAAACTACAGAAAACTTATGAAGGAAGTTGAAGAAGAAACAAAGAAATGGAAAAACATTCCATGCTCATGGATAGGAAGAATGAATATAGTTAAAATGTCACTAGTACCCAAAGCAATCTACACACTCAATGCAATTCCAATCAAAATTGCACCACATACTTCTCAAAACTAGAACAAACTATCCTAGAATTTGTATGGAACCCCAAAAGACCCCGAATAGCGAAAGTAATACTGAAAAATAAAACCAAAACGGGAGGTATCACCATCCCAGACTTTAGCCTCTACTACAGAGCTGTCATCATCAAGACAGTATGGTATTGGCACAAAAACAGACACATAGACCAATGGAACAGAACTGAAAACTCAGAGCTGGACCCAAAGGTATACAGCCAACTAATCTTTGACAAAGCAGGAAAGAATATCCAATGGAAAAAAGACAGCCTCTTTAACAGATGGTGTTGGGAGAACTGGACAGCAACATGCACAAGAATGAAACTAGATCATTTTCTCACACCATACATCAAAATAAACTCAAAATGGATAAAGGACCTGAACGTGAGACAGGAAACTCTCCACACCCTAGAGGAGAAAGCAGGAAACAACCTCCTTGACCTCCACTGCAGCAACTTCTTACTTGACACATCCCCCAAAGCAAGGGAATCAAGAGCAAAAATAAACGATTGGGACCTCATCAAGATTAAAAGCTTCTGCACGGCAAAGGAAACAACCCACAAAACTGATAGGCAACCAACGGAGTGGGAAAAGATAGTTGCAAATGACATATCAGATAAAGGGTTAATATCCAAAATCTACAAGGAACTCACCAAACTCCACACTGGAGAAACAAATAACCCAGTGGAGAAATGGGCAGAAGATATGAACGGACACTTTTCCAAAGAGGACATCCAGGTGGCCAACAGACACATGAAACGATGCTTAGCATCCCTCCTCATCAGGGAAATACAACTCAAAACGACACTGAGATACCACCTCACGCCAGTCAGAGTGGCTAAAATGAGCAAATCAGAGAACTCTAGATGCTGGCGAGGATGTGGAGAAACGGGCACCCTCCTGCACTGTTGGTGGGAATGTAAACTGGTACAGCCCCTCTGGAAAACAGTGTGGAGGTTCCTCAAAAAATTCACAATAGAACTCACCTATGACCCAGCAATAGCCCTGCTAGGAATTTACCCAAGGGATATAGAAATGCTGATGCACAGGGGCACATGGACCCCAATGTTCATAGCAGCACTCTCAACAATAGCCAAAACATGGAAAGAGCCTAAATGTCCATCAACAGATGAATGGATCAAGAAGATGTGGTTTATCTATACAATGGAATACTACATGGCAATGAGAATGAAATCTGTCCATGTGTAGCAACATGGATGGACCTTGAGGGTGTTATGCTGAGTGAAATAAGTCAGGCAGAGAAGGACAAATATCATATTTCTGCACATATAGGAGGATTAGGAGGAATTTAACTGAGGACCATGGTGGAGAAGAAGGGGGGAAATGGTTGGGGAGAGGGAGAGACGCAAACCATGAGAGACTCTTCAATCATGAGAACAAACTGAGGACTGATGGGTATGGGAGGGGAGGGGGGAGATGGACATGGAGGAGGGCACTTGTGGGGATGAGCACTGTGTTATACGGAAACCAACTTGACAATAAACTACTTGTATTAAAAAAAAAAATCCAGTTAGCATAGAAAAAAAATAATAAAAAACCCCAGAGTCAAATCACATTTTTGTAAGAAATAGATTGTTTGAAGAAAAGTATATGATGATTTATGAGGATCATATAATTGTTATATTAAAGTTTATTTAGACATATCATCATAAATTTCATCTTTAGTAATCAGTATAAAGAATCATGAAATATAAAATTAAAATAATCTTTAATGTCTGCAGTGTATTCACACAAGGTATGAAACTGTATAGAATATTAACTTATATGTGATCATATTATCCCGTTATAAGAAAGTACCAGAAAATGATGGCACAGACTCAAATATATCTATTTAGCCTTCAGCTGAAATTAATATTCGCAAAAAAGGAGGCTTTTGACCTAGTGAGTCATTATGAAGAAAAGCAGATGCCAAGTGCAATTATTTTTAGTATGTAACTTTTCATGCTTTAAAACAGTATTTGCTAAGCAAATATTCTCTATTATTAACTTGATTTCAGTCAACATAAGATTATAGGGCACATTACCCATTCTGAATGTGGAACTTAAACTTTTGGTTTAAATTTATTTCTTAACTATCAACTTAGAATCAAGTATTAAATTTTTAAAATACATAAAACTCTTGAAGCAAAGACAGCCTATCTGTAGCTTTTAGAGGATCTATTAATAATTTTTTTTAATATTTTATTTATTTCTGAGAGAGACAGCATGAGCAGGGGAGGGTCAGAGAGAGAGAAATACAGAATCTGAAACAGTCTCCAGGCTCTGAGCTAGCTGTCAGCACAGAGCCTGATGCAGGGCTCGAAACCACAAATTGCGATATCATGACCTGAGCCCATGTCAGCCACCTACCCAACTGAGCCTCCCAGGCGCCCAGAGGATTTATTATTAAATTTAAGCATAGAGCAAAGGACATTGGTCAAAGTAAAGAGTTTCTAAATTAAATATTTAATGCTCAACGTAGTAAGCATATGGTAAAAAATGTAGGCATTTCATTTGTCATTTATTATTAGCTGTACTCAGCCAAAAAGTAAAATTTTAATTTTCTAAAATGTGGAATCACTTTAATATTTCTAGAGTTCTAAAGAACTTGTAAAATAGACTACAGCTGGTATAGTTGTTTTATTTCCTTAAACAAATTATTTCCCAGTGATGAGGAATGACTATAAGGGAAGATAAAAATTCATTAAGTGCATGAATTCTCAAAAAAAATGGTTTCATGAAAAATACTAGAAGTCAGAAGATACTGGAATCACAAGTCCAGGCTTAGCAGTTCTGATGGAACGATGTTCTTAGATCTGTTCTATCTACAGAACTCCTCTTTTACATATGCTCCAGTCTTAGTTTCTGTCTTGGTAAAACAATCTTGGACACAGAACTTTTCCATGTATTACCTACACTGGAAATGTGCAGAAGATGGACAATATATAGATAAATATACCTTGGGATGTAACTTTATTTAATACAAGGGAGACATATATATATATATCATCATATATCGTATATATATGATACGTATATATATATATATACGATATATGATGATATATATATATCATATATAAACAATCAACATATATATATATGACTTATGTTCCCTAGAGATTTTAGACCATTTGATCATCTGGGTTCTGACCGTTTGTTGTTGTTATTTTAATAATACATACTGGAATCCTTGTTAAAATACTTTAGAATAAAGTAGTGTGTGTGTGTGTGTGTGTGTGTGTGTGTAAGATGTCTAAGTGAACTTAAGCCTATACCTACGGACAGTTAGTGTCAAAGTACATTAATCAAGCCTCAACCTTCCAGAGGAGATTAGAGATTTCATATACTGTTTACAAATCTATATTTAAAATGTTATTAATCAGCATAAGAAATACTAAAATAAATTTCTTTTGGAAAAATAAAGTGACCAGGATAATAGATGGTTAAAAATTTTGTAGTGGCTTTGTTATTACATGACCACAGCATAATAATTTGGCCCAATAGCCTAAATGCACTTAAATCTTTGCTCTGGATCTTCTAGATCAGTTATGTATAATGTTTAATCCAGTGATGGTGGGTGAACTGCTTGATACTGTTCAGAAATTGAAAGTAAGAAATATTTCTAGTAATTGTCAGGATGATTTCATCTGTAAACTTTAATAGCAAAACAGATACACTAACAAAAACCACAAAGGACTTTTGTCTAATAACTCATTTTTTAATAATATTTTACAAAACTATCGGTCTGCAAGAGCTTACAAAATAAATGATACATTGAGACATACTATCCTAGTTTCTTGCTAATCTTTTATTTTTATTTTTAAAAGAAAGAGAGAGAGAGAGAGAGCATGAGCGTGAATAGTGGAGGGGCAGTGAGAAAGGGAGACAGAAGACCCAAAATGGGCTCTGCACTGACAGCAGTGAGCCCAATGAGGGCTCAAACTCACAAATATGGCATTCAAGCTCATGAATTCATGAACTGTGAGATTACAAACTAAGCTGAAGTCAACAGTCAGACCCTTAGCCAACTAAGCCACCTAGGCACCCCCGTCCTCTCCCTGTTCCTTGCTAGTTTTTTGGCCACATGCCAACTCTGAATAGACTGTGGGTCTTGCCATCACAATGCTACTGCAAGCTCCAAGGTGTGAGCTGTTTATGCATGGAGCTGTCACAGTGCCTAAAAAGTTGAGAATGTTGTGCAAGTGTTCCTTCCTTCCTCCCTCCTTCCTTTCTTCCTTCTTTCCTTTCCTTTCCTTTCCTTTCCTTTCCTTTCCTTTCCTTTCCTTTCCTTTCCTTTCCTTTCCTTTCCTTTCCTTTCCTTTCCTTTCCCTTCCCTTCCCTTCCCTTCCCTTCCCTTCCCTTCCCTTCCCT
>NW_024080784.1:2898703-2942849 GCF_003009895.1 Hyaena hyaena
CCTTTCCTTTCCTTTCCTTTCCTTTCCTTTCCTTTCCTTTCCTTTCCTTTCCTTTCCTTTCCTTTCCTTTCCTTTCCTTTCCTTTCCTTTCCTTCCTTTTTTTCCTTTCCTTTTTTTCCTGCTTGATAATAACTGTTGATATGATTCCTTAAAATTCACCTTTCATTTAAAATGTAATTTAATGACCTTTCAAATTACATTTCAATATAACAGCCCACCTGGCATCAGGTTGTGGTTGAGAAGACATATAGCGTGCTTTGTCCTCCATACAAATTCCAATATTTACCAACAGAATTTTCCAGTTGCTAATATGCCATATTGGCTCAGATCATTTTACTACTTCTTTTCCCAGTTCAATCAGCCCTTCCCCCCCTCCCCAATATTCTCCTATTTTAAATCCCTTATTTCTATTATCTGTTTGTTTTTTGTTTGGTTGATTAGTTGTTTATTTGTTTGTTTTTCCAAATGTTGAGAGGTAGAGCCTCCTTATTAGCAAATTTTAGTAAATTTTTTGTGGCAGGGCAGAACTACAACTGAAGTTATAAAACACATACAAGAAACCTTCTCCATGGATTGTAACTAAAGATTCACTCCCAGATGCTCCCACTTGTCAATTAGCCAAAGCATGACCAAAATGGCAGCAGGTAAATGTGAACAACTGAGTACTGACCATAAGCATATAATATAATAAAAAGCCACTCATCCTCAGCCTTGATAGTGGCAGAGTCTGCTTTAGTAGCACTTTCAAATACAAAAAATAATAATAATATGGCAATAACAACTGGCAGTTTTCCCAGATTTAACTGCTATCTAATCTTGTATTAAATTCAAAAAAGATGAATTTCCTTATAAGGAATTAGGGCTGTCAGTAGCTGTTTAGAGCAGACTGGAAAGTTGACTGATATCCTAAATGTAAAGCTTAATGATTAACACTTAGACATTTAAAGTTCTGCAATTGCCCCTACTCAGCTTATTATAAGGGAAATAATCACCTCTACAGATGTTTCTTGACACATAATAAATTGAGAAGCATGTAATTCTTTTTATAAAGAATTTGTTTTGGAATATCTTATCTCCAATATATGGCCATTTTTGAATCACTATATTCCTGGAATTTAAAAAAAAAAGTGATGCTGCAAATTAGTTATTGTTACTCTACCATAAACTGAATTTTTGCTTTATGAGACATTTGGGATAAAAAGCAGCAAAAATCTATTAGCATTGTAATATAATTCTTATTCTATGGTTGTGAAGCTGGCCCTTAAACTACTTGAAAAATTACAGGTTTATTTACCTGGCATTAGTAAAATAGCTGTCTTCTGTCAAATAAATTTCTTTAACATCATAACACTATGATGTTAGTAAACTAAAGTATAAAAAATTCATGAGTCACCTTTTATAGTCTTTCTAAAAATAGGTAAAGCCATAATTATGTAAATTCCGATGAGAATTATATCAGTCAATATCATAAGGTGCACAGAAATTTAGCTCAAAGATGGTTAACATATTCAAAAATATATAAAATAGGATATAGACTTAGTAATAAACTTTTCCTTTATTCTAATTAATAAAATTGATTTTTTTTCACTACGGAGAATTTTCCTCAAAATAATGTCAAATTTCTGATTCCATCTAGATCCAGTTACTTATTTTTCTAAATGTAAATATGTATATGAAAAACGACTGTATGAAATCCAATTCATAAATCTATAAATTATATATGAAAATATACTTTAATTTTGGATTTGAGGAAGTATTTGAATCTAAAACTTTGCTAAATGGTTTTTGGTGCTAAGTAAGCAAATGGAATAATTTTTAATTCTTTCCATTATTTTAACATTTATTTGTTCAAGTTATCTTTGCATTAAATAATTCTGGAGTTTGAAAATTTTTCCAAACTGTCTATTTTTTTACTGGATGTATGTCATTTTTATTTATTTTTACTTATGTTTTTAATTTTTATTTAAAGTGTGGTTTAAATATAATATTAGTTTTATGTGTATAGCATACTGATTTGACAATTATATACATTCAGAAATGCTCACCCCACTATGCACAAAAGAAAAAAATGATAAATTAGGTTTTCCCAATGTTAAAACCTTTAGTTCTTCAAAAGATAGTATTAAGGAAAGGAAACAAGCAAGTCATGGAGTAGGATAAAATAGTCACAATACTGATATCTGACAAGGGACTTATTTCCACGATACATAAAGAATGTATGCAACTTAAGATAAACAACTGGATTTTAAAATTTAGCAAAAGATCTTAACAGGCACTTCACCAAAGAATATAAGTGAAATGAATGGTCAACAAGCACATGAGAATGCTACATATCATTATCCTGAAGAGAATGCAAATTCAAACAGTTAACTACCACTACATATCCCTGAGAACGGCTAAAGTTTTAAGCAACAACAATGTTCTCAAAATATGAAATGTTGACAAGGATATGAAGTGACTGGGCATTTCACATGGTACTGCTGCAAGGGCAAAATAGTATAACCACTCTGAAAAATTAGTTTGATGGTTTCTTATAAATGTATAAATGTATTTACCACATGACATAAGAATTCCCCTCTTTATTTACTCAAGAAAAATCAGGAAAATAAGTATCTATAAAAAGACTTGTAACTGAATGTTAATAGCCCCTTTATTCATAATATCCTCAAATTGGAAAAACCTCAATCTGTCAATAGAATAATGGGTACATGAATAGTGTCTACTAAAACCACAAAGTACTTTTCAGCAACTCATGGATGAACCTCAAAAGCATTATACTGAACAGATAAAGCTATTCACAAAATGTTTTTCTTGAGCAATATCATTTATATGAAAGTAAACATTATGTAATCTATATTGATGGGAAGCAAATCAGTGGATTTCTGGGGTGGGGGTAAAGCTTGCCTGTGAAAGATACAAAAGAACTTTGAAGGTGACTGGAATTTTCTACATCTTAATGTATCTAAACTCATTGAAATGTATGCTTAAAATGGATTAAATTTTATTATTTGTAAATTATACCTTGACAAAATTAACTTAAAATGTTTTTTTAATTTCTTAAAATGTTTTATTTATTTCTAAGAGACAGAGAAAGACAGCGTGAAAGCAGGCTCCAGGTTCTGAGCTGTTAGCACAGAGCTGGATGTGGGGCTCTAACCCATGAGCCATGAAATCATAACCTGAGCCAAAGTCGGATGCCCAACTGAGGGCACCCAACTGAGCCACCCAGGCACCCCAAAATATTTTTAAATTGTGTTATTTCATGAATGTTATATAAATGGAATCACATAGTAAGTGACCTTTTGATACTGATTTTTTTCCCACTCATTTTCATTTTTAAAGCATAATATCTTTAAGATCTATCCAAACTGTTGTACAGATAAAAAACAGATTAGTGGTTGCCGGGAGTGGGTAGTGGGGAAAAGAAAGTGCAGCACAAGGGAGAACCTTCTAATGATGAAATAGCTCTGTATTTTGATTGAGATGTTTATATGATTCTACATAAGTAACAAAATGACGTAAAACAATATACATCCTTTGTACTAATGTCATGTTGCTAGTTTTTATATTGTACTATAGTTATGTAAGATATAACTATTGGGGGAAATTAAGTAAAAGTTGCACACCTACACAGGATCTCTCAGTAGTGTCTTTGCAACTTCCTATGAATTTATGATCAGTTTGAATATTTCAAAATAATTAATACATCTGATTTGATATAAAGTGGTGTTATGGGCTGAATTCTGACCATCATCCTTCCCATTCATATGTTGAAGTCCTAGCCCCCCATACTTCAGAATGTGATTGTATTTGGAAATGAGGCCTTTTAAGATTTTTAGAGCTTAAATGTGGCCATTGTGTGGGCCCCAAGCTGACTGGTGTCTTTCTTTATAAGAAGAGGAAATTTGGACACAGATACACAGAGGGAAGACTGTGAAAAGAATAGTCATCTACAGGCCAAGGAAAACAGCTTTAGAAAGAAAATGAGTCTGCTGACACATTGATCTTGGACCTCTAGTGTCCAGAACTGTGAACAAATGAATTACTGTTATTTAATCCACTCAGGCTGTGGTACTTTGTTAGGGCAACTCTAGCAACTAATACTTTTCAAAAGTAAGAATATTTAGAACCTAAGAAAATCTGAAAACATCCTAAGTATTATGATTTCTATTTTACACATAAAGAAACTAAACCTTGGAGAGTTTGCCAAACTTGTTCAAGGTTATAAAGCTAGTAAGATTTAGAAGTGAGACAAGAACTCTGCTCTGTTCAACCTGCTCTTTCTACTGAATGATGTAGGTACCAAAGTCTTATAAATCAAGATTTATTTTAAGGCATTGTGGGAGAAAAATAAGGGCAATTCTGATCACCATCTAAAGTTAGAACCAAACATTTTCTAAAAGTTAAATACTTTAAGGAAGAAATATAGTGCCTCACTAAAAAGGTACTAGGTAGAGAAAGCATGTTTCATAATATATCGTTGTGTTTCATGAAATGACAGCTGAGGTTTTCTGGCTACAGTCTAGAAGAAAAAGTCAATGCATTTTCTTCTTAAATTAAATAAAATGACAATGTACTGTATTCTCAAGTGATCATTTTGAATGAATATATTAAAAAAACAAAAATGAACTTATGGCTTACATTCTCCTACTTGGGAACAAGAATAAAAACATAATGAGACTATTTTACTAATGATTTTATAAGAGGGTATCAAGCTTCTGTTATGACACTGTATTAGCTACCAAGACATGTTATTAGTTGCCATATAACTATTTAGTATATTTTAGGTTACATCAGTCAAACCATGGAAACTTGAAAGACACATACTCCTTTTATCATGATAGTGTAAATTAAGACACAATTTGGATAATGTGTTAAATTATTATTCATTAAATTAAGGAAAGCAAGATAGATATATAAAATGATATATGCCATATTTACATAGAAGGGACTAAATTTTATAACAAAATAGAAAAATATAAAATAATAATACAACACAGCTCTTTATGAACTGAGCCAACATTACTGCAATGTAAAGAAAATAAGCCATATTAGACTAACAAAATGTGAAAATGCCTATACACAAATAGGTATGAATTTATAATAAGTTTACAATACACAAACAATACATATGTGTGTGTGTTTTATGAAATAATGAAATTAGAGACAGGCCTATGTTATATTAATAAACACTGATAAAAGTACACAGTTCTGTGAAATAAATATATAATCATATATAAAAATTACATATACAATTTGAATAGGCTTAGACATATATTTTATATTATTATCTAGCATCATTATTAATTATTCAAACCTCTCATTATCCATATATTATAAAGGCCTCTAATTAATTACTTAAATAATATCTTAACGCTATTTTCATGTTTTAGACAACATTGTTTTTTCTGCATACAGTGAGGAAGGATTATGACTGTATGCTATAGAAGCAGCAGCAGATTTTTAGAACTCAGTAAGTGTTAAACTCCTTTCCACTGTGGTCTAAACTATAAAATATAAGTCTCCCACCATGATGGCCTATTAGGAGAGTTATCCAAGCATGAAGGTGAAATACTGTCAAAGCATGGGCTTGAGTTTTTGCTTGGTATGTCCTTTATTTTAAATTGTGGAATATGTGTGTCACTGTAATGCATCTTAATAGGCTGCATCCTTATCCCTTTCTTTGCGATTTCATAAATCTCTTGTGGGTTAACCTATAAAAACCAACTATCCAGAGCTTACTCTGATAATTCTACTAGTAACACTGATCAGAATGATAAAAGAGCAGAGCAATAGACACATAAAATAGGTAAAGTCTTAGAAGACACATTTATTTTTCACTATGCACTGAAACACTTGATATAGGAATGACACTGAAATAATATACATACACAAACATACTAATCTTTATTTTAGGAAAAAATGCTAAAATATTCTACCATTGAGGGGCACCTGGGTGGCTTAGTCGGTTAAGCGTCCGACTTTCGCTTAGGTCATGATCTCACAGTTCGTGGGTTCGAGCCCCGCGTCGGGCTCTGTGCTGCCTGCCAGCTCAGAGCCTGGAGCCTGTTTCAGTCTGTGACTCCCTCTCTCTCTGACCCTCCCCTGCTCACGCTGTCTCTCTCTCTCTCCTAGAAATAAATAAAACATTAAAAAAAAAATTAAAAAAAAATATTCTACCATTGAATATTGTTGTGTCCATAGTAGCCCGCTCTTGATTTCTTCATGTTTTAAGTCAGAAAAATAAATGACTTTCCCTTCTTATTGCAAATCTCATTGTAGGTTTAAAGGTGTTTGTTAGTGTGTCTTAGCTTTGAACTTGCCACACTAAATATTTAGACATAAATACTGAGTAAACGTATAACTATTTCAGATAAATTGGTATAGATAAAGGTCTTTGAATGTTTAATTTCAATCTATAATATTAGGATAGGCTTTGGTACTTCTACACTAATATAATTCATATAAGCTTAAGAACTCTCTTGGAATTTTCTTGTGTGTTTATGCTTTTCTAATTAGCATTGTCAGGAAATGTAGATTACCAAAACAAAATAAACATTTTGCAAAACACAAACAGTTACATAAAACAGGTATAATAAGTTCTGTTCCTATGATTTCTAGGCAGGCAAATGTTGCTAATTTCAAGAGGATCATGCTTTTAAAGTCCATAAAAACATATAGGGAAATTACTACTTCCATAATTTTTTATATTACTCATCCAAAGAGGAAAATAGGTTGAAGGACAGAGAATACTGATGGCATGATTAAAAATGTGAATAAAATGAAAGTTGGAAAATTCGGGCTATTTTGACAAACATTTGGGGTTTAGTACAAATAGTATATTATATATACTAATTTGGAAATCAAAGAATGGTTAAAAGACTTTTGGCCCCTGCCATCAGAGTTCACAGTTCAACAAGTAAAAAGACATGTAATCAGATTCATAACATAACAACTGTGATAATGTAAGTATGTAGATGAAAGCCAATGAGAAATTACTGAAAGAACTCCAAGAATTGTCTATGTCTACAGAAAAGAAATGAGGCTGAGAAGTAATACAGAGGTTAGAACATGAAAGGTATCCTATGCTAAGTACCCTGAAGGTTTATTGTGACATGAGTCCTAAATTCCTTGTTTGATCTAACTTGAGGTTTTGCTAACACAGATCTGTAAGCTTTTGTTCTTTTTAAAAATAAGCTCCATAGTGGAGCCCAAAGTGAGTTTGAACTCATGACCCTGAGATCAAGATCTGTGGTGAGATCAAAGTCAGACACATAATCAACTGAGTCACCCATGTGCTCCCATCTATAAGTATTTAATAACTGGTTTACAGTTACATAGCATTTTACTTTTTAATACTTTAAAAAATTTTTACTTTATTTTTGAGAGGCAGAGAGAGACAAAGCATGAATGGGGGAGGGGCAGAGAGAGAGGGAGACACAGAATCCGAAGCAGGCTCCAGGCTCTGAGCTGTCAGCACAGAGCCTGATGAGGGGCTGGAATGCATGAACTGTGAGATAATGACCCGAGCTGAAGTCAGATACTTAACTGACTGAGCCACCCAAGTGCTCCTAGAGCATTTTATTTTTGACCATGAACTTTGGAACTTTCAAAACTTTAATTGAAGTTAAATTATTTCAAGGATGACTTAAATTTGGTTTTCCTGGGACCCTTGGAATCATTGCCAACCTAGAACCACTTCACTTCAAATTGAAGTTGTAGCTTGAAGTTTGTTATTGCTGTTCTTGCTGTTTTCTAGTCACATGTGCTGTGTGAATTGGGGTTGCAAGAAAACATGAGGCTTGGATTGTGCACAAATTCTCAGTGACCTCTGCTCTTCCCTCCACTCAATGTTAACATCGGGACAAAGAGGTTTCCTGGTCATCTCCTTCTGTAAAGAGTTGTAGGAGTGAATCATAAAGCACGTTGCCTCCTTAATGTCACATTATATATCTCAGATCAGATATAAATTCTTGGAAGGCCTTAATCTTGTCTTTTTTTCCTTTTTTTTTTTTTTTTTACTCTATCTGACAATCAAAATGGAAATTCAAGTACCAATTGAGTATTACTGAAATATTGGTGAAAGTCTTCTGGATGAGAGCCAATTTCCCTATTTGCTTAACTCTGAATTTTTTCATTTCAGTTTTAGTTCTGAGGAAGAAATGAGAAAGCAGCCCCTGTTATCTGGCATGGCACTCATAGTTAAGTCCTGTTATTCTCTTATTGAACATAACCTTACAGAATATTAACCTCAGACACCATTACTCTGAAACCATGATAAAGGGAGACAAAACAAAGCTACTTCATAAGTCTCTAAACATTGACAAACTATAAAGTATCACTTCACTGTATTTAAAAAGTGCAAATGACTTATTACTACTTTATCTTTCTTCTTTCTAGTCTATCCCCTGTAGATAAGATTTATTGAGCTACCCCAACCATAGAACTGCCCTTGCATTTTTACTGCATTCAATCAAGAGGAAAACCCTATTTCATAAGACTCTCCCCCAAATCACCTAACCAAAGCCCAAATAGCAGATTGTTTCTAATACCTACTGAGACAGCCATGGTTTCTCCTCACAAATGTTCTCCCTCAATGCAATGGGTAATAAATAAATCCCAGTCTATTTAACTCTTGATGTACTCCTGGTGGCCTTTAGCTGGAGGGAACTGACAGCCAATAAAGATTTTGTTTCTTATCATTATCATTATTTTGCCAGCTCACAGGTCAGTACAGAATGTGAAAATATTTTAAAGATAATTTATTCATTGGTTTTCACTATGTTGTAGCTGAACATAGTTCAGAATACCTAAAATGACTTCTTGCAAATACCGTCTATAAAGTACATTTAAAATAATCCAGAAATATCTGGCAAAATCCCTCCTCCCCTAACAATCTAAAAAGCAGTTAGCATTGACTAAGTACTACTTACTTTACTTACTTTACTAGTTAGCACTTAGTACTAGTAGTACTTTACTAGTTAGCATTGAGTAATAGTACTTACTTTGTTACTTTGAGACAGAAGATACAAGTTTAGAATTAATTTGTAAATGAGAAATATATACTGGTCAAGCTGTGGAATTTTCAATATTATTGTTATAATCACACCATGTTTTTACCATACAGAAACCTAATCACAACTGACTATACCAGGGATGGGAGCCTAATTGAAATATAGTGATCTATACCTTGTATACAAGGGAAGTTCAATCACTATGATATGGCTTATTGTAAGAATACCATGTAAAAATACCTTGCTATATGGATACCAGACCATTTTAATACTTATGCAAACTCTGTACACTACTCATCTGGGAACCCGATATCATATAAACCATATAAAAATGTATGCATGCAAAGATTTTTTTAATTATGTTTATTTTTCTATGTGTAAATCACTTAATTTATAATTGGCCATGTTTTTTTCTTTTATTTCAATTGGTCATCTTTTTCTTTTTTTTTTTCTTTTTTAAATATTTATTTCTGAGAGACAGAGAGAGAGAGAGAGAGAGAATGAGAGAGAGAGAGAGAGAGAGAGAGAGACAGCGTGAGCAGGGGAGGTTCAGAGAGAGAAGGAGATACAGAATCTGAAACAGCCTCCAGGCTCTGAGCTACCTGTCAGCGTGAAGCCCAACGCGGGGCTCAAACCCAAAAACCGGGAGATCATGACCTGAGCCGAAGTTGGACGCTTATCCGTCTGAGCCACCCAGGCGCCCCAGCTGATCATGTTTTTCATCATAATTATGTGTCCTTTAGAATTCAGAACTGAGAAACATCTAACAAAATTATTTTTAAAATATCATGAACTTTTTATAATAATTTAATTTTAATTAAAAGTTAAGTTTTAATTAAAAATACCTTTAATGAAATTAAGTAAAAAGAATTTAAAATTTAACCACCAGTGGGTTTTAAATATATTATTTAAATGTGTGGTAATTTTGATATCATAGCTTTCTCTTTCTATTTTTGAGCCAATATCACTTTTTTTCTGATCCCATAAAATTTTTAATAGGATTAAAATAAACTAAAGGATTTGTTCATACAATGCCTAATGGATGCAATTGTCCTTTTTGGATATAATGTCTAATAGTCCCAATCCCACACTCTTTCTTGGGAAGTGGGAATGAGACAAGGCATTAAAGATCAAAAACTGTGGGCAAATACAGAAAACACACAGAGTAAAGTCAGCAGAGCCAAGCTAAGTGCAAACCACAACATAAAGAGGAAAGGAAACTCAGAGGGACAAGTAGATATAGAGGAGGAGGGAAGAAGACATGGAGCTAAAACAAAGCATGACTAGAGCTCAACTGATCTACAGATGGTTAGGACTGGCCACATAACTTATAGGATCTGTGTAAAATGAAAAAGTGAATCCCTTGTTCAGTACTGTTAAAATTTCAGGACAACAACAGCAGAACATTCAAACAAGCACAAGGGCCATTTTGAACAATGTGATACACCCATGAAGCTGCTCCTGGAGGACGATATTCCCACTCTTCTCAAAAAGTGGCTCAGGGTTTGACTCTTTTTTTTTTTTTAAGTTTATTTATTTATTTATTTATTTATTTAGAGACAGCATGAGTGGGGGAGGAGCAGAGAGAGAGGGAGAGAAACAATCCCAAGCAGGCTCTGCACAGTCAGCATGAAGTGTGATAAAGGACTCGAACTCATGAAACCGTGTGATCATGATCTGAGCCAGATGCATAATCAACTGAGCCACCCAGGCACTCCAGACATTGAGTCTTATGCTCCAACTTCACCAACCCCACACGCTGAATCTTACTGTCCAGGCCAGCTTGAGCAAGTAACTCATTTGGGACCCTGACAAGACTTGTGATTTACCGTATACAATATGAAAATGAATTAAATTTGAAAATATAAGATGATTTGAATGAAATACAATGGCTCTATCTTTTTATCAATTAATGTATATGTACATTTTAAAGCTGAAAAACTACTAATCACTTCTTATGATTAAAGGCACATAATGAAAATATAGCCCTGGTTCAAGAGCACCAATACATAGTTGGCATATTTTTAATTTCATGGAAAGTGGATGAAAGCATCTTTTGATGGTTTTACATTAATCTTTAGTAAAGTTAAAGTAAAATAGATATGTGTTATGGGAGATAAGTCCCTTAGTCCTCCTTCCAGCCAGATGTGCCTCTGAGCCTCTCCTATGTAACACTACTTAATATTTTTTCACTATCAAATAATGTCGGGCAAAGCATTATACAAACAAGATTATATAAAAACAAATACATGCATTAATTACCAGTTTTTCCAGGGACAAATATATGGAGGTGTCAGACACTTGGATTTTGTATCCCCCTGAAAAACCTAGTCCCAAAGTTCTTTCCATAAAACCCTTTTGAGCTCTAAACACTGGTAACCCAGCTCCACATGTCTGAATGAAACACACACACACACACACACACACACACACACACACACATGAGCCTCAAACAACACTATGTGAACTGTCCAGGTCCTCTTATGTGTGGATTTTTTTTCAATAAATATATTGGAAAAAATTTTGGGCTTTGGGACAATTTGAAAAATCTGCAGACAAACCAGCCCAGAAATACCAAAAAAAATAATTAAGAAAAACTTAGGTATTATTTTAAAAATAAAGTATATAATGCATATAACATACAAAGCACATGTTAACTAATCACTTATGTTATCAGTAAGGCCAATAGTAGGCTATTAAATAGTTAAGATTTTGAAAAGTCAAAAGTTATACATGGATTTTAAACTAGTAGGGATCAGCACTGCTAACTCTCACTTTACTCAAGAGTCAATATTTGTATGTATAGATGTATTTTCTGCCACCTCCAATAGGCCTTGATACCTTTCACTTGGGCCACTTCAATACTGTCCTAACTAGCTGGGTGCATTTACTCCAAATGTCTCTCCACTCTATTTTCTCTAGGTTTCCTTCCACCCCTATTAACATTCATCTTCTTGAAAAAGACTGCATCTTTTGATATCTCAAAAGCCAAAATTAGCTCCCCATAATTTGGTTACAGTTATTCCTGACTCTTCCAGGCTCCTTTCTTTGGACCCTCCATGTTTTGACTTTGATATGCACTTTCCATTCTTCACATGCATTGCTCCTTTGTCCTATCTTTAAGCTGCAGCTAAGTGGAACTACATAATGTTCTGCCGTATATCCCTGTCTCTAATTGTTTGTTGTTCTCTAGACCTAGAATATTATTTATCTGGGCTAATTTAGAGTCATAATAGGGAAAAATGGGCAAGTTTAGGTTCACTGAAGCATAAACTTTGCAATAGCACAGTTTTGTTTGGTTTTGCTTTTTACTGTTTACTGATGTAGCACAGCTGCCAAGAACTATGCCTGCACATAAAATAAATATTTGTTGAATGAATGAATGAGATTTCTTAAGAGTTTAATATTCTGCAATTTCAACTAATGGCATCCATGTATTTTTGAATTACCTCAAAGGATATTTTTTTTAAAGTTTGTATTTACTTATTTTGAGAGAGAGAGAGTACACGCCAGGGAGGGGCAGAGAGTGAGGGAGAGTGAGAATATCAAGCAGGCTCCTCACTGTCAGCACAGAACCCAATGTGGGGTTCAAACTCAAGACTCTAAGATCATGACCGGAGCCTAAAGTAAGAGTCAGATGCTTAACCGACTGAGTCACCCAGGCACCCCAGCTCAACAGACATTTTATACTAAATACTTGCTCATGTAAATCACTGTATTAAACCTGTGAGATAACAGATACTAACAAACACAGCAAATACATACTCAGAGCTTGTTTTTATTTTCCTGAGTTTTATCTTTCTAGTATTCCATGCTGACTGTATATTGTTCTGTTTCTCTACGGTTATAAAATGATTTATTTCTGTACACTTAACCTCCTTGGTTCCGGTGTTCTGGAGTGGCTGCCACTTAATGAAAGTGACATGATAATGATCCTTGTAACTAACCAGTTACACTGAATCAGCTCTAGAAAGACTAACAAGTAAGAGGAATAATGGCTGAGTCTGATGCAGAGCCAAGAAAAAGAGGTAAAACTTAGTAGAGAAAAGGAGCCCCAGTACATTAACCTCATACAATAAATCTCAGAGAACACATGTCCAAAATCTTTTGATTGAATGATAGTATGCTGCACACTGGTGTCTTAAGAATTTTATGTTCAGATGGGTTATAAGAAAGAAGTTTATAGGCAACTATTACCTCCAAATTTCTGAAAGGAACTCAGTCTTATTTTAGAAAATTCAAGATGGTCATAATTGAAAAGGCATTTGTTAAAAAGAGTCCCTTCAAGGTCAAAATAATCTTTGGCTATCCCATATTACAACAATTCCTTCCTCTTAGAATCCATTCAGATATTCAGTTTAATGCTTGCACAGAGTATCAGAGAGATAAAAAGTTCCTCAGAGGCACTACTTCTAGTGTTTAACAATTGCCTCCTTTTAATTAGGTAGATGAGAAAAGTGAAGGCCATTGTTTAACATTCTCAGCTTAATTATATACGACCTTGGCAATGCCAGGTAAGTTAAAAGCTAGATATTACAAAGGAGTCATACTATATGTAATTACTATGAAGAATAACATGTTGTGCTATTTATGAGTGTTTATTAAAATACTCCACAGACAAAAGAATGCATATACAGGAAGTATAATATGCAACTCCTTTCAAATCCCATTTTTCCCTGAGGACTAAATTTCATGAACAAATTGTTTCCCAAATTTAAATCCTGCCTTCTGCTTATATTCCTGAACATAATATTTTCTGTGTTTCCCTTCCTAAGACAATACAAAAAAGAGATAATACCATTTCAGAAATCTAAAGAGGTTTTCTTGGGGGTAGTGCCAGTGTTGTTTTTGTTTTGTTACTATTGTTTAAAAATCTAATGTAAGTGCTGTTCTTAAAAGGTTATTTTTTTTCAGACTCCCAGAACCCATTTTATATGTCTGCTGCTTGACATTGTGCTCAGTATATGGACAGAAGAATCTCTGGATTTTATATAGACAGAATCATAGAATTTTAAGGCTTAAAGCTTAAAGGGCCCTGAGCAGTGATATAATCCAATTTTTGCTTTTTATAGATGAGGAAAAAGAGATTTGGAAAGGTTACATGGTTTAGGTATTTAGAGGGAAACTTAGCAGTTTTAAAACACTGACCAACATCTCCAACGTACAGTGAAATATATCAAAAAATGTTTTGCAAGTTGTATTATGGAAATCTAAATTTAGCATACTTCTTTTCTGTTTAAAAAATAAAAAAGGTAGAATAATATATATATAGAATGTCAATGGGAAGTTTAAGAAACTGCTTTGAGTGTGCATATGTCTATTTTTTTTCAAGATATGTAAAACCTATGATATTCTCAAAAGAGAGAATATTTTTCAATGGATAGCAATCTAATGCTACATCTTGGGCTGTCTCAGTCTAGAAGTGAACCTACATGTTTCTTACTAACTTCTCTCAGACTTTACTTCTTCTAACTTTAACTTAATATCTTTTTAGTTTTAGTGTATTTCAATTAATTTGTATTAATGTTGTTGCATATTCTCAACTCCTTTTAGTCCTGAGAAATCTGCATCTTTTTATGTGGTCTCATACGAATTTATGTGTAGGTATGGGGAAAAGCTTCAATTATAAGACAATGGAATGTGAAGAACGTGTTAAAGTATGATAGAGAGACACTGTCACAGCAATGGTAGGGAAAGAATATAGGAGAGAGGATCTCCACTTTGCTGCTTGCTAATCCAAAAGTGGGAAGGTGACTGTAACTATACAAATTCTCCCTGCTTGTAGAGGCGCTGTATTCCACTTTTTTAAATCACATAGACTTAAATAAAATATAAATGAGTTGAAAACTTATTTTTCAAAATGGTGGCTTATCTTGCATACAATGTATACTTTTGAGAATAATGGAAATGATAAAAGCAGAAGAATTAGGAGGAGGGAGGGAGAAGAACGGGAAAGAAACTAAGAGAATAACAGGGCAGAGGACTGAGAAAAACATAGTGGTTTAGAATTTAAACTCAGAGATTTATGTTACAGATTATATAGGCATAGACATTATTTCAAGTTTTTGTATGTTATGTAGGAAGAAAAAATTGGCTATCTTATTAATGATGCATGAGGTAAAGTTAGCTTAAACATGAATCACTTTTCCCAGATAACAAATAACACTTAATGGAAAACATTAAAGATGTAGAGAACATAATAAGTTTAGAAAATAGATGTAGAGAAGTTTAGGTTCTGAGAAAGTAGAAGAGAATTATACACAAGGGCAAACACAGGTGATAAGAGTTAGGCAAGTATCAACCTAAGATTTAAGAAAGCATCAAAGATGGGGTCCCTGGGTGTTTAAGGTCCCTGGGTGGTTAATGTTCAACTCTTGACTTCAGCTCAGGTCATGATCTCATGGTTCATGGGTTTGAGCTCACACACTAAACCCATGCACCATCAGTGCAGCGCCTGCTTGGGATTTCTTTCTCCCTCTCTCTGCCCCTCACCCACTCATACTCTCTCTCAAATGAAAAAAAAGGGGCACCTGGGTGGCTCAATCTGTTAAGCGGTTTGTGGGTTCGAGCCCTGCATTGGACTCTGCTGACAGCTAGCTCAGAGTCTGGAGCTTGTTTCAGATTCTGTCTCCCTCTCTCTCTGACCCTCCCCTGTTCATTCTCTCTCTCTCTCTCTCTCTCTCTCTCAGAAATTTAAAAAAAAACATAAAAAAATAAAAAAACATATGTGTTATCATTTCCAATTTCCCCATATTATATATTATACCAAATAAAATATATTATAATTTACTGATTATGAGGAATAGCACTAAAGCAGAGGGCAGCAACCTTTTACTGTAAGGAACGGATAGTAAATGAATGGGGAGTGCATAAGATGAATAATGGAAAGGAAAAATATAAAAGCCATGAATGCATAATCTTAGGGAAATAAACATGAAACACTAATGATTGAATATCATTGTGGTGGAACACAAGGGTCTTAAAATAAGACAGTTTTGATGAGTTTAAATCTCAGCTCCCGCATCGTACCTCTGAGTAAATTACCTCTTTAATCCTCAGCATCTTTATGAATAGATAGGGAATAATAATAGCATTTTGTTCTCAGGGTTCAGAGGATTGAATTAAATAAATGACATAAAACTTAACATGTTGCCTGAAAGAGAGTAAGTACCCAACAAATAGGAGCAATAAAGAGTAAAATAATGGGTGAAACCTCTGAGATAGCAAAAAATAAAAACAAACAAAAAACATTTGGTTAGTTCTCACAGTTAATTCCTAGACTCTTATACTTTTGTAGCACAATTTTAAAAAATTTATTGATGTATAATTGACATACAATATTATATTGGTTTTAGGTATACACCCTAGTAATTTAACGTGAAATGATTACTATGATAATAAATTTAGTTACTGTCAGCTTACAAAGTTAATACAATGTTATTTACTATATTCCCCAAGATATATGTTACATTCACGCACAATTTTTTTTATCGAGATATAGTGGACACGTAACATTGTTCACATTTAAGGTGTACAATGTGTTGATTTGGTACACTTTTATACGGAGATATGATTGCCACAATAACATTAACTAACATCTCCATTACAGCATATAATCATCAGTGTGTGTATGTGTGTGTGTCTGTGTGTGTGTGTGTCTGTGTGTCTGTGTGTGTAGTGAGACAATTTAAGATCTAGTCCCTAGGACACTGTTAAGTATATAATACAATATTCTTAACTATAATCACAATGCTATGCATTAGATCCCCAGAACATCCTCATCTCCTAACTCCAAGTTTGAACCTTTTAAGCAGCATATCCTCAATTCTCTTATTCCCCAGGCCCTTGTAACCACCATTCTACCCATTGTCTCTATAAATTTGGCTTTAAGATTCTACATATAAGTGATGATATACAGTATTTGTCTTTCTCCACAATTTTTATTTTTAATGATTTTTGATATGTTTTTCTCATCGCTATAAACCCAGGAAAAATGAACCTTGTCTGTCCATAATTATATTCCTCGAGCCCAGCATCATCTCTGGCATATAATAGGTGCTTAGAAATATGGCTGAGTGAATGAATGGAGCCAGAATGAGAAAGCATAGGAAAAAATATAAATTCTATCATTTACAGTTGTGTGTGCCAATAGTTTCTCCATCATCATGTCTTTACTTATAAAATGGAGGCAACAGTAATACCAAATTTAATTGCTGTGAGGCATCAGAGAGAAAGATACTATGATAAATACAACATCATCCAACAGTGATCCAACAGATATTAGGTAATATCTAATAAATGTTATCTGAATCAAGTTTAGTGGTTTTTGTTCAAACTTATGCTGACCATAAGACTAAGTTAATCAAATGTATGTGTTTTTCACATGCTTTATTTATTGGACTATTTATAGGGACATATAACAATCAAAATGGCTTGTATTTAAATTTGTGTGATGTTTTTACCTTTCAACAAATCCCATAAATAAAATGTAAAGGGAGATATTTTTTTCATAACTTTATGCTCCTGAAAGAAAAGCCACTGATCTCAGTATAAAGAATCTAACAGATCCATTCTTCCAAAGCTGCATGTTGCTCACTCCGCACTCTCTGATTTTAAATTAAAAATTAATATGCCTACCTGTGCTCACTGGTGAATTTACTGGGAATCATCAATATTTCATATATGGCACAGGCCAGTCCTATGTTGTGCTCTAATGCAGAAATATAGGAGGTGTTGCTGGGACCTAGCCAGTGACTGGAGAAATTTCATCATCAAAGATGATGACAGTAATAGGAAATATGATGAACCAAGAAGAAGAAGTCAATGGCGGCCTTTCTCTACCCTGGTGAGAAATTAATGATGGCACCCTATGAAACCAAAATATCTCTTGTTAAGTGTAAAGCACACAGAAATCTTCATAACAAGACTGTGGTAAGCAATAGCCATTAAAATACTTATTTTTAAGTAATATTTAATGTTGGAAAAATGGTTAATTGGAAAATGCCAATGATATAACATGAAATGTGAAATGAGAATGGGAAACAATATACAATAAGAGCTCAATTATATATAATTATCTTTTTAATGCACATTTGTTCTTAATAGATTGAAAAGTTGTCTAAATATGATATCAGTTGTCTTTAAATATTTGGGTTATGGATCCTTTTTATTTTCTTTTTAATACTTGCATGTTAGGTCAATTAGATTCTTACTCTCAGAAAAATAAAAGACACATAAGGAATTGACCACAGTGGGAGATGACATTGAAAGAAAAAGAATTGTGCAGAAATTTTTAGAGACTGTAATAGACCACGTCTAGTTCCAAGTCATGAGAAAGCAGAAATTAAGAGGAAGTAGAAGTCAAGTTTCAGTTAAAAATACAGAGTAGAAGGTGATGTCATTAATTTACATGGAGAGAAAAGGCCAAGAAAGCAATGGACTCCAGGTAATGGTGAAGTACAAGAATGAACAACCTGTTACCGGGCTTAGCCCTTGAGCTCCCGCCCTTCTTGGGCCATGAATTTACTGTTTCCTGCCTGACTTAGGCTGGATGATTTTGCTGTTTCCAGGTTTTTGTATGAGTACAATAAATCCCCTTACATGAAATAACTTGAGAGTCTCTTCCTTACAGCAGGAGCTTAAATGAAATAACAATTGCAGTTAAAAGGAACTTTCGTTGTATGACACTCCCCTTTCATACTCAATTTCAAAAGAGACTGAGAGAGGAATTATTTGTTGCACAAGTTAAGAAGAAATTGTGGTGGCAGTATTTGAAGGCACACTGTAGTTACAAGTCTTTTAGTGTTTAGGATAGCACAGACCAACAAGTATCAAAGGTTCATAGATCCAAATAAGGACTCACTCAAACTACTAATGATGTTTGTTGGAGGTAAGACTGAAGAAAAGGGAAAAAAGAAGGTGTGATGAGGCAAGGGATTATTTAAAAAGGTGGAGGGGTACCTGGGTGCCTCAGTTGCTTGGGCATCTGACTCCTGATTTTAGCACAGGTCATGGTCTCATGGTTCATGAGTTCGAGCCCCATATCAAGATTTGTGCTGATGGTGAGGAGCCTGCTTAGGATTTTTCTCTCTCCCTCTCTCTCTGCCCCTCCCTGCCTCTCTCTGTGTGTCTCTCTCAAAATAAATAAATTAGTTAAAAATTAAAACAATAAAGAAGTGGAATTTTATGCTTTGGGGCTAAGATTAGGGATGACAAATAGGTTCTACCTTATATGTCAATTATAGTAGATTGATAATGGCTATCTAGAGTACAGTGAAGAAAAGGACCACAGAGCCAATGTGGGGACCAAAAAAAAGTACTAGAATCAATTTGGAAGGTCTGCTACTTTTCTGCAATTCCACAATGAAGTCACAGGTAGAAGGGATGGTGGTATGAGAAAAGTTGAGGCTTTTCAGTTCAAATACTTGACCCGTATCTTATATGTGTAGGGTTTGAGGGGAAGTTATCTAACCTCCCTCAGCTTCCATTTTCTCATCATAGGAATCACAACACCTACTTCACAGTGTTTCTGTGGTAATTCAGTAACATAACAGGCAAAGTCCATGAGACATTTCCAAGCAGATGCCGGGTGTCCAATAAAATGTTAGGCCCTTCTTCCTCAGCTTCATCTTTCAAAATCTTTGATTATAATTGCAATATTATTGGTCCACAATTAATTACAAATGCACAGCAGATACTGTAGGTCTATGTTTGATTATTACTTTATCAGTCTGTATTTTTGGGCCATGATTAGTTACAACTATATAGTCCACACTACAGGCTCACAGTTGATCACAACTCTATCACCCTATAGTTTAGGTCCACACATTACCATTTCTACTATTGGAACATAAGAAGAAAAAAATACACACATCACAGACTGTTTATAGCTGACTTGGAAAAAATGCAATTCCTGCAGTGAGTACTTAAAAACTATGCATAAGGTAGTTTGATTTCATTGAATAGAAATGCTGACATTAACTATTTTGGAAAATGCAAAATATGAAAGCTCTCTGTTCTCTCTGTCTTTTCTAATATTTACTTAATGTTTATTTACTTTTGAGAGAGAGATTGAGAGAGAGAGAGAGAGCAAGCAGGGAAGGCCCAGAGATAGAGGGAGACACAAAATCTGGGGCAGACTCCAGGCTTCAAGCTGTAACACAGAGCCCAATGCGGGGCTCGAACTTACCAACTCACCAACCGTGAGATCATGAACTGAGCTGAAATGTCTGACACTTAACTGACTAAACCCCTTAGGTACCCCTTCTTTGTTATTTCTGTTCAATTTTCCTGAAACCTAGAAATGCTCTAAAAATCAGCTGTTAATTTAAAAAGTAATTTGTTCATAAGTTTATGATAAAAAAAAAAAACAAAACAGTTGGGACACCTGAGTGGCTTAGTTGGTTGAGTGTCTGACTCTTGATTTCTGCTCAGGTCATGATCCCAGGGTCCTGGGATCCAGCCCCATGTTAGGCTCTGCACTGAGCATAGAGCCTGCTTAAGATTCTTTCTCTCACTTCTCTCTCCTGCTGTCCCTCTCCCTGGCTTGAGCTCTCTCTCTCAAATTAAAAAAATTTTTTTTTTAAATCTGTACCTGTGCACCACTATATCAGCCAGGAAATTCCAGTTTCTATCATCTCTTCTTCCATGTTCTTATTTTTCCTCATCTACTCTCTGACAAGGTTTAGACGATCAATGAGGGCAGTAAAAATACAGTTATTCTGACTTTTTGATGAGGCTAATAACTAAATTAATAGAAAGAAGTATATAGTTCAACTTTATCCACAAACTCCTAAAAGAAACAAACAACTTAGTAAAGGTCAATTAGGATTCAGCTATTTTCTTTGCTTGTTATATAAGGACTGAAGCTTCAGTATGCTTTTCTTATGCTGCCAGATAAGCATACTTATGACTACTTTACTAAATTCTACATAAATGGATATGACAGAAGTGGTATGTTCAACTTGTACATCATATTCTTGAAAAATGTGCTTGTTCTCTGCATCCTCTTTGCCCCACTTTCATTGAATAGGAATCTGCCATGAATCTGCACCCCAAGTAATCCACAAAACACTAACTGTTGGTGTAATCAGGAAATAGGTTCCATCAACCTGGTTCCCAAAGGGATTATACAACAGAGCTGCTTATACACTAGACTATCTTCCTATTTCTGCATTATGTTGCAGAAGAGAAATATGCCATCTTTTTTGAGCCTCTGTATTTGAGGGTATTGTTGTTAAATCAGCTCAAGCAATATCCAATAGACATATACTAACTCTGGCCCCTTCTTTTTGTGAAAATAACTATTTAACATAATATTACCAGGAATCAATTCCTTATACAACTGTTTTCTGATCAATATATAAATATATCAGTCCTTTATATAATATATAAATAAAAATATATATAAATATATATAAAAAGTCCAATATATAAATAAATCAGTCCTTTTGTACCTACCCAGTAGATCTTACTAGAGCATGCACAACACATAATTGTACCTATTGGTTTATAGTAAACTAGACTGGAAGTACTAGAGGTCAGGAAGACTATTTTACCCATCTTTGTTTCTCTAATGCTTAATATGGTACTTGAGCGATATATATTGCATTAGTTAATTACTTATCTTTCTCCTTGATGATATAAAATAAGTATCAATACCTTGCATTTCAATGAACCTTAATACTAATTTTATTATATAGAGGTAACTTCAAATTATCTCCATATATGATAACAGAAAGGCCAAGTTTTTCTCTACAAACTTAGGAAAATATGAGTCTTCCAGAGTAATCAAGGCATTGAATCATTTCCTATTTAATTGGAGATTTTTTATAATGTATCAGATTTAGTACCTTCCTTGGCACATTGAAGACTGTTATCATCACTATCTTCCCAAAGCACAATTATCCTTTAAATTACTTTTAATTGGTTCTAATATATATTTTTCAATATTTACTGCTTTTTAAAAATGAGTTTACCTTTCTAATTTCTGCTGGTAGATACTATTATACAGTTAATGTATAAGAAATTGAAATCAGAAAACTGAAATCAATAATCAGAGAATATTGCTAGTAGACACTATTTATTGGGAAAAAATCCAAGCATAAAAATAAAACTAGTGGCTCTAAAATAAATCAGTTACTTGAAAATAGAAGAGAGAATAAGAACAAAAGTGTTTTTGAGCACAATTAGCCAAGTGTGATTATGTATAAGAGACCAGACAGGGGTAAGCCAAAAGAAATATTTGGCATAGCAGTGAAGTCTTTGCTTGACAGGCCAACCAAATTTAATCTCTGACAGCATGCAAAGGCATGATTCTTTGTAAAGCTATGTAATTAAGTGAAACTCTCAGCAGCTGCCCTGTAAATCTCTAGAGAGAAGACTGGCTAAAGGCTAGGTTCTATAGTTGTCAATGCTCCAGTTGAATGGTTTTTAATTTGACCCCTAAATGACAGTCACACCTAGGCAAAAGAATCAGTAATGGATGTGACACAGTCTCCTTCTCTGTAGCAGAGTCAAAGGGAGAGAGACACACAAAACAGGGGCTAAGAGACAAACTATACAAAAAAAAAAAAAAAAAAAAAAAAAGCAGGCAGGGGTGGGGAGCTTGCTTATGTCATCTAAAATCTTATAAGCATGATGCATTTGTCTTGAAGAATTAAATCCTTGGGACCAAGTCTAAGCAGGAGATGCAAAAGCACCAGGACAATAAGCTATTGGAGTCTAATGTCTTCCTTTTCATAAATTTACAGTCAACAACATAAGAATTTAAGTGTCTCCTGGGGTTTGTAGATGGCTCATTCAGTTGAGCATATGACTCTTGATTTTGTTTGACTTCCGCTCAGATCATGATCTCATGGTTCATGAGGTCAAGCCCCACATTGGGCTCTGCGCTGACAGTGCAGACCCTGCTTGGGATTTCTCTCTCCTTCTCTCTCTGCCCCTCCCCAGCTTTCTCTCCCTCTCTTTCTCTCTCTCTCTCTCAAACAAACAAACAAACAGAAAAGAATTTGGGGTGCCTGGGGGACTCAGTAAGTTTAGTGTCCGACTTCCACTCAGGTCATGATCTCCCAGTTCTTTTGCTTCCATACATTCTAACATAAACGAGTTTCAGGGAAAAACAACTAATTTTTAAAATGTTTAATTATTTATTTCTGAGAGAGAGAGAGAAAGGGAAGGGCAGAAAGAGAGAGAGGGAGACAGAATCTCAGGCAGGCTACACTCTGTCAGCATAGAGCCCAACACAGGGCTCTATCCCACAAACTGTGAGATCATGACCTGAGCCAAAATCAGGAGACAGTAGCTCAATTGACTGAGCCACCAAAGTGCCCCGAAAAATAGCTGTTTCTAATACAGAAGGGGATAAATTAAAAATGAATTCATATAAATTGTTAAAAGCTTTTTATTTTTGAAAATATAACTACCTAGGCAGTTTTAGAGACTCAAAAAATTTGACACTTGAAAATAAACCTTCTTTCAGAGCCATTTCAATCAATGCTCACAGCAAATACATACTAATTGGTAAAAGATTTTATTTAGCTGCATGAATTTCATAATTATGTTACAGTTAAGAGGAAAGAAGACAAAAATGTGGAGATTCATTTCATACTCAAACTCTCACTTTCCATCCACCTGCAATTACATTCTTAATTTTATATTGTATCAAACCCAATGATAAGAAGCCACCTCAAATCACATCAATCTTTAAGTTGCATCTTAGAGAAAGAATGGCTCTGAATCAAGTACCCAGGTACTAACTAGTTTAGTTTTAATTCAGAGCAGATGGACTAGGATTCTCAAGGTCAAATTTACAGGTATTCTTCTTGGAGAATACCTCATGGTCTCTGTATCATAACAGATGGTGAAAATATTTTAGGGCTATTTTCAAATGATGTTAGAGAAACTACGTTTCTATCAATTGTCTTACATGGGTTCCATAAACATGATTTTCCTTACAAATCAAGAGTTACAATTGATGGAGATTAGCAGGACTCTTCTGAGATATCATTATCAACAATGACACACTGAGAATTTATATTCCAAATTCAGAGATGAATTACAGAAGAGGAAGCAATGGATCTCCTGAGATAAACAGATACTGATAAATGATGTTATAATGTGCATCCTGTTTTCCTATATAAGAGGAAATAATTTCTATCTTCTGTTATGGTCAAGTTTTAAATTGATGTTTCTTTTTGGAAGATCAGTACGATGTAATTCTTCATTTTGACCCCTTAAGCAACTTGACATACTATAGACATACTATAGACAACCAATAAGTTATATATTTTTTTCTTTTTTGTGGTATAACTTTTTATTTTTGAGATAAAATATTGTGAAAGGCATATTCTATTTGGGGCAATGTCAGGTGTCTACTCCTTCCACTCTGATTTTTTTTTTCCTGGGAAATTACTTTCATTGCCTAAAATCTTATTGGGAAGGTAATTCCTAGCTATTTTATCCCATTGCCAAAGTAGAAAGTGGAAAAGTCTCAGATTCCTTACATTTATTAAACTGGTAGGGTCTGGGAAATGGCATGAATTTGGCTAATAAAACCCTGACCCTGGGACTTTGGGTCTTGGCTGATGCAAAGATGAAATGAAGTATATAGAGTTCATTTGTTACAGCAGAAAGGCGGGAGTGGTAATGCTGCCCTAATTAAGACTGTTTCCACTACTCTGGTTCCTAGTCCCCAGGCCCCCTCCAATTCTTGGTTTCACAGAAATCCCAAGCCAGCTTTTATTGTTCTAATAAGTTCTCTTTCGCTTAAGTAGAGTGGGTTTCCATTATTTGTAATAATTTTTTAAAATAAAGACAAAGTTAGATAATAGAAATATCTATAACATAATGTTTTATAGCCTTCTTTTCCACTGCTATACCTTAAACACTTTTCCATGATCGATACAAATATTATACAACATAAGCTTTAATGGTCATCTAGCTTGTCTGCATGGATGTAGTATAGTTTACTAGAATCTATTTAAGCAGTGCTGGATATTTAGGTGTTTTCTTTTTCTTTTTTACTATTATAAAAAACCCTCTGCTTAGTATCATTTTTTTTTAAAAAATTCAAGTTGTTAATTTATAGTTCAATCTTGGTTTCAGGAGTAAAATCGGATGATTCATCTCTTACATATGACATCCAGTGCTCATCCCCAAAAGTGCCCTCTTTAATGCCCATCACCCATTTAACCCACCCCTCCACCGACCTCCCCTCCAGCAACCCTCAGTCTGCTTTCTGTATTTAAGAGTCTCTTAGGGCACCTGGGTGGCTCAGCTGCTTAAGCGTCCAACTTCAGCTCGGGTCATGATCTCGTGGTTCCTGGGTTCGAGACCCACGTCAGGCTCTGTGCTGACAGCCAGATCAGAGCCTGGAGCCTATTTCAGATTCTGTGTCTCCCTCTCTCTCTCTGACCCTCCCCTGCTCATGCTCTCTCTCTCTCTCTCTCAGAAATAAATAAAAAACATTTTGAAAAAATTTAAGAGTCCCTTATGGTTTGCCTCTCTGTTTTTATCTTATTTTTCCTTCCTTTCTCCTATATTAATCTGTTATATTTCTTAATTCCACATATAAATGAAATCATATGATATTTGTCTTTCTCTGGCTAACTTATTTTGGTTAGTATCTTATGTATACATCATTTTATACAGTTCTGATATTGTCATCTTGTAATAAATTTCTAAAAGTAGAATTACTGGGGCAAATGGTAAACAAATATGAAAGCTTTGAGTTATGCAAGGAGGGTTGGACCTATTTACCATTCTAATAGCAGTGTACAAAGGTGCCCATTCTAACTTCTTATCCATTAGTTTTATTGTAAAGATAGGAGAGTATAAAGCCATTCTACTTTACTTGCCCAAATACGCAATATAGAGAGCAATCAATCTTCGGTTTGAGGAGCCCCATGTAATAAAAGGGAAGAGTTACAATGGAACTAAGTGCATACCTCATACCATTTACAAGTTCTCCACAGAGTTCTTAGTACAACTGAATACAACCCATTTCCATTTGTGTTTTCTTGTGGATGGATACTATGAAAGCTTTCATAGTGAGTTAGAAGGAAAAGGAAGAAAGAACCAAAGAAAATCCAGCTGGCCTTCATTATAGTTGCTCCTCACAACTAACTTACTCATATTCTGAAAGCCAAGGAATGAAGGATTTCATATCTACCAAAAGTATATTTACACAAAAGATGTTGCTAAAATCTATTATAAAGCTGACATGCCTAGAGAGAGTCTAAGTCCAGTCTTAGTCTACAAAGTTTTCTCTATATTGTTTTGTAAAAATCACATGTCATCTTCCTGAGTCAATTTTAACTTATGTAGCAGTGATGCTACTGACACAATAAATGAGGCCATCTAGGTAGATCTGTGGTCAAATGACAGTATATTGGAAAGTAGCGGCGGATGAAATACATTTTCAGGTCTTAGCTGTTGTGTGCTAAGGAAATGCACTCATAAACACAATATTTTGAATTTTGGTATTTGTCAAGAACTAAATAGGCATATCAGTCCATGTATATGGAAGTATGTGTGCATATGAACGTGAATGCACATGTGTGTGATTGTATATATATGTGTGTATGTGATCTGAATAAATCCAAAGGCTCCAAGGAGCCCAGGTTCACTGAGGCGTTAAATTCAAAGAATCACATCCTTGCAGGGAAAAAGTAATTAAAATACTTCATTTCTTTACTCAATCTTTCACAGATAAATGCATTTTAATGCACAGCAAGTATCTTGAGAATTCTTGTCTACTTGTCCCTGATTTTCTTTACAAAGCAGCTATACCCTGAATCATTTCTCTCAGTTTCAATTCCCAGTTGTCCAAATTCAGCATTTTTCCCCATCTCTCCTCTTCCTCATCTCTCAGCTGCTTGAATCACTTAGCTTGAATCACTTAACATCTCTGACTTTTTAAGTATTCCCTGTATTCAAAATACTATCTGATTATACATAACCAAGATACATCAAAGTGTCAACATGGTAAGCAGCTAGATGCTGGCGGAAGTAGGAGAATACTACGGTAATTAAAGTATTAATTGGTTTAATTCTAAATGTACATTAATAATGTTGTCCCTGACATATTCATATACAATTCATGACAAAACAGCCTCACAAAGTAGTAGATAAAATGTGCTATGTCAATTTTAAAGGTTCCTGGTCTAATTACTATGCATACATTCTCCACAGAAAGGGAATTTATGAAAAAGGTCTTTAAAAAACAAAGTTTGTTTTTACTTTTCCAAAGAAGACAAAGTAAAATAGTACTTTAAGGCTTAATGCTTTACTAATGAATGTAATAGTGTCTTAAGTAGCACTGGACATTTCTAATTTTTTTTCTTTTTTAATTAAAAGGGAAATTGCTGAAAAGAAACAAATAATTCAAATTCTCAAACATCTAGAAATGAAATTAGGAAATCTGATTATCACAGAACTGTCATAGATGAAAATGATCTGAAACAGTCTTAAAAATTATTCTGGGGACACTGTGAGACTAGTGAAACTGTGACACTGAAGTGTTCTTTATTATTGATTTTCTTTATTTCTAAAGCTATGATCTGTATTTTAGAAGAAAACACAAATGCATATTTTGTAAAAGACAGAAAAAGGGCAATTTCTTAGGTTAAAAAATTTTACCATATATTATTGGCATCTGAAGCTTTCACCTTTCTTTTAAAAAATAGTGAGGAATTTGTATGATTATATGTTAGAAGAAGAGGGTAAGAGATTGTTAGCACTAATAATTTGTCAAGAGAGTTCATCTTTTTGCAATTTAATGTTAGCTATAGATTCAGCTTTTATTTCTCTAATTACTTAACCTGACCACTCCAAATGGGCATAATGACTCTTCCTTAGCATTCATTTTTTATATGAAACATCTGTTTAGATGCATATGCTGAATTAATAGTTTTATACATTCCAAATTTATATTGATATCATAAAGTAGGCTCAGTATTAATGAAATGCATTTTCAACAATCCAAAATGAGCAGTCAATGACAAAATGTTTCTCCAGGGCGCAATAAGGCTAAACATAGGTAAAGTACACTGGGCAGCTCACTGTGTCTTTGAAAAAGAGTCAATAAATCATGTGTATTCTGTACATTCAATTGCTGGCCTCAGTAGCTGCCTAACAACCAGGTAAAATAAATAATTGCTTAGTTCTATTCAGATCTATAATATCTGCTAGAAACAACAAAATTATTGGTGATGGAGAATAATGTTTTTCAAAGTTTTGGAGGCTATCTTTTTGTTTCTAATTCAATCCAGGATATCATCAAATATGTGTAGAATGTCTCTTATGTGCAATATGTCTCAGTGCATAAAAACAATAAATAAGAGTGTGCCTGCCTTCAAGGATCTTACAGTCTTATGGGCAAAGAAGGTAAGGAGTTGACAAATACAGTGCAAACATAACTCTTTCATAAGACAAGAAAGAAGCATTATGGAGTTTTCTTTCACAATTACTCTTCATTCACTATCTAGCCCATCAATAATTCTTTTGATTTTCTCCCAAATAACTCTCAAATCTGTTGAATTCTCTCTATGCGTTATCCCCTAGTCCAAGTTGTGTGATTTCCTATTTGGTCTCTCCAGTAATCTCTCAGTGATTTTTTCCACATTCACCATAATCCATTGTCCACAGCAGCCAAAGAAACTTTTCAAAATCATATCTGATCATGTCCTTCCCTCTGTTCACCCAGACATGCAACTTCTATATGTCTTCCCTTTGTTCTTAGGATAGTAACCTAAAGGGGGATCTGGGTGGCTCAGTAGGTTAAGCATCCGACTTCAGCTCAGGTCATGATCTCATGGCTCATGAGTTTGAGACCCGCATCAGGCTCTGTGCTGACAGCTCAGAGCCTTGAGCCTGTTTTGGATTCTACATCTTTCTCTCTCTGCCCATTTCCCACTGTGTTCTGTCTCTCTCTGTCTCAAAAATAAATATTTAAAAAATTAAAAAAAAAAAAAAAAAGAAACCTAAATACTTAACCCAGCCTCACAAGTGGGGCTCCTACCTATTCTCTACACTTGCTTTGCATGTTCCTTTCAGTAGTATACACAAGGGCCTTCTCACATATCAGTCTTCTTCTAATCTTAGGATGGGGCCAGCAGCCCTGGACACTTTTCTTTTTTCTTTTCTTTTCTTTTCTTTTCTTTTCTTTTCTTTTCTTTTCTTTTCTCTTCTCTTCTCTTCTCTTCTCTTCTCTTCTCTTCTCTTCTCTTCTCTTCTTCTTTTCTTTTCTTTTTTTCCCCTGGACACTCTTACCTCTAATGTATCTCTACCTTATCTGATTAATTTCTATTTATCTTGCTAATCTCAGTTCAAAGAGCATTTCCTAGGAAAAGAATCCAAGCCATGCAAGATCATCAGGTTCTCTAGTTACAAATTGTCCTAAGTGATTTCAGTTGCTGCCTTTGCAGTTTTCATTTACATTTCTAAGTATTAGAATACTCAATTATTACCCCTCTCTCCTACCAAACTATAGGAACCACTTATTCTTATATCATCACTAAGCATATGTATTGTTGCAGTAGTTGCTCCGTTAATACTTGTTGAGTAATTGGTAAAAAAGCTTAGGAAGGGAAATATCTGTTGTAAATGTGGGTGTCAGTTATAAAAGAAATCATTGATATTCTATTTTAATTAAAAGCGTTATTGTATATAAACTGTTAAAAAAAATAGGCATGCTCATAGTGCAATCAACAAGAATGTGCAAAATAAAGTCTTTTAGGTTTTAATTTCTTTCTGGCCTAGAGGGGAACATAATCTGATGTAGCTCACACTAGAGCTTTTTCCATATGGAGCTACACTGGTTTATGAAAGGAAAAATAAAATTTTACAGATATTTCATAAAACTCACCTCAGAACACTAAACCAAAACAAAATTTGATGTATCAAATGTAATAATATTCTAGCAGTTGATCCTAGTTCTTTCAGGGTTTCAAGTCAGTGAATAGCATGGGCAACTGCTACTGCATTGCATGATATTAAGATTTATTGCTTGTCTTTTTGATATTATCTTGTTATTATTAGTTCACTGTATACATTATTTTTACCGACAGTTTTTTAAAGCCAGTATTGGGGTTCCTGGATAGCTCAGTTGGTTAAGCATCTGACCCTTGGTTTCAGAGCATGATCAGGTCATGATCTCACAGTTCATGAGTTCAAGTCCCACATCAGGCTCCATGCTGACTATGCAGAGCCTACTTGGGATTGTCTGTCTCCCTCTCTTTCTACACCTCCCCCACTCGTTCTCTCTCAAAAATAAATAAATAAACTTTTTAAAAAGGTCATTATTATTATTAATGGTATCCAACTTCAGATTATGAAACAACTTGATCAAATGAGTCTTACATGAGGATGTTAAAAAAAAAAAAAAAAAACCTCATGCAATCATCACCACTATTTAATTCCAGAATATTTTCATCATTTCAAAAAGAAACCTCATTCTCATTAACAGTCAATCCTCATTCACACTGCCTCTAGCCATTTCCCTCTCCTCCCCTGGCAAACACTAATCTACTCTGTCTTTATGGACTTGCCCATTCTAGACATTCTACAAAAATGGAATCTTACACTATGTGGTCTTTGGTATCTGGTCACTTTCACTTAGTATAATGTTTTTCAAGCTTCATCCATATTGTAGCATGGACCAGGACTTTATTCCTATTCATGACTGAATAAAGTATAGCTTGTTTTGCTTATCCTAATTCATCAGTGATAGACAGTGGAGTTCTATTTCTTGCTATTATAAATATTGTTTCTGTGAATATTATCCAAGTTTTTGTATGAACATTAATTTTCACTTCTCTTAGATATATATCCAGGAGTGAAATTATGGATCATAAGGTAACAATGCTTAATTTTGTAAGGAATTTATAAATGTCAGGGTGCCTGGGTGGCTCAGTTGCCTAAGTGTCTGACTTCAGCTCAGGTCATGATCTCATGGTTCGTGGGTTCGATCCCCATATCGGGCTTTGTGCTGACAGCTGGCTCAGAGACTGGAGCCTGCTTCTGATTCTGTGTCTCCCTCTCCCTCTGACCCTCACTTGCTCACTCTGCCTCTCTCTCTCTCTCAGAAATAAATAAAAAACATTAAAAATGTTTAAAAATTTAAATGTCTTCCAAAGCCAGTACACCATTTTATAATAATGCCACCCACAATGTAAGAGTTTCAATTTCTTCACATCCTTACCAACACTTGTTATTATCCATCTTTTTTGACAATAATCATCTTAGTGAGTGTCAAGTGCTATCTCATTATGGTTTTTATTTGCATTTACTTAATGACTAATGATATTGAGCATATTTTCATGTGCTTATTGGTCATTAGTTTATCTTCTTAGGAGAAATTTTTAAGCAAAATTTTGCCTAAAATTTTGCCTAACCTAATTAACAAATTAGGTTATATGTATTTTTATTGTTGAATTGTAAGAGTTCTTTAAATATTATAGATACTAGTCCCTTATCAAATATCTGGTTTATAATATTTTCCTCTTATCAAGTGGGTTGTACTGTCACTTTCTTGTTGTTTTTTTTTTTCCTGTCTTCTACCCTCCCTCCCTCCCCTCCTGCCCTTCTTGTAATCTCTACACCCAATATGGGGTTGAAACCCATGACTGCCAGATCAGGAGTCACATGCTCTTCTGACTAACCCAGCCAGACATATCTGTTTTCACTTTTCTGATAGTGTTCTTTAATGGTTTCAAGGAAGGGATCCAACTTCATTCTTTTGTATTGATTAAGCAGTTGTCCCAGCACCATTTGTTGAAATGTTTATTATTTCCCCTGTCAAACTGTCTTGGCACCCCTGTCAAAAATTAATTGACCTCAAATGTATGGGTTCATTTCTGGACTCCAAGTTACTTTCTATTAGTCTATATGTCTATTGTTACGCCATTACCACGTTTCTTTAATTACTACAACTTTGTCAACATTTCTCCAAAAAAGACATCTACATGGCCAAGAGACACATGAAAAGATGCTCAATATCATTCATCGTCAAGAAAATGCAAATCAAAACCACTATGACATATCAATCAGATATGTCAGAATGGCTAAAATAAAAAACACAAAAATGTCAGAAAGGATGTGGATGTAGAGAAATAGGAATCCTCATGCACTGTAGGTAAGAATACAAACTGATGCAGCCACTGTGGAAGACAGTAGGGAGGTTTCTCAAAAAATTAAAAATAAAACTAGTCTATGATCCAGTGATTGTACTACCGGGTATTTACTGAAAGAATACAAAATCACTAATTCAAAGGGATATATTTAATTCTATGTTCATTGCAGCATGTTTACAATAGCCAAATTATGGAAGCATTTCAAGTGTCCATTAATTCATGAATATAAAAAGAAAATGTGTTGGGGTGCCTGGGTGGCTCAGTTGGTTAAGCACCCTCTTCTCAATTTCTGCTCAAGTCATGATCTCACAGCTGTGGGAACCAGCTCCATATCAGGCTCTGTGCTTACAGCATGAGCCCGCTTGGGATTCTCTCTTTTTATGCCCATCTCCATTCTCTCTTTTTCAAAGTAAATAAATAAAAATTTAAAAAGTGTGAATGGAATGTTATTCAGCAATAAAAAAGAAGAAATCTTGCCATTCGCAACAATATGGATGGAACTAAAGAGTATAATGCTAAGTAAAATAAGTCAGGGAAAACAAATACCATATGATTTCACTCATATGTGGAATTTAAGAAACAAAACAAATAAGCAAAGAATAAGAGAGAGAGACACAAAGATAAAAGAAGGAGAAACCAAGAAACAGACTCTTCACTATAGAAAACTAACTGATAGTTCCATAGGGAGGTGGATTTTGGGACGAGAGAAATAAATGATGGGGATAAAGAGCACACTTACCATGATGAGTCCTGAGTAATGTACAGAATTACTGAATCACTATATTCTTCACCTAAAACTAATAAAACACTGTATGCAAACTGTGCTGGAATTAATATAAAAACCTGAATTAAAAAATTACAGAAAAATATCAAGAAGATAAAAATCACTTGGTATCACTAGAAATTATAACATATTGAACCTTTTGGAATATGTTCTCTTTTTTACATAAATGAATGAATATTTAATCATAAAATAAAAGCATTTTGTAATTTTCTTTCTCTTTCTTTTATAATGTTTATTTGCTTCTTTTAGAGGGGAGGGGCAGAGAGAGGGAGAGAAAGAATCCCAAGCAGGTTCTGCAGGGCCAAACTTATGAAATGTAAGATCATGTCCTAAGTGAAAATCAAGAGTTGGGCACGTAACCAACTTGCCATCCAGGAACCACTCATTTCTGTTTTGAATCATTGATTATTAATAATTTAAAAAATATTCTACCACATGATTGTGAATTTCCTAATTTTCTCTTTGATAATCATTTCTAATTTTATTTCATTATAATAAAAATATACTTTATGTGGCTTTATTTTTTTAAATATTTTTGAGGCTTCTGAGGTGCTGCAACTCTTAATTTCAGCTCAGGTCATAATCACAGGGTTGTGGGATCGAGCTCTGTATGCACTGGGCTCTGTGCTGAGCGTGAGCCTGCTTGAGATTCTCAACCTCTCTCTTTCCCTCTCTCTCCCTCTCTCTCTCTCCCTCTCTCTTTCTCTCTTTCAAGTAAAAAGTAAATTCATTTAAGACTTCTTTTATGGCCTAACATGTGGTCTATCCCAGAAAATGTTCAATGTACTTTGAGAAGAATGTGTAGTCTAGTGTTGTTGTGTGAAGTGTGTATGTTAGGTCTATCAGTTTATATGTTACTCACATATTCTATTTTCTCGTTGAACTCTGCTGAGTATTTATTATTACAAGTGTGTATTTATCTCCAACTGTTATTGTTAAACTGTTATCCTCTGCTTTTGTCTTAAATTTTCCTTCATTTTAGAAGGATAGCTTTGCTGAATTTAGAATTCTTGATAATCTTTGTCTTCCAGCACATTGAAGTAAATGTCATTACCCTGGCCTCCATGAATTTTGATGAAAATCATCTGTTGATTCTACTGAGGTTCCTTTTTACGAGATGAGTTGCTTCTCTCTTGCTGCTTTCAAGATTTTACATATTTGGCTTCAGACAGTTTGACTGTATGTGTCAGGTACGGATCTCTGAGGTTTTCCTACTTGGAATTTGTGGAACTTCCTCTAGATCCATATTGATGTTTTTAATCTGACTCCAGAATTTTATAGCCATTATTTCTTAAACATTCTTTCTGTACCTGTCTCTTCAGTTAGAAATCCTTTTATAGGTATGTTGATATGCTTCAAGATTTTTCACAGCTTTCTAAGTCTTTTCATTTTTTTCATTTTTTTTTTTCTGTTGCTCAGACTAGATAATTTGAATGAAACTGTCTTTAACTTAACTGGTTCTTTCTTCTGTCAGTTCACATCCACTGTTGAGTATCTTAAGTGTATTTTTCATATTATTTGTTGTAATTTTCAACTCCAAAATTTCTGTTTGGTTCTCTCCCATACTTCATATCTTCTATATTGCTCTTCTGTTTTTGGTGAGATATTGTTTTCAGACATTCCTCTGATTCTTTAAAAATCGTTTTCTTTAGTTATTTGGACATATTTATTATTGATGATTTAATGTCCAAATTTTATGTTATTAATGAAATTCAGCCAATTTTCCTGAATAAATACTCCTCAGACTGTTCTAAGCCTTTAGTTAATTTCTAGAGTTCTGAAAAGGCTGAATTTGACATTTTTTCCAGTGCTTTTGATGCTTCATGGAGGTGTAGATTTTCAAAAATCTCACTCTATGATTCTGAAAATGTGATTTTCCTTTTCTGTTGTTTCCTCACTTTGGTGAGCAAAATTGAAAGATCTTCCTAATTGAAAATATGAGCATTATTTATTTAATGTGGACAGTTCTAGAATATCTGATATCAGAGATCAAAATATTTATTTGTAAATACAGAAAATATGCCATTAATGAATTTATGTAACTGCTGCTAGCAAAGGGGAAGGGTGTGAGACTTCCTAAAAATATAAACATTTCAAAATCCATTTCCCTTAGTTGAACTCCCCAATTATGTAAATATAAATATTTATTTGGCCATTTGACAAGTATTTGGGATCTAGTTACTACAAATAGGAAATCTTAAGTTATTTCTTCTTTGTTTATAAAGGAGAGTAATTCAAGCCAATCAAATATGCTTCACCCATTTTTTTCCATAAATAGAAAAAGAAAGAAGAAAGGAAGAAGTAAGAGAAAGAAGAAGAAGAAGGCAAGAACCCTCACTCAATTCCAAGGAATTAGTGATTTCAGGATAGTTTCCCCAAGTAGAAAACAGTTTAATAGAAATCTCTTTTGAAATGTCAATTATATATTTAAAAGTAAATAGTTATATTTAAATAAAGGAAATATCCATTTTAAAATCAAGTTCTGGGATATCTTTTGAAGTAAAATAGAATAAAGTTGCTTTCCTTTTATCTAAGTAGATAGATATGGAATGATTCGTGTGACTTCATCAATCCATGATAAGGTCTTTTCAAAATTTCTTGAAGTTGTTCCTATGGTTATCATTTACTATTAATATAGAGTCAATACTTTACATTTAAGGTTATGTAGTACTTAAACAGCCTCCCATAATGAATAAACAATTATAAATGTAAGGTAATAGAGTATTTAATAAATGTTTAATCAAGGATTTTATAATGTATCAAGTTGAATTTGAAGAATATCCATGTCTGTTTCAAGTGATTAAAACAAAGATTTTTACTTCCATGATCAATTATATTTTTTCTTTAAAAAAATATTCACTCATTTATAGCAATATAAATTCATAGCTGAATTTTCATGTTTACTCTGAATCAGATTTTTGCAATTATGATAAAACAATAATTGATTACCTAGTAATATAGAAATATGATAGTTATTAATTTTCTATATTAAAATATAACTCCTCTCTCATTATTATTTACATTAATTCATATCCTTTTATTTCAGCTGTATTTTGCTTGATTTTACAAGCATTTCCTCTCCTAACTGTATCCAACTGTAGTTTGTAAGTGACATTGAGTGGCAATACTTCTTTTAGATCATTTAGGAAAAGATGGATCCTGAGGAATATATTTTTACTAGATTGCAATATAATAATTCCTTGATTGATGGCACATTCCATAGAACATTATATGAGTTGCTTAGTCCATATTCTTAAGACTTTTATAGATATGAACAAAAATGAATGAATTCATAACTCATAAGACATGGATACAGAAATGAAAAAATAAATACATGAGATTTAAATTTAAAATCAATGTGGCCCACGTGTTGTATGTAAGTTAAGAACCACTAAATTCTACTCCTGAAACCAATATTGTACTCTAGGCTAAATGACTAGAATTTAAATTAAAACCTAAATAAATAAATAAAATCAATGTGGGTAGATCGTAAACTATAGGTGATAGATAACAATGCCTTACTAAGGTTTCTAAGCCTTTTGTCACAAAAATGAAGACTTTCTTCTCCTTTGAGAATGAATCCAAGCGTACATAGTAAGTCATATCCATGATATGTGGTGAATACATCAAAATTTTATTGAAGGTGAATTCTGATGTATTAAATACTGGGTGAATTTCATCCCTCATACTAGCTATGACCACTTCCCTGATTTATAACACACTGTTCTCACAATGTGTATGGCTCAGCACCTAGTTTGTCTTTTCCACTGGAGTTCCACTTTGGTATTAAGATTTAAGAGCCTTTCCCCCCATCTTTATAAAACTCTTAAATCTTCCTTTTTCATTATTCTTTAGCACTTTGAAGTTTAGCAGATTTTACCTCTTATTCTCTCCTTTTCCTAGGCTCCCCTCAGCATTTATTCACAGTGGACTACATTTGCTAATTCTTATCCTAGGTTCTGAAGAGTAAGAATGCTCAATATCTTTCAGTTTTGATTATACTGTCCCTCAAATTCCTCATCACTTAAGGTAATTTCTCTTGAAGCTTGCTACTCACCCACCACACCAACAGAAAGGAGAAAATAGTGTTCTCTTAAAAAAAACCCAAACTTACAAACTTCAGTATTCTGTGGAATTTCAAAGTATCATAATTCTTTTAGAGAAATATTTATGCACTAAATGTAATTTGTCTAAAAGAGAATGTATTAGTAAGATTTCAACCATTATATTTATTATTTTGGAGGCTTAGCAAACTGAACAAAAAGGGAACACTTATGCTACTTAAAGTATGTAGAAGATAGTAAAATATTATGTTTTCAGTATTATTCTATCTTAAGAAAATACACTTTAATAGAATTCTGTAAACTAGAGGCAGATAAAAATTATTATTTAAAGGCTAAATAAGAAATACTTTGTGTTTTGCCAGCCATAAGATGCCTTCTGCAACTGGAAAACTCTATTATTATATTTGTGATGGACAATACATAAATGAATGGGTAGGGTTGTGTTTCAGTGAAACTTTTGTGTTCATAAATAAAGTTTTAAAGTCACAATTTTCCCATGATAACATACATTCCTCTTTTGAAGCTTTAAAACCATTTAAAAATACAAAAAACATAGTTAGCTCATGAGCCATATACAAACAACAGGACAGATTTGATCCATGGGCCATGCTTGCTGACCCTGTTGTAAACTACTGTATCAGATTTTATTCCTTAATTAAAATGTTTAATGTTTTATTTTACTTTTGAGACAGACAGTGCACAAGTGGGGTAGGGAAGGAGAGAGAGGGAGACATAAATTCTGAAACAGACTCTATGCTCTGAGCTGTCAGCACAGAGCCTGACATGGGGCTCAAACCCACAAACCTCAACATCATGACCTGAGCTGAAGTTGGAAGCTTAACTGAGACACTGAGGCGCCCCAGATTTTATTTCTTTAGTAGCCTTTGATACACACTATCCAGAACACTAACTAGAGAAAAAACGCACTTATGATCCACGATGAATAAGAAACTTCAACCAAATTTTGCTCTCATTTTAAAAATTGTATTTATTCATTTTAATTTTTAATGTTTATTTTTGAGAGAGAGAGCGAGAGCATGAGAGGGGGAGGGACAGAGAGACAGGGGGACACAGAATACAAAGCAGGCTCCAGGTACTGGGCCGTTGACACAGAGCTTGACGCTGGGTTTGAACCTACTAACTTTGAGATACTGACACGAGCTGAAGTCAAACACTTAACACATTAAGCCACTCAGGCACTCCTCATTTTTAAAATATTAAAAGTCTCATTTTTAAAATTAATGTATATTGCATTTTTCTAAGTATTTAAAAAAATTCAGATTTTAAGCTAGTATGAAATAGTAAATTTCATTATGCTCTAAAACTTTTTAGTTCATCTTAATAATTGGGATATAGATACAATTAGGTTTTGTTTGCTTTGCTAATTGGGATGACCTGTGTGCTTCCTGAACACATTCATTGTCAGAACATATGACATACATGTACTATAACTGTCATCAAGTCTAAGGATAAAATTCTTGACTAAAATTATGATTTTGACATCGAAAACCATTTTCCTTTGGGAAAAGGTATGAAAGATGAGGCAAACATTGAAAAATAATTACTTTTTTCAACCTCTCCTCAAATAAATCATAGCATCAACTATAACAACAACAACAACAACAACAACAACAAACACCAGTGCTATTTACACACCACAGACAGGCACAAAAATACAGTGCTATTCATTGCCATATGAAATTTATTATTTTGAAAACTTTTTAGGATCTTCCCAATTTCTAGTTTTAATCAGATGTTTATAGATAGATTTTGTGTTGCTGCAGACACAACATAAACTAGAAAATGTTTTTTGTTTACTCATATATACAAATGTTCAGGGAATTTCTGATTTTAACTCAGGAATTGGTGATATCTGATTCCTAAAGCCCACATCTGTCCAGCCCTATCTTTTTCTCTTTTCAGATTTCTTTACATCAATCCCTGGCTTTTTTTTTTTTTTTTTTTTTAGCAATTCTTCTTACTTTCCTATCTAACCTTCCATTTCATTCTCTGTTTCTAATGTTTTACAGCATGTGTGACCCATAATTTACTTACATTAACACCAAAATTTTGACAGTTACTTTGGAGGTATATAGAAGTAAATTTGTCTAAATTCAACTTATGAGTACAGAACATTCATAATTGGTACATTCTTTAGGTCATGAATTATACGGAAATTTTTAAATTGAAATTTTAAGCTGCTCCAACCCTAAGACTTTAAAAATGACACAGCCAATGCCCAGTTTCCTCAATGGCTTATTCTGGAATTCACACACCAAATACAAGAACAGATATCAAGAACCCATGTAAAAGGAAGATGGTTCATACCCAGTGAAGCTCAGCTCTGAGAAACAAAGTCACTAGGCTCAGAATAAGTAGCATTAATATCCTGAGGCACAATATGCCTGTTCAGGACATTGAAGAGGTCTAGAGTATGGAGTAGGGCTGAGCCTACAGATACAAGTGTGCTTGTTATGCACTGTGGCCTCTCCAACCACTGTCTCCTTTTCTCCATCATAACACTTCACCCTGGTAAGTGGACCTCTCTACATGTCATGCATGCTCTGCAGCTTCAAGTAGAGTAGGCCAATGGGAGGCACAAGAGATCAAAGTCTGGGACAGAGAGAATGGGGTAAGTATTCCTCAGACCCCTCCCAGCCAGGAAGCAGGTCTGGCAGCTGGTGTGTTCTACCTCCAGTCACAACTCCTATCCAGCAGTCCCTCTCCATGACCATCCTCTCTGCTCCTTGCCATGGACCTTCAAGTCTCTTGTGCAAGAGTTTTTTTTTCTATGGCTAGTACCTGGTCCCTCACCACTATCTTGAGTTCAGAGCCATAACCCTGCGCACACCTTTACAAAGGGTACTTGCACTTAACTCTGTTTAACTCTAGGAATAATTCATTCCTTTGAATATGCCATCTGCTTCCTCCCAAGTTTTGACTGATATAAAGAACAAGCATTTAGATTTGTCATCGTTAAAATGCTTTCAGGTATCCAAAGTCATTCAGACCCTGTTATTATCCAATATTCATGTGATTCATGCCTTCCTTGAACAAAAAGATGAATATTATTTAGACCATTTATCAAAATCTTTTTTCCTCTGGAAACCTTAAATAAATAAAGCAACTCAACTATATTCACACATCTTACTTCAATTCCTCTCCTCTTGATGCTCAAGCTTATTTCACTAGAAACCAGAATTATTTTAGAGTTGCCTGACAGCCAGAGACTCAAGATGGCTCAGAAGCATGGAGAATCCAATCCAATTCTTTAAAAGAGACAATTAAGAATAAAATATCACTATGCATCTTATGAAAATATTATTGATTATCTTCCCAGCAGGCCTCCCAAAGAACAAGCTTTCTTTAGCCTTGACAGTCACTAACTGAAAGCCATAAAATCCAAAGCGATCTACAACAGAAGAAAGGGAGTTGAAAATAATGGTAAGTATTATTGTAAGTATACACTTATTATTACTAAACCTCACTAAAGGCTACAATGTGCTAAGAGATATTTTACATGAATAAACTTAGTGAATCCTCTCAGCCACTCTATGATATAATTATTGGTCATCTCCATTATATAGATAAGAAAATTGAAGTGTAGAGATAGCAATCAATAAACTTTCCCAAAGTCACAATCCAGTATAAAAGGGAAGCTGGCATATTTATATCTATATGTATATTTTCTACGTTCTTGGGCAACTATACTAAGCAAAAATATGATATGTACACTTTCAGAAAATCTCCCTAAATCTCCCTGCATCCTTTACCCTCTTCTTTCCTGCCTCCCTCCTTGCTGGCTAGAATGTTGGAACATGGGTGTAATAGTTGGAGATTAAGTAGGTCTCTTGGACTACAGTTAAAAGAATTATGCTGAAGATGATGCAGAAGTACAATGAGCCAGTGTCCTGTCAACTTGGTGGTGAACATATTAGCCCTAAACTGCTTTCTCTTACATGAAAGAGAACTGTATTTAGGTTACTGTTATTTTGTCTTTCCCATTATGCATAGTTTAGATTAATCCTAACTGGCACAATTCACCTAATACATTTGAACTGCCCATAATTAGCCACATTAATGTTAGCTCTTATTATTTTTACTGTTGTTAGGGCTGAGGTAAAAGAATTAAAACTCCATTCTAGCAGCCAGGTATGTGGGTCAGCAAGATGAAAAAAACTTCAGAAAGCTGAGAAACTCATCAAGCCACTTAAATAGACTGTAACTTGGGACTATTAAGTTAATCTTCATTCCTCCTTTAATTTCTAAAATTAAATATATTTATAATGTTCCAAATGCTGTCAAGGTGGTGTCAGCCAGTCAGAGAATACCTTGATAGTACATTTGATGTACACCATAAATATCTGTTTGAAAGCCAGAGCCTTATCTGTATTTGAGATCAGGGAATAAATAGACATACAGACTTGGGGTATGTCCAGGAGAGGGGAAGGGAAGGAAAAACTATTCTCTCTTCACAATTTTGTGCAACAATGTGAAAAAAGCAAGTAGTGTTTAAAGCTGCTGGCTTCCAATCACTTGCTTATTTTCCCATTTCAGTAAAGAACTTAAAAGTACATAGAAAAAAAGTTCCTTTCCCTGTGTCTCCAGAAGGTATATCAGCATGCCAGATGTGTCTGTGAAGGGAGAATAAACAAAAATAATCTGAACATTAAATACATTTAAATGTTAATTTTCTCTTTAGTATTTTCAGTCATTTAAAAAAAAAACATGCCATTTTGTGAAAAATGGTTTTAAAAGTTTAAGTGTCAGACAATATATTAAGTTTAATTTTAGGGTGAGAGCAAAATACTATGCTTTTACATGTTATTCAAAAGAATAAGAAAACTGAGTATAATATAAAGTCTAGGGTAAAAAAATAACAAGAAAATGAAAACACACACACACCTGCATTCTTAAAGATCTTAGAGTTATCTATAAGGTTGTATGTTTATCTTTAGAGACATAATATAAAATTACACTGAAGTTCAACTTGTTCAGTAATTTTAAAATTCCTTACCAAAAAGAAATACATGGAAGGAAATAATAAATATCAGAGTGGAAATAAATGGAACAGAAACTAAGAGGACAATAGAAAAGGCCAGTGAAACTAAAAGCTGGTTCTTTAAAAAGATAAACAAAATTGACAAACCATTATCTAGACTCACTCAGAAAAAGAGAGAAAACTCAATAAATAAAATCAGAAATGAAAGACAAGAAAATAAAAGTGATACCAAAGAAATACAAAAAGTCATTAGAGCCTGCTATGAACAATTATATATCAAAAAATTGGAAAACTAAGAGGTAATGGATAAATTCTGAGAAAATTAATCTTCCAGACTGAAACATGAAGAAAAAAGATTATCTAAATAGACTGATTACAAGTCAGGATATTAAATCAGTAAAACAACAAACAAAACAAAAACAATAACAAACACCCCTCCCTTTACAATCACAAAAAAGACAAGAATGTCCACTTTCACCACTATTATTCAATATATTATTAGAAGTTCTAGCCAGAGCAATTAGGCAGGAAAAGGAAGTAAAAGCCATCAAATTGGAAAAGGAGAAGTAAAACTATCACTATTTGTGGACAACATGCTTTTATATATAGAAAATTCTAAAGACTCTACCAAAAAAACTGTTAAAACTAATAAATTCAATAAAGTGACAGGATATAAAATCAATATACAAAAATCTGTTCCATTTTTACATACTAGCAATGAATAACAGAAAGAAAAATTAATAAAATGATCTCACAATAATCAAAATAATAAAATAGTAATAAATTTAACCGAGCAAGTGAAAGACCCGTACACTGAAAACTGTACAACACTGATGAAAGAAACTGAAGACAAATAAATGCAAGATATTCTACACAATGCAATCCCTATCAAAGTTCAAATGGCATTTTTCATAGAAATAAAAAAAACAATCTCAAAATTTGTATGGAACCACAAAAGTTCCTGGATAGTCAAAGAAATCTGGAGGAAAAAAAAAGTTGGAGGCATCATCCTCACTGATTTCCTCTGACTGATTCCAAATTATATCACAAAACTATAGTAATCAATCAATACGGTACTGGCAAACAAACAAACAAACAAAAAACACGTGATACAGATAAATGGAACAGAATAGAGAGCTCAGATATAAATCCAAGCATATATAATGAATTAATCTATGACAAAAGAGGAAAGAATATACAATGAGGAAAGATGGTCTGTTTAATAAATGGTGTTGGGAAACCTTCACAGCCATATGAAAAAAAAAAAATGGAACTAGACCCCTATCTTAACTATACACAAAAATTAACTCAAAATGGATTAAAGATTTACATGTAACACTGTATAATCACTAGAAGAAAAATAGAGGGAGTAAGCTTCTTAGCAATGAGTTTTGGACTTGAAACCAAAAGCAAAGGCAACATAAACAAAAATAAACAAGTGAGACTTCATCAAATTAAAAAGTGTCTGATCACTAAAGAAAATAATCAGCGCTGGAGGGGGCAAGATGGCGGAGAAGTAAGGAGCTCCGTACTTGCACTCGCGCCCATACATCACACAGAAAAGATCTGAAGCCATTGGAAACCTTACAAAACCTGAGAGATTGGGAGAAAAAGGACACAGAATCCACTGAGAGAGCCTTCTAACGTGAGTGCGAACCGGGGAAGATAAAATCGGGCCGGGATTGGAGACTCCAGGGTGGGAGGCGATCCCCCTCTACCCTCTACGGGGGAGTGAGAGGGGAAAAGGAGAGAGTCCGAAACAGAAAAACCTCCGCTCGGGGGGGAAAAGCCTCCGCTCGGTGCATAGAAAGACCATACTTGCCAAATACCTGCAAACCAGGTCCCCTCGCGCCAACTGGTCCCGGGGGGAGGGGGGGGGAGCTGAGCATACAAACTGCTTCTTTGTCCTGGCTCCTGGCAGCTGGACTTCAGAGTAGAGGCGCGCCTGCCACCATTGTAGCTCCCGGGCGGCTGGGGCTCCTGAAAGAGCCGTGCAGACACCGGGCGTCCACGCTCTTGGCTGGCTGGGGCTCCAGAGGGAAGGCAAAGAGCTAAAAACTGGGAAATTTGCCTGTGAGTTCGTGTTTCGGGTGATGAGCCATAGAGGGACCCGGTTTTCCTCACTCCAGCGGGATCGGGCTCAGCGCACC
>NW_024080784.1:2944542-3206981 GCF_003009895.1 Hyaena hyaena
AAGGACAAAGAGAGAATTTTGAAAGCAGCTAGGGAGAAAAGGGCCTTAACATACAAAGGGAAACCTATCAGAGTGGTGACAAACCTATCTACTGAAATGTGGCAGGCCAGAAAGGAAGGGCAGGAGATCTTCAATGTGATGAACAGTAAAAATATGCAGCCAAGAATCCTCTATCCAGCAAGCCTGTCATTCAAAATAGAAGGAGAGATAAAAACCTTTCCAAATAAACAGAAATTGAAAAAATTTGCCACCACTAAGCCAGCCCTACAAGAAATCCTGAGGGAGACGCTCTGAAGGAAAGGTTGCAAGGAACAAAGATACCAGAGACACCACCACAAACATGAACCCTAGAAAAGATACAAAGACTCTAAACCCACATATTTCAATAATAACACTGAATGTAAATGGGCTGAATGCTCCAATCAAAAGACATAGGGTAGCAGAATGGATTAAAAAACAAAATCCATCTACATGCTGTCTACAAGAAACTCATCTTAGACGGGAAGATACCTTCAGATTAAAAGTAAGGGGATGGAGAAATATATATCATGCTACAGGAAATCAAAAGAAAGCCAGAGTAGCGATACTTATATCAGACAAACTGGACTTTAAATTAAAGACAATCACAAGAGATGAAGAAGGGCACTACAAAATAATTACAGGATCCATCCATCAGGAAGAACTAACAATCATAAATGTCTACGCACTGAATATGGGAGCACCTAAATATCTAAAACAATTAATCACAAACAGAAACAAGCTTATAGATAAGAATGTGCTAATAGCAGGGGACTTTAATACTCCACTTACAGCAATGGATAGGTCAACCAGACAGAAAATCATTAAAGAAACAATGGACTTGAAAGACCCATTGGACCAGATAGATCTGACGGATATAGTTAGAACTTTACATCCTGAGGCCAGGGAATTTACTTTCTTCTCAAGGGAGCATGGCACATTCTCCAAGATAGATCACATACTGGGACATAAAGCAGCTCTCAATAAATATAAAAGAATTGAGATCCTACCATGCACACTGTCAGATCATAATGCTTTCAAACTTGAAATAAATTACAGGAAGAAGTCTGGAAAACCTCCAAAAACATGGAGATTAAAGAACATCCTGCAAAAGAATGAATGGGCCAATCAGGCAATTAGAAATGAAATTAAAAAATATATGGACACAAATGAAAATGAAAACACAACAATTCAAAATCTATGGGATGCGGCAAAGGCAGTCCTAAGAGGAAAGTACGTTGCTCTGCAGGCCTATTTCGAGAGATTAGAAAAAGCGCAAGTCCAAAATCTAACAGCTCACCTAAAGGAACTAGAGGCAGAGAAATAAGAATGCCCTAAACCCAGTAGAAGAAGGGAAATAGTAAAAATTAGAGCAGAAATAAACAACATAGAGACCAAAGAAACAATTGAATAGATCAATGAAACCAAGAGTCGGTTTTTTGAAAAAGTAAACAAAATTAACAAACCTCTAGCCAGACTTATCAAAAATAAAAGAGAGAGCACCCAAATAGACAAAATTATGAATGAAAATGGACTTATTACAACCAACCTCTCAGAATTACAGCAATTATCAGGGAATACTATGAAAAATTATATGCCAACAAATTGGACAACTAAGAAGAAATGGACAAATTCCTAAAGGCACACTCACTACCAAAATTCACACAGGAAGAAATAGAAAACCTGAACAGACCCATAACGATTGAAGAAATCGAATCAGTGATCAAAAATCTCCCAACAAATAAGAGCCCTGGACCTTATGGCTTCCCTGGGGAATTCTACCAGACAATTAAAACAGAATTAATCCCAATTCTTCTCAAGCTATTCCAAAAAAAAGCAATTGAAGGAAAACTCCCAGACTCATTTTATGAAGCCAGCATCACTCTGATTCCCAAGCCAGAGAGAGATCCAGCAAAAAAAGAGAACTACAGGCCAACATCCTTGATGAATACGGATGCAAAAATTCTCAACAAGATCCTTGCAAATCGAATCCAGCAGCATATCAAAAGAATCATCCACCAAGATCAAGTGGGATTCATTCCTGGGTTACAGTGCTGGTTCAACATTCGCAAATCAATCAATGTGATCCATCATATCAATAAAAGAAAAGATAAAAACCATATGATCCTGTCAATAGATGCAGAAAAAGCATTTGACAAAATACAGCATCCCTTCTTAATAAAGACTCTCGAGAAAGTTGGGATAGAAGGAACCTACTTAAACATCATCAAAGCCATCTATGAGAAGCCTTCAGCTAACATCATCCTCAACGGGGAAAAACTGAGAGCTTTCCCCCTGAGATCAGGAACACGACAGGGATGTCCACTCTCACCACTGTTGTTTAACATAGTGCTGGAAGTCCTAGCATCAGCCATCAGACAACAAAAGGAAATCAAAGGCATCAGAATTGGCAAAGAGGAAGTCAAACTTTCACTCTTCGCAGATGACATGATACTCTACATAGAAAACCCGACAGACTCCACCAGAAGCCTACTAGAACTGATCCAAGAATTCAGCCAAGTTGCAGGGTACAAAATCAACGTACAGAAATCGGTTGCATTTTTATACACCAATAATGAAGCAACAGAAAGAGAAATCAAGAAACTGATCCCATTCACAATTGCACAAAAAACCATAAAATACCTCGGAATAAACCTAACCAAGGATACAAGAGATCTGTATGATGAAAACTATAGAAAACTTATGAAGGAAATTGAAGAAGACACAAAGAAATGGAAAAACATTCCATGCTCATGGATAGGAAGAATAAATATAGTTAAGATGTCATTACTACCTAAAGCACTCTACACATTCAATGCAATTCCAATCAAAATTGCACCAGCATACTTCTCAAAACTAGAACAAACTATCCAAAAATTTGTATGGAACCACAAAAGACCCCGAATAGCCAAAGTAATACTGAAAAATAAAACCAAAACGGGAGGTATCACCATCCCAGACTTCAGCCTCTACTACAAAGCTGTCATCCTCAAGACAGTATGGTATTGGCACAAAAACAGACACATAGACCAATGGAACAGAATTGAGAACTCAGAAGTGGACCCAAAAGTATACAGCCAACTGATCTTTGACAAAGCAGGAAAGAATATCCAATGGAAAAAAGACAGCCTTTTTAACAGATGGTGTTGGGAGAACTGGACAGCAACATGCAGAAGAATGAAACTAGATCATTTTCTCACACCATGCACAAAAATCAACTCAAAATGGATAAAGGACCTGAACGTGAGACAGGAAACTATCAACACCCTAGAGGAGAAAGCAGGAAACAACCTCCTTGACCTCCACCGCAGCAACTTCTTACTTGACACATCCCCAAAAGCAAGGGAATCAAGAGCAAAAATAAACTGTTGGGACCTCATCAAGATTAAAAGCTTCTGCACAGCCAAGGAAACAACCCAGAAAATTAATAGGCAACCAACGGAATGGGAAAAGATAGTTGCAAATGACATATCAGATAAAGGGTTAATATCCAGAATCTATAAGGAACTCACCAAACTACACGCCCGAAAAACAAACAACCCAGTGAAGAAATGGGCAGAAGACATGAACAGACACTTCTCCAAAGAGGACATCCAGATGGCCAACAGACACATGAAACGATGCTCAGCATCCCTCCTCATCAGGGAAATACAAATCAAAACCACACTGAGATACCACCTCACGCCAGTCAGAGTGGCTAAAATGAGCAAATCAGAGAACTCTAGATGCTGGCGAGGATGTGGAGAAACGGGCACCCTCCTACACTGTTGGTGGGAATGTAAACTGGTACAGCCCCTCTGGAAAACAGTGTGGAGGTTCCTCAGGAAACTAACAATAGAACTCCCCTATGACCCAGCAATAGCACTGCTAGGAATTTACCCAAGGGATACAGAAATGCTGAGGCATAGGAGCACATGGACCCTAATGTTCATAGCAGCACTCTCCACAATAGCTAAAACATGGAAAGAGCCTAAGTGTCCATCAACAGATGAATGGATCAAGAAGATGTGGTTTATCTAGACCATGGAATACTACATGGCAATGAGAAACAATGAAATCTGGCCATGTGTAGCAACATGGATGGACCTTGAGGGTGTTATGCTGAGCGAAATAAGTCAGGCAGAGAAGGACAAATATCATATGTTTGCACGTATAGGAGGATTAGGAGGACTTGACGGAGGAACAAGGGGGAGAAGAAGGGGGGAAATGGTGGGGGAAAGGGAGAGAGGCAAACCATGAGAGACTCTTGAATGCTGACAAAAACTGAGGACTGATGGATGTGGGGGGAGGGGGGATGGGCATGGAGGAGGACACTTGTGGGGATGAGCACTGATTGTTATGTGGAAACTAATTTGACAATAAACTATTTGTAAAAAAAAAAAGAAAAGAAAAGAAAAACAAAATAATCAGCAAAATCAAAGGGCAACCTATAGAATTGGAGAAAATATTTGTAAAACACATATCGGATAAGGGGGGTTAATATCCATAATAAATAAGAAATTCATACAACCCAAAGCAAAACTAAATTAAACAAGACAAAGCAAACAAACATAAGAAATAAACCAATTAAAAAACAGGCAAAGGATCTAAATAGACATTTTCCCAAAGAAGACATACAAAAGGCCAATAGGTATATAAAAAGATACTCGATATCACTAATCATCAGTGAAATGTAAATCAAAACCACAATGAGATAAACCACCTCACACTTGTGAGGATGACTACTCTCAAAGAGACAAGAGATAAATGCTGGTGAGGATGTGGAGGAAAGGCAACACACTGTTGATGAGATGTAGAATGAATACAGCCACTATGGAAAACACAATGGAGGCTCCTCAAGAAATTAAAAATAGAACTACCATATGATCCAGCATATCTCACTGCTGGGAACATATCTAAATGGAATGAAACCATTATCTCCAAGAGAAATCTGCACTCTCACATTCACTGCAGCATTATTCATAATTGCCAAGGTACAGAAACAAATGAAGTGTCTATCAATGAAAAAATGGATCAAGAAAATACGGTACATCTATACAATGGAATGCTATTTAGCCTTAAGAAAGAAGTCCTGTCATTTGCAAAAACATGAATGAACTTTTCATTATACTAAATGAAATAACTCAGAGAAAGTCAAATGCTGCACAGTATCACTTACACGTGGAATCTTAAAAAAAAAAAATCAAACTCATAGACACAAAAGAGAAAAGTGGTTGTCTGGGGGTTCGGAATTATAAAGAGGTGGTAAAAGGTTACAAACTTTCAGCTAAGAGATGAATAAATTCTGATGATCTAACATAAAATGTGGTGGCTATAAGTGATAACACTATATTGCATGATTGAAATTTGCTGAGATTAGAGCATAAATGTTCTCACCAAAGGAGGTAAACAAGATAAGTATATGAGTTGAGAGATGTGTTTGTTATAACTCGATGAGAGGAATCTTTTCGCATTGTTCATCAAATCACCTTGCTGTACACCTTAAATATATTAAAACTTTATTTGTCAAGATAACTAAACAAAGCTGAAAAAATGCATAGTTTAACCAAAACATACAAAGCTTGTATTTAAAAAACTTATAAAACATTAGATCAGAACACCAGAGTTGGATTAAATAAATAGACAAATGCTAAAAAAATCTTTAATGTATATTTTCTATTGTTTTTCTTTCTCTTGTTGAACCTTGACTAATATAGGCAAAATTTATTTTTTAGAACTCAAAGAATTCATGCCAGCCAAGATAATTAAGCCGATTTAAAATACTAATTAACCCATCATTTGAATGTTAAAAAGCAATGTTTGGAGGCATTTGTCCACCTAAGAACATCTTTTTAAAATTTTTTTCACCTCTGTTTTTATCTTAGCGCACTCCCCAAGACACATTGACCTTTACATTTTGACTTTTCATTCCTACAGCACACCTCAGCCAAGCTATTCTCCTCTACTGCCCTCTGCACTAGGCCCTGGGGAGTACAAGTGAGTAAAGCATGGTGTCGTGTTGGTTGTACAGAAGCCACAGACTAGTGGAAGCCAACAGAAAATTAAACAGGTAAATTTTAATTCATCAGAGTGGTAGAAAAGAAATTATTTAAAAAGGGTCACAGAAGAACACAGAAGTCACTGGGGGAGTCAGGGAAGCCTCACAGAGAACCTTCTCTTGTATCTTTGATGAAGTTCATGGCTATCTCCGCAAACAGTACTCATCTTCAACACAGCAGCCACACTGCCTGGTGTCTACGAAAGCTCTTATGCCTCTTTGGTAACCTCAGCTAAAAATTCCAAGTTTTATCCTATACCATTAAATCCTGATGTTTGTCCTTTTAAATCCTTGAAGAATTTTAATTCATGGATAAACTTCTTTATGCAAATACTACACTTTGGAAAATTCTCTTCATGCTTGTTGGAAAATAAGCATGTGTTTTGCTCTCCACTGATTCTTGCATGCCAAGCATCAAACATGGGTGGCAGATTTCTGATTTAACAAATAGTTCTTAACCAAATAGCATCCGCTTTTGCTGCAGTTATGTGAGTTTCATATTCATCACACATCTCCAAAATACTTCACTGCTTAGTAAAACACTCTGAGGTACAGTACATGAAAGGCACTATATAATCCCCAGCAGAGTGCAGAATGAACAATTTATTATTTAAAGATTAATGATTCTTTTAGCTGCACAACTGACTTATGGAACTGTCTATTTTTTAAGTATGGAGCTATGAATGAGACGCTCATATCTAAGAGGCAGAAAAGGTTAAGCCTCCAGTTTCCTGCACAGTAGGTATTTATTTGCATTGTGTAGGGCTTGGAACATGAATTCTAATGAGAACAAATTCACATCTGCTCAAATCTCAATTATCTGAACGTGGCTTATCCACTCTGCTACGTATCTATAGATGCATAAAATTTAAACTACTTTCTTCCTGTCATTGTACATGCTTCTCAGCTACCTCTGTACTACCACCAGCTGCTGTATTTAAAATATTTTTTAATTTTATTAAAAATTTTTAATGATTATTTTTGAGAGAGACAGAGGGTGAGCAGGGGGTGGGGGCAGAGAGAGAGGGAGACAGAATCTGAAGCAGGCTCCAGGCTCTGACCTGTCAGCATAGATCCCGACGTAGGGCTTGAACCCAGGAACTGAGAGATCATGACCTGAGCTGAAGTCAGACACTTAACCAACTGAGCACCCCAGGTGCCCTTAAAATAATTTTAATGTTAGCATAAGAAAAATGTTAATTATAACAAAAGAAAAATTCATATATGTCATCAAATCCAACTAACTTGTTTTTTGGATTCTCTTTAACATTTGTTTACAGCATAATAAGCTGTTGAGATGTAACCATATCTCTGAGTCCAGTTCTTCTCTTCAAAACACTGCAATGTTCACCTGTTGGTTCAACATTAAACCCCTGTAAGCAGACTTTAAGTATGATAGGTGGCTTGGGGCGCCTGTGTGGCCCAGTCGGTTAAGTGTCGACTTCAGCTCAAGTTGTGATATCATGGTTCATGAGTTTGAGACCCGCACTGGGGTCTGTGCTGAGAGCTCAGAGCCTGGAGCCTGCTTCAGATTCTGTGTCTCCCTCTCTTTGCCCCTCCCCTGCTCAAACTGTCTCTGTCTCTCTCAAAAATAAATAAACAGGGGACTCAAACACACTTATCAGTTCACATTTAACTCAAAATTAGTTCTGTGTATTACTTACACAAAGAAATTTACAAAGAGAGAAAAAAACCACAAAACCCAGAAAGTTAGCATAATGACAAGTATATTTCCTGGGTGTGCCTGGTGAAACAAACAAGCAAACAAACAAACATTGTAGTAGCTTAATCATAAAAACTTAGATTCTAATTTAGAACCATTTTTTGGTCAAAAGTTTAAGAATTACAAACACGAAGAAGCTACTGATAGATGCAGCAACCTGGATGAATCTCAAATGTGTTGTGTAACTGGAGGAAACTAGACTTTAAAAGTTATGTAGTGGGGAGCCTGAGTGGCCCAGTCAGGTTAACATCTGATTTCAGCTCAAGTCATGATCTCATGGTTCATGGGTCTGAGCCCCACTTTCAGCTCTGTCCTGATAGTGAAGAATCTTCTTGGGATTCTCTCCTCTTCCCTCTCTGCCCCTTCCTGACTTGTGCTTTCTCTTATGCTCAAAATAAGTAAGATAAACTTTAAAAAAAAGTGACATCTTGTATGATTATATTTATATTACATTCTGGAAAGGAAAAAACTATAAAGATAAAGAACATATCGATGGTGGCCGGGAGTTAGGGCTAGGGGCAAAATTTAATTGCAAAGGAGAAATATGAGGAATTTTTTGGTAGGGTGGTGATGTGATGAATGTGTATTGTGAATACGATGGTGGTTACACTACTCTATGCATTTGTCATATATATATATGTATACAAAATGTATATACATATACATATATATATAACTTCACACCAAAAAAGTACATTTTATATAAATTTAAAAATAAATTGTAAAAGGTTAGGAAAAAATCAGAAAGAGAAACATTATTATCACAGAAAAATAAATAAATGTCAACTCAATGGACTCATGTTGTTGAATGAGAACAATTACTATTAAGAATTTTACAAATAGTAACAATCCCAATAGTCTGAAAAAATTCCAAACTAAATTAAATACAGATTAGGCATAGTGAAAAGATTACTTCCATGTATAGAACTATGTAAAGTATTTGTCCCAATCAAGTGAAAATAAATAGTAAAAGGTGAAAGACTTATATGATCTGAAGATAAACTAGAATATTGAAAATAAATAGATCCTAAATAAATTCAAGTGTTCTTTAAGTATTTAAGAAACAAGTATCACTGTTTTTGCTTAATGCCATGCTTACTCTTTGATGACCCCATGTCATCTGAATTATTTTTTTTTTTTGCTAATTTCATACTCTTAGGAAATTGATACATCTTCTACCATGTTTGAAATTTTAGTTTTTTAGTTTTATGCCTCTATGCCAGGATTTCTCAAAGTGTGACCAGAATCACAGTGGTAAACTGAATAATATATCCATACCCTTATCTACGGAACTTATGAACATGTTCTATGATACTGCAAAAAGTTTTTGCAGATGTTTTTAAGGTTACAGATTCTAAAATAGGGAGATTATCCAGGTGGGTGCAATCTAATCACATGAACAGCTTTTTTCAGGTAAGGGCAGGAAAGTTGAGGCAGAAGGGAGGTCAAAGAGGTAAGAAGCATAAGACTCATAAATCTAGCATTGAAGAGAAAGGAAATGAGCCAGGCTATGAAGAAGACTTCTAGACTTTGAGAATCACCCCAAGCTGGCAGCCAGCAAAGGAAACAGGCATTTGGTTCTATAGACAAACGGAAATAAGTTTGGCAAACAACCAAAAGGTACCTCCCAAAGTTCAGAGCCCTCCCAGATAAGATTCCAGGCAGGAGACAGTTGTGATAAACTAAGAAGAAAAAACAGATGAGGAGTCAGATCTCTGATTTACAGAATTATGAGACAATAAATTTGTATTATTGCAAACTGCTAAACTCATTATAATTTGTTAGAGAGGCAGTAGAAAAGTAATATACTCCCCAAATCGTAATCTTTAAGGGTGATAACGGAATTCACACAGAAATTCTTATGAATACTCCAGCTGACAATCCTTTCTCTAAGCCTTTCTTCTGCAATGTATTTCTTATCAATAATTTAGATCTAAGCCATCATGCAACTGACCACCTCAATCTTTGATTGATTCAACCTGAGCACCCTCTTTCTTAACACTTACATAATTAAACTATAGAGAACTAATTTGTATTACTTATTATATCCTACTATGAAAATATCTTGTGACTAGTCATGTTTGTAGTATATCTCCACAGATTATAATTCTCTGGATTAAGTTCTCTGGAGATAAACATTGTTTTTTCTATTTCTTCTGAGAATTACTATAAAATAATTTAAGCTATAGAATTTTATGGGGAAAAAAAACCTGACATGACTAAGAAATTTCAAAGAAACTGAGAAAGTCCCAAGGCTACAAAATGGCCAGGGGAGGAGTCAATGACTCCCAAAAAATACTGTGGATAGGATATTACCTTGATGACTTTTTTTTTTTTTAACATTTTAAAAAGTTTATTTATTTATTTTGAGAGAGAGTGAGCGAAGGAGCTAACATAAGCATGGAAGGCACAGAAAGAGGGAGGGAAGGAGAGAAGGGGAGAGGGAGAGAGAGAGAGAGAGAGAGACAGAATCCCATGCAGACCCCACACTGTCAGAACAGAGCCCAATGCAGGGCTCGATCCTATGAACCATGGGATCATGGCCTGGGCTCAAATCAAGAGTCAGACACTTACTTAACTGACTGAGTCACCCAGGTGCCCCTACCTTGGTGATTCTAGCAAGGTCCAGTGTCTGGCCTTCATCTTTGCAACATTAAAAACTTAAATTTTATCAGAATACTGAGAATTTTTCTTTCTCATCCTATCAAGCTCAGAGAGACTGATGTTAATGGATAATGGATTACTTTGTATGGCATTTATGAAAAGTAGATTTTGCCATAGTCTTAACTAGTTGATAAACTACACAAGGTAACCTGTGAGCTTGAACTCAAAACAAGAGGATTTAAGTCTATTACTGAAACATACAATGCTGTTAAGCTTTAATAAGCTGATGCATCCATCTCTACAACAGAGATGTTTATACCTGGTGGAAATGCCTACTTGTGCAATTTTTAGGTTTACTACTTTAATTTTCTTTCCAATCCTAACTGTGATTAATACATATTTTCAGTGAATATGCTAATACTTCCAATCAAGTTTTGCCTGATGTCCACTTTATTTATTCATTTTGTCTAGATTTTACCATTTAATTTTCAATGAATTATTTCATTTGCAATTTTATGGGAAAAGTGACCTCACTATGTAAATACCATGTATTCTCTACTATATTACCAAAAAATAAAAAAGTAAGGGATTCTAACTGATAAATTATTTGATTTATAATTAATTTTAAAATAGGATTGCATCATAAAATCAATAGTTTGTTGTTGTTGTTGTATTTTAGGTTAAGAATATCTAAATCTTATTATTTTAAACTTGGTGCCTTGAGTTTTACCCATTCTAATTTTATTTTGGTGTATCCAAAATGTGTTCTCTCGATTGGTCATATTTCTGCCACTGTTTTGCACCTTTTACTCACATAGAGATATTACAAATGTGCATCATGCATATCTCACACCTGCTGAAGACATAAATATTTTGGCAGTATGCAAAAGGACAGAATTAATAAATTGTCATTTAGGATATTTTAAAAAATTCTTCAACCCCTGAAATTTCCAGGTATTCCTAGTGCTTTGTTTTTTTTTAAAGACTGTAAAAGCTAAAATTTACAAACACAAGGTAGATATATTACTTTTTAAAATTTTTAAATGTTTATTTATTTTTCAGAGAGAGAGAGACAGAGTGTGAGTGGGGGGCAGGGCACAGAGAGAGGAAGACACCGATTCCAAAGCAGGCTCCAGGCTCTGAGCTGTCAGCACAGAGCCCAATGCGGAGCTTGAACCCGTAAGCTGTGGATCATGACCTGAGCCTCAACTGACTGACTGACCCAGGAGTCCCCATAGATATATTACTTGTAATGCTCAGAAAACAAATACAAGCAGCTTTATTTCTATTTTACAGAAGACAGAGGGTAAGCTTGGAGATAACAACATGCCCAAGGGTATACAGTTATCTGAACAGGATTTTAACTCAGGTGTTTCTGACATAAAGGCTGTTTCTCTTGCCAATACTCCATGCTGCATCAGGATCCACGTATCTCTTATTAAACAACAAATAGAGATATGGTCGCTACAACCCGCCATCATAGATTGTAGTAATCACCATTCTAGAATCATACCCTTTTATATTTGAAATGGGCTTTAGGGATTTTTTTCCAGCCCAAATCTCTCAAAGACATCCCTGCCAGCAGAGAGTTATTTTCAAAAACGTCAACACCACAGCAATGTGATTCCATGTGATCTGATTCCATTTTGGGGCAACTCAATATGAAGAAGAGTTATTTTAACAAAGAGAAAAGTCTGTCTCTTTGAAACATTCCCTGTTAAAGTCCTGGCTTGCCCTTTGGAGTTACATAGGCTAAATTTACTTCCACTTCCTTTGTATCAGTAACTTTTAATCAGATACACACCTCCATCTTCCCAGTCTCTTCAACTCTATTCAAAAAGAAGAGGTTTCCCCTCCCTTCAAAGTCTTATTCATATGTGGAACCCAGAACCGAATATTCAATGGTTAGGATATTACCATATATGTTACAGTCTTTGCTCATATTAAGTTTGGTCTAAGCCCATGACTCTAAGTACATATCTTTATCCTTATCTCTTTTATTAATTTTTTTTTTCTAGGAGAGAGAGAGAGAGAGAGAGAGGCCGTGTGAGCAGGGGAGGGTCAGAGAGAGAGGGAGTCACAGACTGAAACAGGCTCCAGGCTCTGAGCTGGCAGTCAGCACAGAGCCCGACGCGGGGCTCGAACCCACGAACCGCGAGACCATGACCTAAGCGAAAGTCGGACGCTTAACCGACTAAGCCACCCAGGCGCCCCATCCTTATCTCTTTTAAATGTCCTTTTTATTTTTGTCAGCCCACAGTTCAAGCCCTTTGAAATGAGAGGAAGTTTTTACATGATGGTATGAGACTATAAAAACTACTGCATATGATGAAACTGTGGAGTGATCTTAATAATCAATGGGGAAAACTACAGTTGTTCCATGACCTTTAAAATTCTCTGGGGTGCCTGGGTGGCTCAATCCGTTAAGCGTCCGACTTCGGCTGAGGTCATGATCTCACGATTTGTGGTTTAGAGCCCTGTGTCCGACTCTGTGCTGACAGGTCAGAGCTGGAGCTTGTTTCAGATTCTGTGTCTCCCTCTCTCTCTGACCCTCCCCTGCTCACACTGTCTCTCTCTCTCTCTCTCAGAAAAAAATAAAACGTTACAAAATTAATAAAATTCTCTGTCAAAACATTAAAAACTCTATACTGACAGATATAAATGTAAAAGGAAATGAAGGATAGTTCATTAATAATTAGATAAATTAGACATCTATTTAGTATCCCATAATTTAAAACACTAGAAACATTAAGAATTAAGGGTTGCTATTATTTTTGATGATAAACTAATTTTTTGTAAGAAACTAATTTGAAAAGTACTTTTCTTCTTCTTGATTAATTTATAATGCAGAGTAAGTATCTTTTATATGACTTGCAGATTACCACACTTTCTAAGTTTGGATCAGCTACATTTTACCTTTCACTGTCATGAAATATCTCTGAAAATTTCTTTAAATTTTTTTTTTTTTTTTTACCAGCATCCCTTCCTTGGGACATTGGCATGCTTTTTATCACTTTCCCCAATCATGTCTTTAGGTTCCCTTCCACTTAGTTCTTGGCACTGTGTTTCTAGAATCTCTTAAACAACAGCAGAGTCAACCATGGTGAGCTGATTCTTCTAGAACTCTATTTATGTTTGATTCAAATATCACTTTCAGCTGTCTTATTTTTCATTTATTTGGTGCACTTTCTTCTTTGTTGGTCAATTACTTCATTTGACTATATCTATTTTTTTTAATGGTGCCTGGGTTTATCACTGGGATATAAGAAGACAATACAATAACATGTTTTCTGAGAGAAAGACAGCATGAGCAGGGGAGGGTCAGAGAGAGAGGGAAACACAGAACCTGAAGCAGGCTCCAGGCTCTGAGCTGGCTGTCAGCACAGAGCCCAACGTGGGGCTCAAATCCATGAACCATGAGATCATGACCTGAGCTGAAGTCAGACACTTAACCAATTGAGCCACTCAGGCATCTACTGAGCCACCGAGGTTACCGACAATGACACGTTTTGATGGTAGGCTTTGAACCAGATAATATATGCAGAGTAAGCAATCACTGACAAATTTTGCAAGAAGTGATATGATTGGTCACTGATCATCATGCACACCTGTTATTCACTTAGTGGTTTGTGGACTGAAGACCTACTAGGAAAATCTGTACTTCATGTAATTAGTCACAGTTCATACATCATCATTATCAAAATTAGAACCCTAACTAGTACTATTTAAATAAACCATGGTACTATTGAAACTGTGGAAAGTGAGGGCTACCTGTGTTCTGCTGTCCAGGAAGCATTCTCTCTATCTGGGTGTTGTATTTCCATCTCCAAATATGGAGCACAGCAGGATTAGATGTGGAGTTCTATGATGTTTCACAAATCTCCACTCTCCAAATAAAGATAGAGCAAAGAAATGTCCCATTTTAGTTTCTGAGCAAGAAAAGTATGCCACTTTCTCAAAAAGAGATATCTGATCAATCTAAATTAAAAGGGAAAGGCAATTACTCTGGTAACTTTCAGTGAAACCTGCATAATACAAGACTACCCCCCTTTTAAATGCTTCCATATCACACAAAAATAATTTTAGATTTTGAGAATCATTGATATCAATCTTACTGTTATGGTTTCCCAGACCTACAGTTTGAAAATTACAAATAATATGCTCTTTCTCATCTCTAATTCTCTCTGAATACTTAGCCCTGCTAAACCACTTACTTGAGAATTACCTTGAGAATGTCATTCTTTGAGACTTTACTTCATAAAATCACATAATATGGATGCTCAGGTACTCATATTATGTCATTAAAACTATCAAATAAATTTAAGTATATGAAATCACTTCACAAACTACAAAGTACTATATGAGGTGAAGGTATAAATTTCTTAATGCTAATTCTCCCAGAATTAGGGAGTTGGATATGTTTAAAGCATTTAGGGACAAACACTTATTCCTCACCTATTAGGAGATGCAGTTTAATTTTATCCATGTATATTCTGCTGTTTCTTGTGTAAATATCAGTCCCTTTAATGAAGAAAATGGAAGCAAAATAGAAGGTAAGGACTCTTCTTTCTTTGTATACCCTTTAATATATAATCTGTCTGAAACAGTGCATCTATGATCTTCCAAAACAGCTTAAAATTTTATTTCTTGCCCTAAGATTATTTTGAAAACTTCAGCATTTTCTGCACTTTAATTTTCTTTCCACTAACAAGTGTTTCACAGGCCTAGTTTCAGCATTTTCTCCTAATAAACCTAATAAACACACACACACACACACACACACACACACACACACACACACACACACACCATTCTCATCAGTGAACTCCTTTTACTTCAGATTTGCCTTCTCTCTTGAATTATATTTCATTTCAGGGGCTCTCACCAGGGAACAATACACTTGTTCACAAGTAGCTGTATTTCTTAGCAAGCATCTAGAGCTATCTGCACTGGGGTTTCTTCTGGATTCTCTCTTCAGTAGGTGGAGTCTGAAGTCAGAAGCTTCTACAGATCCAGTGATACTAAAGGACTATAATATCCTGCATTTCATCTTGCATTTAACAGAGTCACCAGGGGATGACTTTTCCTTCCTTAATGTTCTATATTAGAAAACTTTCTTCCTCCTTATTGTATGAAGGATGTCACTTCTCAGGTTGACCTCCTTAATGGATATTGGACCAGATTCCAAAATGCCAGCTGAATGTTACAGACTCACAAAAAGTCAAGATGGTGGCAAATGTCTCATATTAAGCATCTCTGAATTAACATCACCATGATGTCCTTGGTTCTCATGGAGGAGAACAGGCTAAAACTGGAAGGAGACCAATTTGAAATGTAACAAGAAGAAATATTAAAAAAAATTTTTTTTAATGTTTTATTTATTTCTGAGAGAGAGGGAGGGAGAGTCAGTGTGAGCAGGGGAGGGTCAGAGAGAGAGGGAGACACAGAATCTGAAGCAGGCTCCAGGCTCTGAGCTAGCTATCAGCACAGAGCTCCATGTGGGGCCTGAACCCACGAACCGTGAGATCATGGCCTGAGCTGAAGTCGGATGCTTAACTGACTGAGCCCCCCAGGTGCCCCAAGAAGAAATATTTTTAATGTGATCTATATGTCTGTTCAAAATATGCCCCCTTTTGTGACAGAAAGAACAGGTCCATGACATGGTTTCTGCCATCCCCAACAGAGTATGGCAGTATCAATTAAACATGCTAACATGCAGCACAGTGCCCAACTGGTCTCAGCCCTGCAGTGTTACTACAGAACCCACAGAGCCCCTCACAACCAAATAAAGAGTTCTGATGCCCATTAGAAAGACAATTTTAAAAATTTATGATCAATTGGAAGTGACCAGAAAAAATACCCTCACTTTAAAAGTGAGAAAACTGGGACAAAAAAAGATTAAGTATTTCTCAAGACCATTCTGCCTATTAGTGGCAAAGCCAGGTCTGGAACCCAGATCTACTACCTCTCCTTCCAGTAATTTTTTCTCATTCGTCTAAATATTGCTTTCAGGCTTATTGACATTAGCTATTTTGTGTAAATTGTTGCTTTGTTGATATATGGGTCCTTTCTTCCCTGAAGGCATCTTAATTGCTTCCTGCTTTTATTAACTTGGTATAACTGACCTTCATCAAAGCACTCAAATATGTAAATGATTGCCCTGCTCCCAAGAAAGACAGGAAGTGGGTTGATAATCACATCTACTTGAGCAATAGGCACTGAATGTTCAAGAGGATTGGAGGGAAAAAGGAAGGACAGGCTTGCATTTTTTCCTGAAATGTTTACAACCTTTGCAATTGAACTCCTGAAGCAATAAACACATCCACCTTAAGATCGAAGTTTAGAAATATATTCCACAGATAGCTGTAGATGTTTTTAGGTCAGAGATAGAAAAAAAAAAACATTCACAGATAGAATTCAAATTGGTGATAGACAAGATAAATTCTAGAGATGTTTTCGGCATAACCAAAGTGAGATTTTAAAATGAATGTTTAACATTTAGTATTATTTTTACATGTTGCTTAATTATTGCCTGAAATAGAAGGCACTTTGTCCTTTGGCCATCAATCTAACTATTCATCTATCATCTTTAACTAATCTTGCTAGAAGATGTAGTTAGATTTCTATTTTAAGATGATAGTATCTTGTCAATAACTTCATTTCACTCAGAAAACTCTGCACCTACCTGGTGGCAACATTTTCTGAAAGTACTGAATTGGCAAGCTTAGCCAGAATTAATATACACAGGTTGGGGACTGTCAGGCAATTTTCTTAACATTAAAGTATGATGAAATGACCATTTCATGGATGGTCTCTTATTAGCTGGTGATACCATAGTTTCCCATAGAAATATGAAAATGAAAATTTTTATAAACTCATTTAGAATGATTTTTTAAATATGGAATAAATTATATGAAGGTCCCAAATAGTATAGGCATGTGTTTTTTTCAATAATTCAACATTTCCCTGGGTTATTTAAAAAATTTCTTTAAGAAATATTACCAAAAAATGGACTAGCATCTATATATATAGCTCTTAGCATAAAGAACCATTTTCCAGTGGGTCTACGAGACTCTTCTATCCCAAGTTATTCTTCAATCTACCAGCAAGGAACATTTTCTACAGAACAATTCAGGAGTGAGGCAGAGGAGGGGTTGAAGATGAAAGGGTGCCAAGTCAAAATCCACCTGGTGCCAAGTCAAAATCCATCTACCCAGATGGGGTAGAGGAGGAGAACACCTGGAGGAATTGAAGGTCAAAGCAACACTTTTCCTTCTGAATTTCCAGTGTTTTAGTATATCTTTTGATTTGGAAATACAAATCTAGCTCCTTCTTTCTCTCTCACAGGATTTCCTTAGTTAAAATTGACGAAGGCTCTCCATACAGCATATGATAAAATCCCATTCCTTGGGGTGCCTGCGGGCTTGGTCAGTTAAACATATGATTCTTGGTTTTGACTCAGGTCATGATTTCATGAATCTGAGCCCCATGATGCACTGTAGAGCCTGCTTGGGATCCTCTCTCCCTCTCTCTCTCTCTCTGCCTCTTTCAAAATAAATAAACTTAAAAATAAAACACATTCCCTTAGCAGATAATTTTCTTCACATTTTCTCCTCCTCCTGCACATATCACCTACGTTCACCATGGTGGAGCCTGTGCATAGGTGATTCTACTTACAGAGAATGAATCATTCCCCTTTTCTATTTGATAATCTATTACACTTCAAGTGTCAGCAAACTTCTCAGTTAAGGATCCTTCTCCAGAAGCCCATTGCTCCTTTCTCTGGGGTGCTATGGCACCTTGTTCACAGCTCTACTAGGACTTACCACCTTGCTGTAATCACCTGCTGCCCCATTAGACTGTGCACACCCTCAAATCTGTATCCCAGGTACCAGAGTATGACTGTCTCACAATAAGGAAGTAACCTAAAGTACATCTGTCAAGTGAGAGAGCAAGTGTTTATGTGACTGTAAAAATAAAAAGGAAAGCTGTTTTAATTGAATAATTTAAACATATATAATGCCTTGTTTCCATTCTATAGTTTTTAAGTGAAATTAAATTTTCCCCCAATTAGCAGATAGTGGTTAAATTCCTCATACTAGATGACCATTAAGGAAATCAAGAATCTCAACTATTTTTGCTGCATATTTTAATTTGTTGTTAAAGGGAATTAGAGGTGCCTGGGTGGCTCAGTTGGTTAAGCGTCCGACTTTGGCTCAGGTCATGATCCCCCAGTTTGTGGGTTTGAGCCCCACGTCAGCCTCTGTGCTGACAGCTACCACAGAGTCTGGAGCATCTCTTTGGATTCAGTGTCTCCCTCGCTCTCTGTCCCTTCCCTGCTCATGCTCTCTATCTCTCTCTCAGAAATAAATAAAAAAACATTAAAAAAATTTTTAATAAAGGGGATTACAGTTAGGCAGAAACCTTTAACTATAATAGTTAGTTCCCAATATAATTCACTTTTATTTAAAATTTTTTTTTAGTGTTTTTATTTATTTGTGAGAGAGAGAGACACAGTGTGAGCAAGGGAGGGTCAGAGAGAGAGGGAGATACAGAATTTGAAGAAGTCTCCAAGCTCTGAGCTAGCTGTCAGGACAGAGCCCGACGCGGGGCTCGAACCAATGAACTGTGAGATCATGACCTGAGCCAAAGTCAGACACTTAACCAACTGAGCCACCCAGGTGCCCCTATAATTCACTTTTAAATAAATTGTAACATTTAAGTGTTAATTTGTAGAAAAAATTACACCTGATCAAAATCTATAATTTCTATCAGTTAGGGACTACTGCAAATGTAATCCTAAATATGTATAATCATAATCAGTTTTTCAATTTCTTATTTCATCCTTGGCATTTATTTCAACAATAGTACAAAGTCTTCTGGAAGCTGTACATTTTTAAATGTCTTTATTCATTATTATTACTAGAAACACCATGTTTCCCAGAAAATAAGGTTCATCTTCTATTTACACATAAAAATTACTACTGCAGAGTACTTTTTCCTCAGTATTAATTCTTATTTTAAATGGTTATGACTAACTTACATGGGTACTTTGATAAGAATGAGCAGACAATTGATTCAGTTATTATTAGTATATGGCTATAGAAGCTTCTCTAATTTCCCTTCCTGGGCAGGCATATTTAACAATACTATATAGTGTAGAGAAGGTAATAGTAACAATTACATTACAATAATTACATGTATTCATAGTATACATATGGCTGGAAAAATACAGTATTGTATGTGATAAACTTCTAAGCATGAGCAATAATAGCTGTTTTTAGAGTTGTCATGGCTCATGGCCATATCCAATTCTGATTACTTCATGCAGCTGGTATATGTTGGCTATGGTAACCTCACAAAAACCTATTGACTCTAAATTTTGAAAATACTGGTGCCAAATTAAGAAGAGCAGGAACTTGGCTTTATTAAATACAATTCAGGTCCATATCTTGAAACAGAATAGCACACAGATATGACCAGCAAACTCATACTTATCTGGGTAACCTTGACTGAAAAAAAGATTCCTGTATATTCCCACACTTTCAAGCTTCTTAGGTAAGACCCAATTTATGCCTTTTGTTCTGATGTAATTATTAATAAAATTCCTTTGCACTCAAAACATGTTACTCATTGGTCATACACTTTATGATCACCTAATCATCCTCCCTACAAATGCAGCACTCAGCTCCAGAAAGGATGTGGTACAAGTGGAAGGAGACACCAGCTTACTCATTTCCATTAAATACATATTTTTGCCCAGTTCACAACCATATTGCTTTAGATTCTGAAGAAGCTAGTTTGCAATCAGTATACAGTTAAGCATCTGTGCATCTAACAGAAAACAAGTAGTAAAACTGTTTCGTATCTTAGCTTTAAATTCCTATAATATGACTACCACACCTTTTAGCTTATCAGTGTATTTTGAGAGAATGAATTATTTCTAGATCTCTGAAAGAGTCATTCAAGGCAGAAAAATCTGGTGAGACCTTTCAGGTGATTATCTAACATTCTAAATTATACCTTATAAAATGAAATTTTATGATTTTACTTTTGGTAGTTCTGTATTTGAAATCCAAGTAATTTCTTGGCACTTTTCTATGAAGTACATTTCATTTCATTCCCCCACACACACTTCCCATTACCTTCATCCTGACTCTATTAGCCCATCACTAACACATCTACCATGTGCCTTCTGAATTGGCCTTGGGATACAGTTGTTCCCTAGTATACATCAATTTTTCAGTTGGGATTCAGTACTGGTAAATATCAAAGGAAAAATGATTTGTTCTTCTTCCAAGATTGTTTTCTATTTTATATTGTTTCACAATTAGGAACTGGTAGATTCAATTAAACAGAGTCTTTAGACAGAGGTGGATATGATGTGTTCTCACAGAAGTGAGTGTAATTTTAAGTGGTCACAAATTTCCAGTTCTATGATAATTTTACCTGCTTTATTTTTCATATTAAAACACATAAATATATAGATTCACTGTGTATAAATTTAACTAGCATCAACTGACTTAGGGAGAAACTCAGCAAAGCAGGTTTCCTGTTTCACATAATACTTTGCATAGTTAATGAGTAGTTAGTGACCTCTTCATTTTAATAAACAAGTTGTAGTATATACCTGTGAATTCATCATTTATAGGGAATATGAGTTTATAATAGTTTTTTTGGACATGTTTCACAACAAAATCATTTCAAAGAAACAGCCTGATCCAAGTGCTTAACATTATACATGTAGAACAGAAATAATGAACCTAAGTGAGCATGCCATCAGCAGTGCTCTTGAGCAAAGGGGAAGAGTATCTGAGGACAGGATCTGTTTGCTTACAGGGTAAAGTTTATTGAAAAGAATAAAACCAGGCAAAAAAAAAAAAAAAAACCTGAATAGAACACATCTTTATCAAATGTACAAACAATGAAATCTTCTCTTTTTCTCTCTTCTTATTAAATAACAGAACACTTCATTAAATGAAATACTAGTTGGAAGCTTAAGTGTTAGCCCATATAAAAGAGGAGATATTCTAGGAAGAAAGGCAGGGAAAGAGCATCAATGTCAGTACCCATCCCTCTTTCTCTCTCCTAAATGCTGTCCACTCCTCACTTAGGATTAAAGTAAAATAGAAGGGAAAGACAATGAAGAAGAAAACTTGATTCAGCTCTCTATAGTATGTTAGTTATAATTATGGTATGGAGAAACAAAGAAAAAGTCTTTAATTCCTTTAAAAGGCTAGGGTTTCAAAAAATAAAATCTGCAGCCGCTATACTTAGAAACCAAAAGAAACTCTCTGATTAAGAGTATTAACGATAAGGAAAGTGTTGCCCTGACTCATCTTTTCTGATTTATATGTTTAAATTCAAATGAATTCAAATTAGACATTAACTGATAGCAGGTTTGTTTGTTACTAAATATAGTAACTCCACTAATTTTGAGTGGATCTTACTGCTATCTGTGCTAACAGGTGCATAGAAGAGAAAATGAAATGGATTAAATACCACTTTAGGAACATCTGCATAGGATATTTAACTTGTATTCCTCACAAAGTAGTCTGATTGCCTTTTATCTTCATTTCCAATTTGTATTATGATCTTTTGGTATAAAAATCACATATGCAACACACCTATTTAAAGCTGTGTTACATATGGGATATTTACAATTACAACTTCCAGTGACAGTATTCATGGCAAAGATTTTCCATGTTGAACAGGGTTTACTAGCAATTTCCAAATGTATTTTCAGTCAAATAAGCCTGCTCTGGGCTTTCTGATGCTTTTTCCTTTTTTTCTATTATTAATATTGATTTATACAATGGGAACATTCCTAAGTCAACTAAAAAAATACCTTCATATACACACAAAAATTAGTCCTTGTGGTACAGATATGCTGTCTGGGGAATAATTTATATAAGACACTATAATTCTGGAACTAGATAACTCACAAATTTCATCCTAATCTATTTAAAGAAACATGCTGAACTTAGCAGATGTTTGAACAGTCTTACAGGGTTAAAATGAGAAGTAAGATCACTATAAGTAGGCACTTGATGCTTTTGTTACTTAATGACTCATTTGGTGGTGGTTATTGATTTCATTTCCATGCTAGTATTCTACATATAGTATTTTAATCTTTAGATTATGTAATTATGGGGAATTCCACTGATGTCCCACTTTTCTCACTGCAGTATAAAAAATATAACTGATTCTCACCCATTTGAATATACTCCCCTGGATTTTACACTGCATTGTAAAAGAGGCTACCAGCATTCTCCAAATGAACTGCTTCTGAACACATGAGTTTGAGGTTGCCAAAAGACTATCAGGACACTGAAATATGTTAGTTGTAGTTGACACTTAGTGTTTCTGCCAAGAACATCAGAAACACATTAACCAGGATAAACACTCAGATGTTTCCCTACATTTCTTCTGCAGCATTACCTCTTAATGTCAATTAGTAAACCAAGAAATACGTGCTAGAAGGAGTATAAAAGAACTGAGAGAACAGATTTTTAACACCGGCTAACAATCAAATTGGCCTCCAGAATGTGACCTATCCAACTTATCAGCAAAACTAAAATGAGATATAGATTTCTAGCATGGAGAAAAGATAAATTAATTATGACTCCAAGACCAAGCTCTTCAGTGAACTTAGGAAACCTCATCCTCTTAGAGCTCTCTGGCTTTAACTTGGTTCTGCATTCCTTTTTGCCACTTTGGTAGGAGATGGATTCAACACTTAGTCCCTGTCTTTTTCTTCTTTTTCTAATTCATTCTTCAGACTCCTCCATCACCTTCTCTGGTCCTAAGTAGCATTGCAAAGCCAATAACCTCTATCTTTGTATTTGTGCCCAGTGTACCATCCCATGGCAAATTCCACTGGGATGACTCCAGGTATTATTCAGAAAATGCATTCCTATTGACATATCTTGCCCTAAAAACTACCTCTTCTCTACAACATTGTTGTATCTGCTGGTGCCGTTTTTTAGGCTAAAAATCTTAGAAGAACCTTTGACAGTTCATTCTTTCAATACTTATATAAATATTCCTTATATAAAAATATTCATAAGCCTTTTGTTCTTCTCCATTCCAGGCCCTGTTCCCTGCAAGCCAGCACTAAGGACCTCCTGTATCCTCCGTCTCCTTCTAGAGATTATTTCCACTGAAAGGAAACAACTTTGCGAAACACAACAACAGTTGTGAGTAACAACAACAGTTAGGAGTAACTGACTTTTTCTATAAACTTCAATTGTTTCCCAATGTCATGCTAACTCCACATTCTGATTACATAGTGTTATCTTACTTTTCCTCCTTTATTTAAAAAGTTGGTATTTAGTAGTGATATCATTTGTATTCCTAAGGTAATTTTAAAAAGAAGAGATGACTGTATATAACTGCTTTGTAAATATAAATGAACATTTTTTATTTATCCTTATTGCATTTCATCTTGTTAGAGTTGGGCTCATTGTTTCGGGTTGTCAGGGTCATTTTGAATCTATACTAGGATACTGAATTTACACTAAGCTATCTTTCTTTTTTAAATATACTACGTTTTTAAGTGCTTATTTTATTGCCTGTAACTTGTTAAATGTTTATTAAGTAGTCATCATTTTGTTTATCGTTTAGACTATCTTATTTATGTCCAGTGATCTTCTTCCCCTTCCATTGTCCTGCTATTGTTCCTTCTCCCTAATTCTCAAAAATAAGGCATCAGGTGATGTGGTGTTTACTCTTGTAGATTATTTTGTTAACATTATGTTAGCATCATTAGCATGAGAGTGTTTCCTTATGACGAGATGTTTGCCTTTAAATATTTTCATTTCTAAAATTGGAATGAAAATATTTATTTCTTAATAAAGCAATTCTAGGTAGCAGAGAACAAGTGAAGAAATATTCTTTTGGCCAAAATATAGAAAGGCCACATTCCTATGAGGTCTTTTGATAACTCAGTTCTTAAAATAGCATTTGTTTCATATTTCGAGGGAAATTAGTTTGAAAGAGGTAAACAAATTAATAACTAAAATGCCTACCAATTATTAAACTGATATGTCCCTGGTGTGTGCATCATGTACTTTTAAAAAAATGTATTTATCATATACTCAAATATAGAAACTGTTCTCATTTCATAGATGAGAAAAACTAAAGATTAGGGAAGTTAATTATTTTATAAAAGGTCACAGGGCCAGACAGGATCGAGCAAGATCTGAACTTATGTCTTACTGACTTTTAAGTTAATGCTATTAGCCATGGTATTATATAGTGCTCTGACATGTACTTATCACAGGACTCTTATTTGCACTGTGCAAAAGAACATAGAAACTTGTAAGTCCTGAGGGCAGGCCAGGGAAACATGGGGAGTTGATAATCAATGGGTTTATAGTTTCAGATTGCAAGATGAAAAAGGTCAGAGGTCTTCTGTACAATATTGTATTTATAATTAACGATGGTGTATTGTATACTTAACAATCTGTTAGAAGAGTAGATATCATGTAAAGTGTTCTTAACATTAAAATAAAGTGTTTAAAAAAAGCATTGGAAATTAACACTGGTTAAGTGGCTAATGGCCAAGGCATTTTACATATAAAAACACCCATTGAATTGTCAACAATAGTCAAATTATTGAAAGAGCCCAAATGTCCATCAACTGATGAATGGATAGAAAATGTAGTATATATACACAACGGAATATTACTCAGTCATCAAAAAGAATAGTATCTTGCCATTCACAACATCATGGATGTAGCTAGACTATATTATGCTAAGCAAAATAAATCAGTCAGAGGAAGACAAACACCATGATTTCACTCACATATGGAACTTAATAAACAAAACAGATGAACATAGGGGAAGGAAAAAAAAAAGGAGGGAGGCCAACTATAAGACTATTAACTATAGAGAACAAACTAAGGGTTGCTGGTGAGGAGGTGGAATAAATGGTTGAGGAGTATTAATGAGGGCACTTGTGATGAACACTGGGTGTTATATGTAAGTAATGAATCACTAAATTCTACTTCTGAAACCAATAGTACATTATATGTTAGCTAACTAGAATTTAAATAAAACTTTGAAAAAATAAATAAAATATACAAAGAATTCTTAAAACTCAATAATAAGGAAATAAATAACCCAGTTATGAGTTGATATATAGATAGCAAATAAGCATTTGAAAATGTGCTATATCATATGTCATTAGGAAAATTCAAATTAAGACAACAATGAAATATCACTACACATCTATTAGGATAACTAAAATCCAAAACACTGACAACATCAAATGCTGACAAGGCTATGGAGCAACAAGAATTCTCTCACTCATTGCTGGTGGAAATGCAAAATGACACAGCCACTTTGGAATACAATTTGGTGATTTCTTTCAAAACTAAGCATACTGTTACCATGTGAGTAGACAATCATACTCCTTGGTATTTATCCAAATGAGCTGATAACTTTAGCACAGAAAAGAAACCTGCACATGAATTTTTATGACAGCTTTATTCATAATTTCTAAAACTTGGAAGCAACCAAGATGTCTTTCAACAGATGAATGGATAAAAAACTGTCATGCATCCATATAATAGAATATAATTCAGCCATATAAAGAAATGAGCTATCAAGCCACAAAAAAGACAAGGAAGAATTTCAAGTGCATAGTGCAAAGTCAAAGATGCCCATTTTAAAGGGCTACATAGACGATGTTTTCAACTATATAACATCCTGTAAAAGGCAAAATTATGGAGGTAGTAAAAAGATCAAAGATTCAGAATGAGAAAAGAATGGATAAAGAGGTAGAGCACAGGGGATTTTTAAGGCAGCAAAACTATTCTCTATGACACTATATTAGTGGACACATATCATTATACTTTTATTGAAATGCATAGAATGTACAACACAGAGTGAACCTTAATGTAAACTATGAACTTCAGTTAATACTATTGTATTGATATTGGCTCCTCAGTTGTAACAAATTTACCACACTAATGCAAGATGTTAATAACAGAGGAACTGGCCTGGGTGGTGGCGGTGTGGAGTATGAGAATGTATAATGGAACTTTCTGTTTACAATTTTTCTGTAAACCTAAAGCTTAAAAAAATAAAGCCTATTATTTTTTAAAGTAAAAATAATTTAAAAACACAGCCATTGATGTCTATTGTCATAAATTATGGGAACTAAACAACACATGTCACAGAGCTCTCCACCCTTGTAGATAAGCAACCTTTTGTGTCTCTCTAGAATGCTTCCCTATCCTCATTCATTGTATCCCTTAGGAGAACACTTGTCCACTTCAAATCATCCTGCTGGGACCATGAATCAAAGTGTGTGCCCAAAACCTACCCATGGCCACAAGTGAGATTATGACATCGTTGGGATAATCAGAGTTTTTCCCATATCTTCTGTGTTGGAACTACAGCGAAGTTTCTCTTATCCTTTTTGCTAATAGGAGTCTCTGTGGCTCTGAGTGTCGAGCCTTTTTGCTCCATAAAGCATGGAGGAAGGGGGCCAACAAGATAAGAGAAACAGAGACAAGTAGAGTCAAAAGAGAAAGAGAACAAGAGTGACAATCTCATGAAAAAGTATTAGTCCCAGATCTAGACATACTTGAGGGTGAAGACTTACAAATTCTTTCTTAAATTTTTAGTAGCCTAGTTTGAGTTGGGTTTTCCTCATAGATACCTTAAAAAGTTCTAACTAAATCACCTCCTCTTTCTGGAAACTCTCCTAAATTTCTCATTTCCCTCTTCTGGCTACATACCAGGCAGACTCATTTTCATAATTTCCCTAACCTTAATGTAACCAATCTATCTCCTTCCTTCACTTAGAAGTTCCGGGATTCACAAACTATGATTTATAGCATTTGTTGTGTTATTTTGGGTTTTTGATAGCCGCAGGTGCCATAACACTCCTTACCTGACATCTTGAAAAGTACCTCTCAGTATAATGACATTACAAATTATATTTCTGGCCAAGATATGCTTCTTCAACTTCTTGAATGTTAATCTTTCAAAAACACACATGTTGGTTTGAAAATATACTCTATATTCTAAAAGGCACTGTTCCTGTCACTGTGACTCTGCTTATCTTTTGTACCACCCAACTTTTATCATTATCCTTATCTAATATAAATGGAATAACATTATGTGTCAGTGAAATTCCCCTTGAAGAACAAGCTGACATAGTCCTTTGTTTTGAATATTATACTATTCTACCCTGTCTTTATAAATATAAGGACACATTCATTAAACATTGGCTGTTAAGAAAAAAGTCACACACAATAAAGATAAATTTATTCAGTTTAACATATAACTGCATTTAAAGGTAATACCCATGTATCAATATATTCACTCATAATGTCAAATATAGTATCCCAGGACTGGTTAACAAACCATGCTTTTAGCACTCTGGTTAGAAATTTAATACAACTTTCAGGACTAGTAAGTCTCTCTACATTTATTCTTAATCTCTATGTACACAGCACAGTGGCCTATCAGGAATTGCAATAATATTTGTTACAACTGACCCTAAGAATGAGCTAGTTTAAGGTTGCTTAGTGGTGACAGAAGGCAGTGAGAGTCCATTATAATGACAACCATTTTCACAAGGAGACTTTAAATACCATGCCTGCAAAAAAATAAGCACCACTGCTTTAGCAGAGTAGGTCATAGAACTTTAAAGAAACAAAATGACAGACTAGTAAAAGACCAAAGATATAGCACTGAATGAAAAATTCAGAAAGCAGTGGCAACGTGAACTTAGTCATAATAATAAAGGAAGCTTCAGAGCAAAAAGATAAAGGTGTGAAATGAAAATCTTGCTGGGTGTCAGCAATGAAATGCTGCACATATTTTATAAAGCTGCATTGGGCTAGTTTCATTGCCAAATTAGCTGACAAATGTCTGCCATAATCATGCAATTTACACATTTGTACTCATTTTAGAATTAGTCTCACAGCTACGTTTTGTTTTTTTTTTAGGTTAAGGAGATGTTTGCAATTGGCTTTTGAGGGTTATTAATCTTTTTTGCCTTTTCCTGATAAGTATTCCTAATAAGGATATGTTATCAAAAGCTTGAAAAACAAGGATTTTTCAGCCTTCTCTTTTGCTAGTACAGGACACCATAACTGATTATGCCATTTTACATATCATAGGCATCACATTTCTGTAAATTATTTTGATAATTTTCTAATGGTTGAGAATCAAATGTCTTTAGGAAAGGAAATCTTTTTTCTAATTTGCACACAAGTACTCTAGAGGTTAGTTGTGGCCCCATGAAGGTGGGTATAAAGTAACATGAATGATAACTGAAAGGCAGTTCAGTGGAATGCAAGCTGTAGATTCATTCTCCCTAGTTCTGCTAATCTGCTCTGGCATTTTCATCGTACTACTTTACAACAGTTTTCTCATTTGTAAAACAACATCAATAACAGTACCTACTTTAATGGGTTATGGTGATGATTAAATGAGTTAATGAATGTGAAGTTTCCAAAGTTTCCAGCTATCACCACCATTAACTAATTTCTACCAAAAACTTATATTCACCATGTGCCAGAGACCATGCCGAGTGCTTTTTATGGTATTTTCAAATAATACTAAAAGGTAAAGGAAAGAAGTCACAGAAGTTAATTAACTTATCCAAGTTAAAAGGTGACTTCATCATGCTTTGGTTTCCATAGTGCTAATCCTGAAATCAATCAATCAATCAATCAATCAATCATTCATTCTAGATACATTCATAAAAAATTGTTATGGGGATCGTGGAGTAGGTACAATGCAAGATAATAAGTGATTAATTAAAGATTTAAGAGGGGCACCTCTGTGGCTCAGTCAGTTAAGCATCTGACTTCAGTGCAGGTCATGATCTCATGGTCCAGGAGTTCGAGCACTGCGTCAGGCTCTGTGCTGACAGCTCGGAGGCTGAAACCTGCTTTGGATTCTGTGTCTTCCTCTCCCTCTCTGCCCATTCCCACCCATGCTCTGTCTCTCTCTGCCTCACAAAGGTAGATGAACATTAAAGACAAATAAAAAGAAAAAGGATCTAAGAAATGTACGGTGGGAGGAGGAACTTAGCCAGTAGAGCAGCACGCTGATAAAAGGTCATAACGGAGATAGTGTGGGAGGAAGTAAGACTAGAGGACTTCCAATAACCATGGAGTCCAACATTTTATGGCCCCCAAGTCAATGCTATTCATATTCGTCTTCCTCCCAACTCCTCACTCCTGGCCTGAGTTACTCTTCCGGTTTGTGAGTGTTAGGACACTAAAGGATATTTACTAGAGTGAATTAATACAGGTTTTATCTATACTCGGTAAACAGTATACTACTGCTTCAAGAAGGATTGGGTAGGAAGCACCTGGCTGGTTCAGTTGGTGGAGCATAAGACTCTTGATCTCAGGGTTGTGAGTTTGAGCCTTACATTGGATGTAGATATTACTTAACAAAAAATAATAATAATGATGAAGGATTGGGTAGGAAGATGTGCATGACCCCACACAAACATTTTCCACTTTACACGGATGAACTCAGAAAACATAAATACTGTGAACCTGAAGAATGCTTCATTATTTATTAAGTACTTTGACATTTGTTATTTATATTATAATTATATTATATACTACATATTATTATAACCATTTCCCATAAGAAGTTTAAATTTCATTATATGCATTTGACAGATGAGGAAACTGACTCAGTCAAGCAGAGAAATGTGAGTTTAGATTGGAACCTGGATTTTCCAACTCTAAATCTTGTGTTGTTTTCATATCACATGTTATTGATTCCCCTCCCTGCAATTTATGAAACCTGAACTGATGAGAAAACCTGTCTGAAATGACAGCAGTATTGCAAAATGTCCCTTGTTTATAATTATTAAACTTTAAAAATACTCTATTTTTACAAAGTTTTAGATTTACAACAAAACTGAGAGTTCATGAGAGATCATGACTTTAGCTGAAATCAATAGTAAGTCATTTAACTGATTGAGCCACCCAGGTGGCTCAAGATATATGCACATTTTAAACAAGAAAAATTAATTCTCTTTCCTTCTAGCTTTAGTACCACTTTTATGATTACAGACTACAAAAAATACAAATTAAATAAAAACTTAAAAACCCAATAAAATTCAAGTTAAGAATATTAATTTAATGTGATAAATGGTAATATCTTGCTGAATTTAGATCACTTGCCCAGGCTTTACAATAGACAGATGCATTTATATATTCTATATTAATATATTTTATAAATCATTGTCATTGTCAGTATTAATGATTTTTCATTATATTTGTTTATTTGAGAGAGAGAGAGAGAGAGAGACTCTCAAGTAGGCTTCATGAGCAGGGCTCACTGTTTCTGTAACAGAAGTAATAGATGTGAGGAAAATAAATTCTGATTTATGTTATTTTAACACTGGGAAACCCCACTAAAACTGGCAAGCCAGGATACTAAGCAAACACATTAAAAGTGAAACACTAAAATAAATAAATAAATAAAACAATAAAAGTGAAACACTGATTTTTACAAGTCCTACAGAACCTACTTTATCATGAATCAAAATACAAAAGGCGAACTGAAATTATAGTGCAATGAGCAGTTAGTAGTCAATATAAATAAGCAAAATGAAAAAAAAATTACAGACCTCTGAGATTTTTGTCCACAAATAATGAATCAATTTTGAGTTTTCAGTAGAACTCCTTTTGCTACTAAATTTGTTATATTCTTTAATTTCATCTAAAACCTTAAAGACAGTATGGGTTTTGCTTGCTGGTGCCTTCTATTTTAACTTAGGTGTCTTACAAAGTTGGTAAAGTGTGTCTCAAATGGAAAGCTCGCAGTGCATCAACTGGCACTTGATATGGAATTTTCCTTTTTTTTTCCTAATGTTTATTCATTTCTGAGAATCAGAAAGAGACAGAATGTAAGCAGGGGAGGGGCAGAGAAGAGAGACAGAATCCAAAGTAGGCTGCAGGCTGCAGCTGTCGGCACAGAGCCTGACGTGGGGCTCAAAGTCACGAGCCATGAGATCATGACCTGAACCAAAGTTGGACGCTTAACCGACTGAGCCACCCACAGGCCTCTGTATGGAACTTTCAAATAAATTTTTACCTACTTTCTCTATACTGCACATGCTTAACTAGGAAAGAACAAACTTTCTCTTCCTTCCAATTATCAAAAATTCCAATTACGGCAACAGAATTGAAAATAACCAACAAGTTCTATGCTTCTATTTTTTTCAAAGTGTTTTGCAATAATCAATATTAAGATTTAAATCAAGCAAACAAGTAGAAAGTATTAGGATATCTGAAGCTGAGTATAATCAGATGGCAAGTGTGAAGATATATTTGTAAAAATCTCAAAAGAAGGATGTGACATTGGCTAGTTCTCAGACAATATATACAATGCCCTGTTTGTGTAATAAATATAGGGTTGAATTAGCCAGGACTTGTTAACAGGGAATTATAACATACAACATAAATATTTTTGGAATGGATAATGCAGGGAGGATGGGAGAATAAGGATGGATCTCAAAGGGTGACATAATTTTCTTAAAATACAATTTTGAGAAGTTGTATCTTTGGATAAAAGGTCTGCCTGCAAAGTATCTAAAAGCCTGCCATCACCATAGCATCCAGCAGTTATGACTAGGGATGTGATTTAGATATAAAGTGGTTGAAGGGAACAGGCTAAGAAGGGCTGCCATCATCATTCTAGGGCCAGTGGAATGAGTCAGTAAAAATTGTGGAAAGAAAACAATATCATGGAAATGAGTTCAGGTTTCAAAAAGATAACACAGTATCACTTTGAAATAAATATCAATTAGCTGATGATCTGTAACACTGTAGAAGGTGTGTTACAAATGGAAATTAACATAGATTTTTTTGTTTGGTTGTTCCTTGCAGTCTTCATATGAAAGGAAGATGTTCTTGTAGACATCTAGCCACTGGGTATACAGAAACAACACAACTTATGCATAGTACCCCAATTAAATATTTATAACACAAAGAAGTTAAAAGGTTATGTGTTTATGGGATGGAAGAACTTTTAGACCAAATGGTGAATTTGGCCTCAGAGCTGTTCTCTGCTTCCTGTCTATTGCTTCTTGCCTTCATCCTTTCTTTCCCTTCTCGCATCTGAAGAATGCTCTCTACTAAGGCTTTGTATATGGTCTTATTCTTATCATTTAAGTTTACGAGAGGGATATGAAAATAGCAACATATTTTCCAATGTCTCATATTTATCTTCTTTCCTGCTTCTCTTCAACTCTTATGTATAAGACAAAAACTGGTCAGGTAACACACACCTGTGTTCAAGAAACCGAGGTTTTAATCTAGACCCTCTCCCTGACAAACCAAAAGCTGTTAGAAAAGCTACCATAAATCCATGAGCCTCGCTCACCAGCATCTTGCACTGGTTGTGAGGAGGAGAGAAGGCATTAATATGCTCAACCTAATTGCGCCCCTCGTCATTTGCTGAAATAACCCTATGTTTGCCTCTTGTCAGTCTTTGGTCAATGTATCCTTTTAGCCCAGGGAAGAATTTCTTCTAAATAAATCCTGCCACCTGTTTAAGCCTACTGAAGACAAATACTACTTCTTCTGGGATACTCTTAAATAGACTGAGCTCTGACCCTTTGGATTTTTGAAAGTAGTTTGGGCTCTGGTCCCATTCTGTTATATGATGCTATTTATCTTACTTCTTTTACACTAAGGTTTATGATAAAAAAGCAAGTGAGTAAAAGTTAAAGTTTAGTCTTTGTGTTCTTCACAAGGCATGCCATGTTGCCTTATACCTGTACAAGACAGGAGTAATTAACTGAATAGGGAAGAGATGGAGACTGAGAAGCTTGGAGATGAAACATGTGTCCTGCCTTGGTTCACGTCACCTCCTCAGTAGACTTGATGATTCTGTGATGCCTCCTGCTGCCCTGCTAGGTATTCACTGGTGGTCAAATTGGTTATTTCCATCAAATACAGATTCTTTTTAAAAAAAATTTTTTTTATGAAGAAGGCATTCTTTTTTTTTAATGTTTTTTTTTTTTAAATTTATTTCTAGGAGGGAGAGAGAGACAGCTTGAGCAGGGGATGGTCAGAGAGAGAGGGAGTCACAGACTGAAACAGGCTCCAGGCTCTGAGCTGGCAGTCAGCACAGAGCCCGACACGGGGCTCGAACCCACGAACCGCGAGATCATGACCTAAGCGAAAGTCGGACGCTCAACCGACTAAGCCACCCAGGCACCCCTAATTTTTTTTATAGTTTATTTATTTTTGAGACAGAGAGAGACAGAGCATGAGTGGGGGAGGGGCAGAGAGAGAGGAAGACACAGAATCTGAAACAGGCTCCAGGCTCTGAGTTGTCAGCACAGAGCCTGATGCGGGGCTCGAACCCATGAACCATGAGATCTGACCTGAGCCGAAGATGGACACTTAATCAACTGAGCCACCCAGGTGCCCCAAATACAGATTTTTAGATCCTGTGGTAGACAGAATAATAACCTCTGCCCCTAGTATGTCCATGTCCTAACGAACCTGTGGACCCATTATCTTACAGGAAGGAAGAAAAACTGCAATTACAATTAACCTAAGAATACTGAGATGGGAAGATTTCCCTGAATTATCTGGGTTGGCACAACATTATCACAGGGTCCTGTCAAGAGAGAGACACCAGGAGACCTGATGATGTAAGAAGAGGTTGGAGCAGTGTTTTTTAAAGATGGAAGAAGGGGTCAAGATCCAAGCAAAGTAGATGGCTTCTAAAATTTGTAAATAGCAAAGAAATGGATTCTCCCTTGGAGTCTCTAGAAAGAGACATCTACTGATATCTTAATTTTAGACTGTATGGTTCATTTCACACTTTGGACCTCCAGAACTGTAAGTCACAAACTTGTGTCATTTTAATTGCCTTTTTGTGGTAATTTTTTATAGTAGCAAAAGGAAACTAATACAGAACAAAACCAGACTCACTAGATCAGATTTTCTGGACGGGACCCAAGATTTTGCCTTTTAAACAAGCTACTCAATTGACTCTCATACTCAACATTAGAGAAACTTTTCTTTAGAATTGCATTCCCTTTCTGTCCAATGGGCTTGAACCATGCCATGTTCTAATCCCTAAAGCTATTCCAAGGCAAAGTGGATAATTAGTTTCACAACATTCCTTAAGTGTGAGTGCAAGAGTGCTATTGGAAAGCAGTTCATACTTCTCTTAAAGCCCTCTATTCTCTTTTCCAGAAACAAAACTACTGTTTTAACAGTGACATTCTGTTATGGATTGAATTGTGCCTCCCTGCTCCCCTCTCCCCCAGTTTCATATATTGAGGCCCTAAATGTGATTGTATTTGGAGATACGGCATTTAAAGAAGTAATTAAAATTAAGTGAGGTCATAAGGATGGAGCCATAATCAATTATGATTACTGTGCTAATAAGAGGAGGAAGAGACACCAGGGATGTGCATGCACAGAGGAAAGACATGCGAGGAAGATGAGATAGAGAAGACTGTCATTTGCAACCTAAGGACACAGGCCTCAGGAGAAACTAGCTTTGCTGACATCTTGATCTTGAATTCCTGGCTTTGAGAAGTGTGAGAAAATAAAATTCCTATTGTTTGAGCCACCCAGTCTGAGAATCTTGTGATGGCAGCCAGAACAGACTAATGCACATTCTGAACCCAAGTTCCTACTGTTGCTGGTTACCTAAGGGAGTTATTCCAATAGGTAAGATTTTAATTACTACCATTTACTTACCACTTGTTAAGCACTATGTACTATGCAAAGAGCTTCTATACATTTTTTACCCTCCTAGAATCCTCTCAACAACTCTATAAAGGTGATATAATTTTCTTTGTTTTACAGATTAAAAAATTGGGAGTCAGTGATGTTAAAGTTGGATACAGAATAGGCACTGACTTTGCAAGGGAGCCAGGACTCAGACCACTTTGAAAGACTCCATTTTGATATATGATTTGTCTAGTAACTGCCACTTACTAAACTACTGCTATGCTCCAGCTAGGAGGGTCATGGTCTCAGGAGTGTTATCTATAGCTAAGGAATGTGATCAGGAAACAAGGAGGAAATGTGGTGTAAATGAAGATATATGTTTAGTTCTTTATTATAATTCTAGATCAATAAGCAACAGTCACATTATTACCTGGATATAATGGCTATTTCCACAGTAATAACAGTTTAAGCAAATGAACCAAAAAAACTTAATGTGTAACGTAACGTTGAATCTCAATTATTACATGGAGGCTTCAGTCATGGTGAGCACAGTTCTTATTTATAATACTTTCAGGAAGTTAATGGAAAGGAAGTGAAGATAAGAGTGAACCTTGAATTTTGGAAATGTGTGTGAACCTTAAGCAGGGCATGGCTTGCTTCACTGCACCTCTGATACTCTGCGGCTTGCAAGCAAGCGGCTTTCTAAAGGCAAACACAACTGACTGTAACTCTCCTAGAATACATTTGTCATCACCTATAGCCTGAGAGACTATTTTTAGAAGATTTTGGCCAGGTCTTTGATAGATCATTTGATTTGTCCAAGGTGTTGACTTCTGACGATGAAAGTCAATCACACCTGCTAGCTAAAGCAATTCTTATTTGCCATTGTAAAAAAAAAAAAAAAAAAAAAAAAAAAAAAAAAAACAATAGATTTTATGCTGAATGTAGAATTTTAAACACTGGGGGTTTGAGTTCTAGTTCTGTCATTGACTCACTAGATGATTTTTGCAAGTCATTTAATCTTTTTTTTATCNAAAAAAAAAAAAAAAAAAAAAAAAAAAAAAACTGGCAGTAGATTTTATGCTGAATGTAGAATTTTAAACACTGGGGGTTTGAGTTCTAGTTCTGTCATTGACTCACTAGATGATTTTTGCAAGTCATTTAATCTTTTTTTTATCTATTTTTAATTCTCCAAACAGGGAAACATAATCTTTAAAGTCTAAGCTTCTCAAAAGAATAATTTCCCTCTGTTCTATTAATAGACTCCGAAATGCTGTTTCCTCTGAGATCATATTAATTATTATTATACCCTGTTTATGTACTCATGATGTATGTAATGCTTTAAAAAAAGAACTAGAATATAAGGGGTCACTTAAAGTCTTCAAAAATGAAAAGAGCAATAAAAACAGGGTAATTCTGACCTCATGAGTAATGATTTGAGAAATAAAAAGTCAAAACAGCACTACTTTTGAAGATTTTTTCTCAGTATCTATAATCTTAACTTCAGATTATAAACTCTAATCAGCATTATAAAAGGTACTTCAAAATTCTAGGGTGCATTTTCCAGTTACCCTTAATATAGCTTTGATCTATTTGATCTAGTCTAGAAAAAAAAAATCAAAGAAATGACATAGTGTTTAATCATGATAGAAAAAAAAATATGAGATTATTCTTTAAGTATTTTAAAATTTAAATGGCATTTTAATTTTTGGCACTGAAAATATTATTAAGTACATGACATCCTCAGGTTTAGTTATATCACCAATACTAATTAAGTTCCTAATGCCTTAATCAGTTTCAAAATGTTTCTAGCTTTTTCTTTTTCCCAAGAAAAAGCAACAAGAGTAGAAATGAATTGTCAAACTTTGGGGTTCTTTCAACTGTCTATAAGTCAGTTTTCCTTGGATAATTACCATTACCACAAACCCTAAATCCCTTAAGTACACTTTTCCACCAGGTAAGGTACCCCGTTCTCACAATTCCAGTTTCTGCCTTTGATAGTTTCTCAAAAATTTATATTCTTATTTAAACTCTTCAGTTTCTCTGTCTTGCATTATCTCCATCAGGTATAATATATATCAAATAATTTCTTTGCTCTAGATACTGTTTTGGGTACTGAAAATACAGAGAAACAATAATTTTTGCTTATAATGGATTTTCATGTATTTTACTATGCAGAAAGTCACCAAGTCATTACAGTTTTTCCTTTCAAATGTCTGTATCTTACTGTCATTTCAACTAGTCTAAATCTCTATCACTTCAAGCATGAATTAATCTAATATCCCCTACTTCAAGGCCAAAGTCATTCCTTACCCTCTTCATTCCTCTCCTCTTTGCCTCATCACTTCCAAAAGCAATGGTGTACCTAATTTTCCTTTAAGTATATGATTAGCATTTCTTCACTCAAAAGCCAATAATTATTAATGCACCATATCTTGACTCAATAATCAAGGAAGATGTTCAATTAAGATTGTTTTCACAAGTACCTACAAGATAATCTCAACTCTAGACTTGCCAGCCTCTTGCTGCTGTGGATATTATCCACTATCCCAAAGTTGATGTCTCTATGGCTTTGTTCATGATTTTGTTTTCCAGACATGAAATGGCTGCCATGCTTTTCTGTATTTATATAGATTCTTAATAGCTTAGTGAGGTTCAAGTTCTAGATATCTATCTTCTGAATATCTATACATTTCTAGTTTGTGACACATAATACGGTACTTTCATTCAGTCTGATAGTAGTGTTTTACCTACATCATCTTGATGACAGAGCCAATGTTCTGTCTTTCTTGGCTATTTACCTCACACTCACACTGGCTGGGCACAATAGGTACAAAACAAACACTTTCTTCACAATCATGACCTCCAGAGTGAGGATATATACCCCTAGGTCTTATACATCCTGGTTTTAATTACAATCAATGTAGACACTACTGAAATTTAATGAGAAATAAATGTTCATGTGATAAAATTCACATGTTTTTTATTCTCCAACTAATTTATTTGTTCTGTTATTTGGATTGCTCGATTGGCTCATGTTTATACATTAGTGTCTGTAGCAATGTCCCATAATTAAAGTGTGTGTTATCAAAAAGCTTACTTTTCTCTACTGACATGTGGGTTTGGTTCTCATTAAGCATGAATTTCTGTTAAAAATAACTGAGAGACAGACTTTCTCTCCATGTTTTAATAGAAAGAAAGCTTCTGAACTAAACATATATCCTTTAAGGCCATATATCAGATTGGTATCACTGGATACCAATGTAGGATGAACACCCAAAGATAGGTATGTTGAAGACCTGAAACAGGGAAAGTATTTGTATTGAGTGTACACGTGTGAATGTGCATCTGTTTGAGTATACATTTGTGCATGTGTGTGAGTAATAATAATATAATAATATATTATGATGTCAACATATGAGTTTAGTCTTAAAATATGTAAAGTATTTACCAGAACAGAAATTAGAGCAGGTCCAAAGACCTGAAGAACCTTTTGTTTTACTTGCCCTGACTATCTACCATTAATCTACCATCTTTAGCTCCACAGTTTTACTTCTTTATCCATCAGCCTGCCTTTAAATTGTTCCCATCTGGGGCGCCTGGGTGGCTCAGTCGGTTGAGCGTCCAACTTTGGCTCCAGTCATGATCTCACGGTTTGTGGGTTCAAGCCCCATGTTGGGCTCTGTGCTGACAGCTAGCTCAGAGCTTGGAGCCTGCTTTGGATTCTGTATCTTCCTCTCTCTCCGACCCTCCCCTGCTCATGCTGTCTCTCTCTCTCTTTCTCAGAAATAAATAAAAAACATTAAAGAAATTTAAATTGTTAACACCTTTCTAGTGTCTTGACTATCCTTAGTCATGGTCCCTGATCCACCAGCACAGAAGAAGCTGGCAAGTTTTCCTCATGATAAACAGGCAGCATGTCAGTCAGAGCTCACAGACCACCTTTCTTGCACTTTGACAACTGACACATGTCATCTTTATGACACTACTATCACCCGCATTTCCCTATCCCATGCTTCATACAACAACTCAGGCAATGTCGTGTCTTACTCCTTTTATAAAAAGCCTTTTGCAGTTTTGTTCTGATAATTGAACAGAGTGGAATCAAGATTGCTGAAACAAACTTCAAATTTCCTTTATTATAATCTAGAAAACATTCATAGTAAATTGAGTGTAATCAGTACATATAGTTGTCACTCTCTACATAAATGCAACAACAAAGTTTTACATAGTGCTGCTAATAATTTTGGTTTTGACTTGTGCATAGTTAGATGCATAAAGTAGACAGATGACAAAACAGCCCTCAAAATGAATAGCTACATATGTTTCATATCAGGATCTAGGAATATAGCTAGGGATAACTTGACAATTCTGCTTTCCAATGTTAAGTGATGTGAACTTATGAAAGTACACAAACACATGTTTATCACAACATCTACTAAAATAAAAACATGTCCATATGAACTGTATTGCTTAGGGATACCAGGAGGGCTCAGTCAGTTAAGAGTCCAACTCTTGATTTTGCCTCAAATCATGATCTCACAGTTCATGGGATGGAGCTCTGTATCAGGCTCCATGCTGACAACACGGTGCCCGCTTGGCTGCTTGGGATTCCCTCTGTCCTTCTATCTTCCCCCTCCTCTGCCACCCCCCCCAACTCTCTTTCTCTGTCTCATAAAAAAAAAAAAAGAAAGAAAAGAAGAAAGGAAGATAAAGAAAGAGGGAAAAAAAAGAAAAAAAATTGTACACACATTCCCATAATTCTGAAATGTGCACTGTTGTGCCCAACTTTAGATGACCACTTTCCATTTACTTTGGTAATATAATTCCAGTAATAGTGAATACGGGGTAAGAACTCTGACCACAATACCACAATGGTAGTGTAGATGATTAATACTGAACTTCAAATCCTACAATACTGGAAGACTAGTGGCCAAAAACAGAAACCAGTGAACCACTAACAAGTATTTTGTTAGATATAGAACAAATGTGAGCATCTACTTTTAAACACAGATTAGAATTAATTCTGGTAATCTGTAAAAGCTATTTAACCATAGTTAAAACATAACTATATCATCATTATCTGATACTTAAGTGTGCCCTCAAATTTCAATACTAATATCACACATAGAGTAAAACATTAAAAGGTAAAATAAACTATATATCTTATAGAAATTATTAGGTCATATAATAAAAATAATTTTAGTTAAAATCTAACTTACAAATTAGGGTAGGAAGAAAAGAATTATTTACTTACATATACAGAAAGTAGTTAATTAATTCATGGGGATGATATAAAGCAAATATGCTTATCTCATTTGCTTTTGCTTTCAGTTTTCTCAATTGTAAAGTAGGGCAATGGTTGTTTCTACCTCATGGCTGTTTGAAGGAAAATGTGTTGATAAATGTATGCAAAGATGCTTAAACAGTGCCAGGCACATGAAAAGCACCATAAAGCTGCTGTTATCTACAAAAAGAACCATAATAGTGAGAATCCAGTAAATTCATATAATTTGTGCCTGATACACAGTTAAGTGCTCAGTGTAAATGCTAATCACCCATGAAGCCGGTAGTACATAGAATTATTTCAATTTTATAAATAAAGATACAATGATTAGAAATCCAAGCAAATCTCCCAAAGGTCAAACAGTTAGTGTTACATATATGAAAGGCAACACATTCACATTTTGCCTTTTGAAATTTCTATAGAATATTTCATTTTAACATGCCGTATTCTGACTCTTTGCATTTATACTTCCTATTTGTTCCCGTGAATGCTCAGTGTGATAACTCATCTCCTTCACAGAAGGAGCTGTTGCTCTAATTGTGACTGTAACTCACATTTAAGATATTGTTTCATTTTTGGTTTCTATGGAAATTAAATTTCTTACTTCACTGGTTGGTTTGGAAATGTTATTCTAGAAACATGGTTCTTTGCAGAAATGGAGGAGCTAACCTGGGTTTTAGGATCAGAAAGTTATTTTTTGACATAGAGTGGGTACAAGAAAGGATCCACTACTTCCCAGAAAACAGATAAAGCTATTTTTTAATGTTTATTTATTTTTGAGAGAGAGAGACCAAGCACGAGCAGGGGAGGGGCAGAGAGAGAGGAAGACACAGTATCCGAAGCAGGTTCCAGGCTCTAAGAAGTCAGTACAAAGCCCGACATGGCCTGAACTCACAAAGTGGGAGATCATGACCTGAGCAGAATTCAGATGCTTACCTAACTGAGGCACCCAGATTCCCCAGATAATGCTAATTCTTAATGTAGCTTGATCCAAGGAAGCATATTTTCGTCATACTTTATTTTTCTGTTATAAATATACATAAAAAGTACATGTTCCTATCTTCTGTTTCACCTCTTTTTCAGACTTCTTAATTTTTTTAAGTCTCCCACATATTCCATGGTTCATTCATTGCTCTAGGTTTCCAGGGAATACTAGGTAATGCATGATGTTCTATAGAGTACAAGAATTCCTAAAATAATAGTCTGTTGATTAATAGTCTGCTCTCACCAGTCGCAACAGGGAAATCTTATCATCTTTGCGTTGTTAAAAAAGAAACCACCTACAACTAAACAAAATGTACTTTAGGCAAACATCTGCAAAAAGAGCAGATAAATTAGAGAGAACACACAGGAAGATCTAATCTAGTCCTGCTGTGAAAATCCAGGTTGAAAAAAAAAATGCCAATAAAACACATACTGGTTGCACTCTCAGTACTCAGAGGGCTAATGCTGGCGTATACTTTGTCTATTTCAAAGAGCCTAAACAGCATCTGGCTTCTGAGTCTCTGCCACTCCAGAACTGAAATTTCAGGGATTTTAATTTCTGCATTTATTTTTAGGGAATCATAAGTACATTATGTCTGACACATTTGTTTTCTCTAGGCAGGCTGACGAAAAGTGAAGGAGTGAAGTAGGAAAATTCAATTCCTGATTAAGGAATCTGGTCATAGGGCACTAATAGAATGTCATTCATTGCAAACAATGTTCACTCAGAGCCCTGCTGCGTGGTAGAGGGCATTTCTCTCTGACTCAGCAATGCGGGTTCGGGCATGGAAGACATGGGAGACGGATAGAGTTTTGAGGACTAATAAACAGTTACTGTCAACTCATTTCTGATATCTTTAATTTTCTCAGTAGTCACTGAAGAAAAGTGATAGGAGGAGTGCATTTTTCCTTTTAAAGAAACCTAAAGCTACACTAAAACTTTGTTGACATTCTACAATACAAACTACTATTCTTCTGTGCTCGCTTCCTACTTAAGAAAAAGGCTCTTTGCATAAGCTTTAAATCAAGATATGCAAAATTGGCTTCAGTTGTTATTTGGAAGAACAAGAGCAGAATCAGCCTTAGGCAAACATGGAAGAAGATGAAGCTCTAATGTCCAGGGATTCTTTTTAAAAAGCTAACTGAATAAAACATTTTAAAATAAGCGCACCGTTATGGGCATTGAAAAATTCCGATTAAAAATAGGTTTTACATCTACTGACTTTTATTCACTTAAAATGCGTTCACTGCCTTTTCCCCCTCTGAAATGATCAGGCTGACTTAAGAAAACAAAAACAAAAAACAAACATGTTATCCTCCTCAGTGCTGTTCTCACTGAAAGAACAAATTATAATTGTTTTGCTGCAGACCAAGATGACCACCTCAGGAACTGATCATTCAAGAAACACTACTATTTCTTGATATTTTTCATTTTGGGGATACCATGAAACATTATTCTCATTCCTTTGCAGCTCATATATTTCTTTGTTGTTGTGGGTTAAAAATGCGGTTCACAAAAACTCAGTGCCTAACTGTATCAAAAAGGAGAAAAATCCAACATGTGGTGTATTTAACCATGGAGTTCCATCTAGCTAAATTGGGCATTTGCAATATAACTTGATTAGTGATTTACTTTCTGCTATATTTTACTGTGAATAATGCCAATTCTTCATTTTATCCAATTCATGTTAAATATTCTGAGATTCTGAGAGCTCAGTGGAAGAACTGAAAGCCTGATTTCTAGCATTAAAATTAAGTTCTTCATATCAAGTATAGAGCAACTATGGATATACAATAGAAACACCTTCCTGGAAGTTGAACAAATTTTAACTACTAACCTTCAAGTAAAGTTATTTTCTTAAATCATTCTAAAAGGAAGCCTAAACTGAATTCTGGACTTGAGAGTGTAACACAGGGTAGGTAAATTCGATAGAAAGAAAAATATCAACAAAAATAAGATGGGAACAAGGTGCTTCTGGAAAGACAGGTCTAAGTGTGGCTTTCTTATTGCTTTTTACAGAAAAACTATTAGAAGTGGAAGAGACCCTAGAGATAGAAAACAGTAATCTCACTTTTTTAGATCCTTCACCAAGACTTGAATTATTTTAAGTTCAGAAAAGTTATAGCGCTACAGTAGGTTGTGACAGAACATGGGTAAAACCTGGCCTAGTAGCAAAATTCAAGGAAGCCCTGTCTGGATAGTCAAAGAAAATCAAAAAGGGATAAATTAAGATTCCTCGGGGCACCTGGGTGGCTCAGTCAGTTAAGCATCTAACTTTAACTCAGGTTATGATCTCATGGGTCATGAGTTCAAGCCCTGCGTACAGCTCTGTGCTGACAGTGCAGAGCCTGGAGCCTGCTTCAGATTCTGTCTCCCTCTCTCTCTGCTGCTCCCGCATTCGCTCTCACTCACTCACACTCTTTCTCTCAAAAATATATAAAGATTTAAAAAATGTTAAAGAAGATCTCTTGAGGAAACATAGTAAAGCAGAACTTCAACTCTCCTCCTCCTACTTAAGGAATGGATATAATGTGTAGTTTCTCATTTAAAGGTAAAGAAGAAAGGACATATATGGAAAAGGCAGCATTCACCTGCCTGCATATATAAGGATATTTAATTGCATATAAAATACCCGGAAACAAGAAAGCAACAAACCAATTCATTTGTCACCAGAGCAAGAAATATTATTTGAAATTCAATTTGAAAGAGAGAATTATACTTTTTCATTTCTAAAAACATTTTATCTAGCTGACAGTGTTTTTGCAAAGATTCATGTTTCTCATGTGGTTAATGTTTGTAAAGTACCTTGTGCTTTTTGGTAGGAAAGATTTATAAATGAGAACTAAATCAATTTCTGAATAAATGATTTTTAAAAGTACAAACTTCAGGGGCGCCTGGGTGGCTTAGTCGGTTAAGCGTCCGACTTTCACTTAGGTCATGATCTCGCAGTTCGTGGGTTCGGGCCCGCATTGGGCTCTGTGCTGACTGCTAGCTCAGAGCCTGGAGCCTATTTCAGTCTGTGACTCCCTCTCTCTCTGACCCTCCCCTGCTCACGTTGTCTCTCTCTCTCTCTCTCCTAGAAATTAAAAACAAAACAAAAAAAAGTACAAACTTCAATTTAAGATTTAGTTTGGTTTAAAGAAAAGTATTCACACTTTTTAGATTCAACTTATATAAACATATGCTATTTTCCTAAAATTCATTGTGAGCACAAAACAGTTGGATGTGTTTGTTTCTGAGCAAGGTAACTCCTCCAGTGGTTCTTAAAGTAACCTCAGTGGAGTGGGGAGGTGATTTCAAAATACACAGATTTCCAAGCCTCACCCTTGACATACTAAATCCGGGTATCTAAAAGACCCGAAACTTCTTAGGTTATAAAGTTCACCAGGTAGTTATGCAGAGCAGAGGTTTGGGCGGTACAAGTACAGTCCATACCTAATACTGACCACCCATCATCCATATTCTGAATTCATTAGGAGGCATTAGAGCTTACTGAAGAGAGGGTAGTTTTCATTTCTATCCCTGATTGCAAGATAAATTGAGTCTAGAGTTAATTTCAACCTTAAAGTATCCGGTGACACAAAATACTGATTTCAGATTTCAAAATCTTTTTTCTCCAACTTTTCTGTTATAAGCTTTTTGATATAATAACTCCTATTTTCATCTTTGTAAGCACACGCTTTAGCTAAATCCAGACATATCTACTATCATATAGTCATTCATAGAACAAATATACAAGGGTAAATAAAAAGATAAGAATTTGTTAGAGCTTATATTCTTATAGGAGAGATAAACTATAAACTCAGGAACAAATAAATACCTAGGATAATTTGAAGAAATGATAAGTACTGAAAAGAAAACAGGTAATGTGATGAAAGGTGATCAGAGTTGGGACAGGCAAGAATTTATTTAAATCAGTAGTTCAGGAAGATGAGCTTTGAGCTGGAAGCCAACCAGTGAGGATCAGAGGATGGAGGAGTTCAGGCCAAGGTACAGTAAAATGTAAAGGCAAAGCCCAGTGTATTTGAGAAACAGAAAGAAGGGCAGGTATGTGGAGTATCTAGTGTTAGTGGTTCCATGGTAGGATGTATAATCTCAAAAGGTACAGTGAGAGTGCAGGTGGTGGTATGACCTGAAATGACTTGAAAAGCCTACATGGGGCTAAGGCTATTTACCTTGGTAGTGAAGAGCAGCACTGGTTTTGGTTTCAATAAGACCTGGTTTCCCAGTCTGGGCTTCACTGACTACTAGAAAAGTGACTTTGTATACAGAACTTAATTTAACTCTGATTACCTTTATTGGTAAAACAGGGATAACAACAGAGTAATAATGCTGTGAATAATAATGGCCCATAGCATTGTTATGGGGATTACATAAGAAAATGAATAGAGAGTGCTTAGCCCAGTGCTTGGCTCTTAGTAAATGTTTTATAAAGGTTAGTGTCATTATGATGGGCAAGAAAGAGCTTCTTTCCAAATAAAATACAACACAGCATGTGTATATACATATTCTCATGTTGCATATACATATATAAATTTATATTCTTCAATCAAAAATAATATAAACAATCGTGATGATATAAGAGGATACTGATAGAACAACAAATAAGTGATCAATAATTTGTACCAAAAACTGTTGGCTGCTAATTCCTGAGTAATCCATAGTTACTGGTTGTACAATCTCTCCCAAACCAGAGCTAATAAAAGTAGATTCTTCTATACTGGTGCATTCTCTCATCCAGATATACTTTCCTGACAATTTTAGCTGGGAGGATGGTTTTGCTTGTAACAATGAGAAGTGTACTTTGACACTAGTTTTGGGGCATTACAGCCTTTCCAAAACAAATTATGCCCAGATTTTTCCTGATTCACACTGAACAACCCCACCTAAACTCAAATCCACTTCATTCGGTGCTCATTTAAGGAAGAATAAGAGGAATCAAATTTGCAATAACTTTTAAGCAAAAATATGACAGTTCTATATCACAAGGGCTTCCAAAAAAAAAAAAAACAACAAAAAACTAGCCTTTTTGGTGAGGTTTCTTGTTGGTTGGGTAGATATTTTTCTTCTTCAATTATTCACATACTGGATTAAATAAATTAATATATGTAAAGTAATTTGTACAGTGCTTGCTACATAATAAGCGTCAAATAAATTATAGCTCTTATTAGCATACTGATGACAACGCAAAATGCTTTTCCCAATTAGAGTAATTCTTGAATATACAGAGGTGCAGCTTACTTCCACCACCACCAGTCTTCCTTTATTGGAGTTCCCAGGTGATCTCATACGTGTATTTTTTTAAAAGCAAAATCCTTACAATTTTGAGATGCTTTGTTAAGCCTAGCCTTGCCAAACTATGCTTATCCTATATGTGTGAGAAAATAAACACATTTGTTATACTCTTTGGATTTTTATGTGAATATAAGATTTTAATAAATATAATAACAACAGACAGAAGTATAATGCTTTCATATAAGATTAAGTCTTCCTTATGTACTTATCAACTTATGTGCTTAAGTATAATGTATATATGTTTTTCATATCAAGGGGGTTACAATTCTTTTCTAAGAGGTATTTTTTTTTCTCTGAATACCTAACAATGGTTCAATTTCAGAAGAATACTCGACTCCAAAAGTTATCGAAGGAAAATTCCATGTTGCTTCATATGTGCCATTGCATATCACCAGCAATAGCAACAGCCCATATTTTTTTATTTGAGAATACTTTCAATAATTTTAATATGATCAAAAAATATTAGTTCTCCTAAATGTAAGCATCTTCACAAGCTATTTATTGTTTCACACCTTCAAGGAACTTCTTTAGTCATCTACTCAGCACCTCAGCATTGGTGAGCAACAGTGTCCTGCCTTCATGAAGCAGGGTTTATCTAGTTTATCTAGTGGGGTATGGACAATAATAAAATAGTTTTACAAATGGATAACAAAAATTGTGATACATGCTTTGAAGAAAAACTTCCTGGAGTCTTAAAAATCACACAGCAGGGTGAGCAGGATCTAGAGGGACAGCAACAAGTCCAGAAATGAGATGTAAGCCTAAGAGTTAACTAGGCAAAGAGAATGGAAAATGCACCTGGGGTGGGGGGAGGGGGGATTTGTAAAATGCTGGAGGGAGGGGGAGAGAGAGAGAGAGAGAGAGAGAGCGAGCAAGCGAGCTAGCAAGTGCTGAGCTCTTCTGAGGAAGTCAGAGAAAGTGGTGTGGCTGGAAGATCAGGAGGAGATTGAGGAGAACAGAGGTAAGGCCAGGATGAGGGCTCAGATGGGCTTGTCCTCAGCACAGAAGCAGTAATGTCAGGGTTTCAAGCAAAAAAAGCTACAGGATCAGATTGGCATTTGGCATTTGACATCAGTGGAGGATGGGCTGAGGAAGAGAAACAGAGATAGATTCAGATGAGTTTATGCAAAGCATCATACCAATAGATAACACCTCATCACTGCCAAGGGTGCCTTTCACTGGTGACTTAGTATATAAAACTAAAGTCCTGGCATTTTCCATGCTAAAATGGAATATTTAAGGAACAGAAGCTCAATTAAAGGAAGAAATATAAAATAATTATTTATATGCTATCTTTTTGCAAATGACTTTGATAATCACATTTAAGTATACTTTCTATTTTGCATTCTAATTTCTAACTATGTATTACTGTTTCTGGAATTTTTAATATTTTATTTCTCTTACTTATCCAAGCAATACATTTACAGGGGTCCATTCACAACTGTTAGAGGTTGTAGATAATACTTCTCTGGTTATCATTTACCAGGTTAAAGCCAGTTAGTTACTCTAATTGTATAAAATTTCTATTTGTACCTTTTAAGAGACAATTTCAAAAGTCTTCAATGAAACAGTCATTGAATCACAGTGATCCAAAAAGTCTTGATTTCACCACTGGATAAAAGAGCAAGGAAAAACTAAAATATCAACTTTGTGGGACAACATTTACATGTCAAGCTTACTTTTCTCAACTGCTGAAAAATGTTACTTTATTACAAATCTGATTACATTTGATCTTGTTTTGACTGCCTGTGAGGAACATCTCTTTGGAAATTGCTGGTAAAAATACAAGTGGATTGGAAGGACATCACCTCCTAGGACTACTCAAATACCAGAGCAGGTCACCCTGTCACCATTCATGAATATTTTTAAGTATTTCATTTCATTTTCTTATGCTTTCAGAGAAAGAGACATTTAAATGTCAGACCATGATCTACATGGAGCAGTTTTAAGTTGGCAGTAACATTACCTCAAGCAGAAAGGACAACAGGAGATAGGTTATAAACTCTTCTCTGGCTACATCAAATCTTGATAAACAATTAGTATCATCACTTACTCCTGCCCAACATTACTTGTTTGTCATCTGGCTTCTTCTGCCACTCTGCTTTTTTCCTATATATTATCTGCCTGCCTGTGGAATGGTCTACTGCTCTTATATTGCTTTAAATGCCCTCTCAGAGCTAACCTCTGCCAAAAACAAAAACAAAAACAAAAACAAAAAAAACAAAAACTATTAAGCTCATCCAAATCTATTTTGTTTCACGGCCTGTACAATTCACTCCAAGCTATATTCTTGTCCTTATGTTTGGTCCACCTGTGGAAAGGATAGGAACTGTGTTGACATTCCATAATGTGTTCAGGTCACCATCTGTCTTTGTTATTTTGAGTTTATTAAAATCCCTGAAAAGGCACATCAAAATAATAGTGATAAAGCCAGCTGGTTAGCAGGCATAAGTCTATGAGGCAGTCTCACTGTTAACAGACACAGTGGTTGCTGACTTTGCTCAATGCTTTGCTTTTTTGCAGGTAGAGCTTTTAATTGAGATAATCAGGTCATGATTAATCAAATCTATGTGTTCTCTCACTTCTCCATCCATTTATTAATTCATTCATTTATTATTTATTCAGTATCTTTTATATACTTAGCCCTGTGCTAGACCTGGAGATTGTTTTTTTTTTAAATTTTTAATGTTTATTCATTTATTTTGAGAGAGATAGAGAGCGAACAGGGGAGAGGTGGAGAGAGAGGGAGACAGAGAACTCCAAGCAGGGTCTACACCATCAGAACAGAGCCTGATGTGAGGTTGGAACTCATGAAACATGAGATCACGACCTGACCCAAAATCAAGAGTTGGACGCTTAACTGATTGAGCCACCAGGTACCCCTACCCTGGAGATCATTTAATAAGTATATAAGTTCTTACAGTTTACTCTAGTGGGATAAGGGGCAATGACAGATATTAATTAAATAATTACACTGATAGATGTATAATTAAAAATAGAAGGAAGGACCAGAAAAGAACAGACTTCCATGATTCCATAAACTCAGGTAACAAATAAATTTAACAAGCTGAATAGGGAAAGAATAGTCAGAGGTGAACATTTTCCTCAGGAAACGACAAAGGTAATATCTAACAAAAAGGGTGCCCATGGGGAGGTGGACGGAGAAGTATAAATATGTTCTGGAAGGAAGAATTAGCATATGCAGTCATGTGACAGTATGATTCTCTCTCTCTCAAGGAACTAGAAAAAGGTCAATGCCAGTGTAACTGAAGCCCTCAATAAAAGTGACAGTGGTGTGTGATAATCTTTAAGCTGAGGTAGATGCAAGGCTATGCCATAAGGCTTTGTGGGCAGTGTTGAAAATTGGATCTTCATCCTACTACAAAGCATTAAAAAGTCACCAAAGGAAATACTGGTGAAGAAGCATCAAACAGACTTTTTAACAGATCATTTTGGCTTCAGCAGGCAAACTGAAGGTTACCTGAATGCTAACACTTGATATAACCCATTTAAAATAAGAAATAGAATGTTGCTCCTGCTTCTCCTGAAATGTTTCCAAATCAGACTATAATGTTAGCAAGCCAATTACTCATGAATGTTTGGTATTAAATTTCCCTATTTTGAAAACAATAACTACTAGATCACCCAAATGAAAAAACAAAAAACAAAGAACAACTTCTGTTTCTAAAAATCAGACAATGTAGGAACTCAGAATCTTTTTTTTAATCACAGTCACAAAAATATTTACATATAAAAACAGTGTCTCACAGATCTTAAAAAACATTAATAATAGTGATTTCTTTAGTTGTTATTGTCGTTTTAAAATTCTCACTGCACTGTAGCTTAACTGATGGACATACTCATTGGTGAGTACTGAAACAGACTAATATCTTTAAGTGCAAAAGACAAAACCACAGCTTTTTAAGTGTCCTGTATTAATAGAGATCCTCTGACTTTAGAGAGCTTACCTATCGTGATCAAAGCCCCAGATACTCTTTAAGCATCCAGATCACACTACTCAGCTTTTAAAAACCCTCTAGTGAAATCTGCTTAACCCATGCAGTTCTGGGATCCAAAAGACTGAGTCTGATTTTATCTGCATTTCTGTCTTTAAAATACTACCAATAATAAATCTACTTGAGCAAAGATATTTATGTCTACACACAAATACATTTTAATAACAATAGAGAAAAAAATCAGATACTTGGCCTACCTGCCAAGACCCAAGTTCAGAAGGTTGAATTTTCCCTCTTCTATCTGACAACATAATTAACACCTACAACTGCCAGACACATACTCCCTGTAGTGTTTTAATCTTTATTATTATATTCACAGCTTTTTTTTTAAATAACACAATACCAAATTATAAACTCATGTCCTGTTCAACTGTCAGATAGGATCCTAGTTTCCTTTTACAAGACCTTGCTGAATATTTACAGAAATATACATATTCAAAGGGTAATAATCTCCAAAAGGAAAGCTATTATGGATTCTCTAAAAAATAAGGAGCAACATTAGCAAAAGAGGCAATTACAGTCATATCAAAGACAGATAACAACTCATTGTTTTATCAAGAATGGAATGCTTGTCCCATGTTTTTGCTTGACTGTTAATACAGATTTAAAACAAGCATCTAGAGAAAAATCTTTGCTGGTTTGAATCTCAAAGATTTTTTGAAGTCTCATCAAGTATGAAATGCCTAGAGGTAACTTTTCAGATATCTATAGAATTCAATGTAGGCAGAATTCTAAGCCAGCACCCCGCATTCTCACCCACTGAGTACAACCCCTATAAAATATAATGCAGGTGGGACTCTAAATATGGTGGAATAGCACTCCCTAGATTAGATCATATCTTTTGGCAAAGAGGGGACTCACTCCCATGATATGTTATATTATATAACTGCTGTAGCCAACTGAGCTGCCTTAGCCAACTGAAAGGAATTCTTCTTTTTTAAGTTTATTTGTTTTGAGAGAGAGAGAGTGAGAGCGAGAGCGAGAGAGAACATGGGTACTTGTGCATGAACAGGGGAGGGGCAGAAAGAGGGAGAGAGGATCCTAAGCAGGTTTCACACCATCAGCACAGAGCCAAATCTAAAGCTCCAATGCACAATTGTGAGATCATGACCAGAGCCGAAATGAAGATTCAGATGTTTAATGACTGAGCCATCAAGGCACCCCAGGATTCTCTTCTAGCCTCAGAGAAGAAAGCTGCTACACTGTAGAGGGACACTTGCTAGAGAATAAGGGGGAGCCTCCTGGAGCTGAGAACACTTCTCATTCCCATAAGCACTGAGAATGAAATCCTGACAAACGGTGAACTTGGAAGAACCCAAGCCCTGAGGAGATGGAAGCCCTAGCTCATGCCTTGCTTATAAGACCCTGAGACAGAATTCTGCTAACCAGTGCCTAGAGTCTTGACCCATGGAAATTGTGACATCATAAATTGGTATTTGTTTAAGCCTGTATGTTCATGATGATTTCTTGTGCTGAATGGAAAATAATGCATTCAATATAAGGTTTACCTTATCTAAAATTCTACAGTGTTTTTATTTAAAAAACAAAAAAACAAGGTGGAGGGAAAAAGATCCTTATCCTTAGCAAAGGAAAATATGGTTGGATAGTTGAGTTTCAGTTTCTCAAAAGTTGCATTTTACTCTAAGAAGTTAGTAAGACTAATTTTTTCTTAGCACTAATAAAAGTAGGTAGAAGTTTTCGAGTTACATAAACAATAGAGGATAGAGTATAAATAGAGCATGTGTAGTAACAAAGAAAAGATCACTGAAATGATGGTACAAGATATAGTACCAGCTTGGCCATAAACAGTTGTGTGATCTTAGGAAGTCATGTAATCTTTGTAAGTCCTAGTTTCATCATTGATAAACAGTATAATACTACTCAGAAGTCTGTGTTTTAACAAGCTTCCTCAGTGATTCTTAGGCTTGCTAAAGCTCGACAAGCTCTATTTCATATATACACAAGAGGTTTGCTCTTTTTTGTTCATATTTACTATCTTTCCAGAGATGTTGATCCTTCTTTTGTAGAGTCTGAAGTATATATAATGTATGGAGTTCTCTTCAGAAAGAAAAAGAGAAAGACAGAGAGAGAGTAAAAGACAAACAGAAAGAAAAAAGACAAACAGAGGAAGAAAAAGGAAAGAACTTAGTTCGAGCATCTTGGGAAGAATCATGGAAGTGAGACCCTGAAGTTAACATTTCATGGGTTTCAGAGAAAATCTGTATTTTCTGTTTCAGTTTCTTATTCACATCCAACTAGCTCCAAGGCCCTTGAAACAGCCCTCCTTTATGTTTCTTCCTCTTCGATTTCCCCCTCTCTACTGAAACTTCCTTGTCACTGTCAAAACAGTCACCTCTTTCCTCCTTAAAACAAGATTCTTAAAAACTAACAAAACAAAATTCTTCAAATAAAAAAGCAAAATCTCTTCTTCAAATTTGTTTCTCTAAACTTCCAGTCTTATTTCTTTCTAATTCATAACTGACATTTCTTTCAGGTTTAAAACTGCTGAACTTCACCCATGTGTTGTCTACACAATTTCCTTTTCCTCACTTCTGATTTACTTCCTGATCTGCTCTAAAATGGCCAACACTGCTCTCACAAAAGAAATAGCCTCCTTCCTGCTAAATCTGTCCACATCTTGGTGGATCTTTCAGCAGTATTTGACACTTCCCCTCCTCACACACATTGTACTTCAGAAACATTTTTAGCACATATTTCTATTACTTTTATTTTATTTTTTTAAGTTTATTTATTTATTTTGAAAGAGAGAGAGTGTAGAGGAGAAGACAAAGAGAGAGAGAGGGAAGGAGAGGGAGAGAGAATCCCAAGCAGGCCCATGCTGGCAGCGAACAGCCTGATTCAAAGCCCAAACCAACAAACCATGAGATCATGACCTGAGCTGAGATCAAGAGTCAGATGCTAAAACCACTGAGCCACCCAGGCACCCCTACATTTTTTTTAAGAGAGAGAGAGAAAGAGAGAGAAGAGCAGGGAAGAGGGATAGAGGGGGAGAGAGGGAGGAAGGGAGAGAGAAAGAGAAAGAGAGAGAGAGAATCCTTAGCATGGAGCCCATCTTGGGGCTCGATCCCATGCCCCTGGGATCATGACTTGAGCCGAAATCAAGAGTTGGACACTTTACCAACTGAGTCACCCAAGCGTCACTTTTCAGAAGCATTTTAAAATACAGTGAAAGGTTTAAAGTATACGTTGCTTACACTTATACCCACCACCTAGATTCTTCAACAACCCTCAATACTCTGCATTTGCTGTGTTAATGGAGGTGTGTATTTTGCTTAACAATTGTGTAGGTTAAGTTGTGGATATCAGGACATGCATGTCTTCAAATACTCCAGCTTGTAACCTTCTAAAAATAATGACATTTTCCTACAAATACCAAGTGCCATTATCACAAGTAAGAAAGTTGACATTAATTTGGTAATATTATCTGCTACCCAGTACATACTGGTATTTCCTTATTGACTCTAAAATGTTTTTTAGCCATTTGACTCACTGTATGAGCTCATACTCAGGTATCATGCACTGGATTTAATTATGTTCTTACAACTCTTAAATCTTGAATAGTCATTCCATTTTTTTCTCCACATAATGACATTAACTTTTTGAAGAGTGTAAGTCAGTTGTCTCTAGAATAGCTCACATTCTAGATTTAGCTGATAGTTTCATTTTGTTTCATACATTATTCTTCAGTTCCCTATATTTGCTGTAACCTAGGCTCTAGATGTAAACAGATACAGTTTAAACATCTTTTGGAGAAGATTTTTTCATAGGTGGTATAGAATAATTCATACTGTATCCCAGAAGGTTTGTAATGTCAGATGGCCCCACTATTAGTGATGTTAAGTATGATGGTAATATCAACCAGGTTTTTCTTTCCAAAAGATATATACTTTATATATATTTTGAAATAAAATAAAAATATATTTTATTTATAATATATTTAATTATATTTATATAAATATAAAATAAAATATATTGTATATAATATATTTACATTTAGCTTATATTTATAATATATCTGATTATATATACTATATAATATAGATACAATATATAATATTTTTATAATATAAATATATTAAAAATATATATTAAATATATACAATATCCTAATTGCAATTAGTAATCAACTAGTGGGGTAATATTTTGGTGCATGTGCAAGTAATCTTTCACCTATGGTATTAGCATTCATTATTGGGCCCTAGCTTGAGTCAGTATTTCACTGGGATTGCAGAATGGTCCCTCTGTTCTTTTTGAAAAGCTTCCTACCTGTGGCATCAGTGATATCACAAGTGGTTCATCTTCATTTCCTTCTTCCATTCTGTTCCCTTTTTCAATCTCCTTTGCTTTGTCCCTCCTAATATGTTGGTATTCTTCAGGGGTCTTTCTATAAGTTGGACAAATTTCACACAATTATGGTTGGTACTCGTTAAGTTCTTGAAAAAGGGAAATTTGGAAAGGGCATTTTAACATGGAGAATTCAAAAAATGACTCTTTCTGGTTTATTTCAGCATCCAGGGAAAGAAGAAACTGGCTTCCTAAATTTAATCAACTATAGGATTAATATTTTACAATATTATAGCTCTAAATATTAAAATACATAGAGGTTTGTTTTTTTTAAGGATTGCTTTTAGTGACACGAAGACTTTTAAGTAGCACTTAAGTTTTGTATCAGTATAGTCTCGCTAGGAGAGCAGGAACCCTCTCTATCTTGTTCGTAGCCACACTTTCAGCACCAAAGCTGGCCTAGCCAACTTTCATTATTAATGTGTCTGAATACTTTGCTGAAGTTCCCCTAAAGGGGGTACTTTCTATTTTCTTACTTCCATGTGCTCAAAGATTAGTCAAAATATCATACAGCAGTTTATTGGATTTATAACTAAATTTAAAAATAAGATTAAAATTTACAGCTAAATTAACAGCCACATCAACAGAAAAACATATTGAAAACCTATAACTGTTAAGTTCAATAAAAGTTTTGCAGAAAAGGTGATTATTCCTTTTTCTTATTTTCTAATTTTTAAATTTGTACTTTCAGCCCCCAGAAGCCATTCTATTAATAATCTATTATCTCCCTTGTTTTCACTAAATTACACATGTTCATTTCAATTAGTGCTTATTTGGAATTCCATTTCCCTTAACTGGGGGAGTAAAACTAAGATACAACTATAGTTTACATAGAATTTAGATAACCACAGTGTTTGAGCAAAGATAACCCCACATATTTCTAAAATTATTCAAGAATAATTACTTTTTTCAATGGTGACTTTAAGGTACTATAAGTTCCCGAAATTAATATAAGTAAGCATATTTCATAGAGATTATAATTAAATGTATTGTAATACTTTAGATATTAAGTTATCCAAAATATTTGATTATCCACAACATACTGCTTCTTAAACTTCCAGACAAGTGGGGGGTTTAATGTTCATTGTTATAAATGCATACAATCATTGCTAACTATTTCATAGCTCACTTAATTCAATAACCCTTGTCTGAAAAGAATAATCATGAGTGTAAAAAAAATACCACTGAGATTTTTCTAAAATTGTATTGCTTAGAATATACAGATCCATCAGCAGATTCACTGGTTTAAGAGGTTTTGGAAGAATGTTTTGAGCAATTCTATCCTTAAATAAAATAAAACTCCATGAAACAAAATGAGTGTTACTTAAAATGAGAATAATATAGAGTGCACTCATTCCATTAGCCATTGTTCTTATATCTAACATTTATATTGTGCTGTGATTACAAAATAATCACTTAAAACTCATTTCATGGGGCACTCCTTCACAATGTACATCTTAAACCATCATACGTTTTATGTTTGTTTTTAAAGAGTAAAATCAATCACTTATTTGGTACAATTAGATGGTGTATTCATTTGCTAGGGCTGCCGTAAAAAACCACAAACTGGGTCACTGGGGACAACAGAGATTTATTGTCTCACAGTTCTGAAGGTCAGAAGCCTGAAAGTAAGATGCTAGCAGGGTCATGCTCTTTCTGAAGGCACTGCAGAAGGACCTGTTTAAACTTCTTCAGCTTCTGGTAGTTCCTTGGCTTATAGCAGTATTAACTCCACCCTTCACATGGCATTCTTTGTGTGCATGTTTCTGTATCCAAACTCTCTCTTTTATGTAAGGACAGGAGTTAAACTGACTTAAGGGTCCACCCTATCCCAAACAGTAAAAGGTTTGGTGCTTAAACAGCTGCTTGATGGTTTAGAGGTAGAAACTCTAATTGTTACAGATTCCTGAGAAGCATGTGTCTGATGAAGGCCTAATACTCCAAGAGCACACTAAGGTTTGAGAAGACCACAGGGCACACCTGTCAAAAGTTGAACTTGTGACAGAGTGATTAAGTTAACCTCAAAAACCAATATGCAAGACTAGCTGAGGTAAATATGAAAATTTAGAGGGAAGAAGGGACTTGTCCTGCAAAACAGTAAAATGTATTATAAAACTAAAATAATTAAAACATAATAATATACAAAAATCAACAGTAATGGAACAAAACTTATACTGCTTTACCATGTAAAAAAAGTAACAACTCTGTAAGGTAAGGTACAGAGCACAAAACAAGAAATTAGTAAATTATGGTTTCCAGACAATGGGTAAACACATTAATAAAATTTTCAAATCTATTTTGTGGACCACAGTCAGGTTTTCTTAAATTTTTAATTGAAATAGAATAGAACGAAATGGATGGGATCGGTGGGAATGGAATGGAATGGAATGGAATAATTTATAAGTCAGTACTAACATGAAGGATAAAAATTATTTTGATACTTTTATTTCAGTTATAGGTTTCTATGTGTGTCATGTGTATTTTTGACTGTGATGTAAAATGTACTTATTTTTAATATGGGTTGTAACAAAAAAGTTGCTTCTCCAATAAATAATTTGGGGTAATTATTTGGAAAAATATATTTATATATTCTTAGTTTCTAAAAACTAACAAAACAAAATATAGACAGAGTTTTATTTCTAAAAAAATCACTACAATACATATAGATGGACATGTATGTGATCACTGAGGGAGAACTTTAGAAGGGTAGAAGTCAAAAAAGAAATTACAAAGAAAACATTTGAATTAACAGACACAAAAAATGTACAGTTCAGACAGTAATCAAACTTAAAGAGAATGTAAAAAACTGGAGAAAATAATTGCAACACCACCAACAAAAGGAAAATATCCATAGTGTATAAAGAAGAATTAGAAATCAATAAGAAAAGGGGTGCCTAGGTGACTCAGTCGGTTGTGCCTCTGACTTCAGCTCAGGTCACAGTCTCACAATTCCTGTGTTTGAGCCCCATGTTGGGCTCTGTGCTGACAGCTCAGAGTTTGGAGCCTGCTTTGGATTCTGTGTCTCCCTCTTTCTCTGCCACCCCACCTCCACTCTCTCTCACTCAAAAATAAACATTTAAATTTTTTTAAATAAATCAATACAGAAAAGCACTAATTCTATAACACATAGATAACTTAAAGAAAAAAGACATATAACTGACTTAAAAAAGTTTACTTTCACTCAATAATCAAAGAGATAATAAAAAAATTAGGCAGCATTGAAATATTATCTTCCTTGCAAGGACTACTGAAAAAGATATAAGAAATACCTAAGGCAGAATAAAGTGATGCACACTATTTTGAATTCCAATTTGGTAACATAGCAAAAAAACCTTCAAATGTTATGTATCTTTGGCCAAATAATTCCAAATTTGTGGTTTCTCCCAGGGAAATAATTTGAAATATGCAACCGTAGAAATATCGTTCAGCAATTCATCTCATCGTTGCTTGCAGTGGTGCTAATTATATGCTCCATATGCCAAATAAGTGGAGCAACCTGTAGTAGACGCATGTTTTCATTTGAATACTTTTTTAATGGAATCGAGAAGGCTGTATTCTGCATGTGAGATCATCTGAATCAAATTTTATTATGTATGAAGGAAAAAATGATAAGAAGAAAAATTATACTATTAATGTGGTTTTTCTTTGAATTGAGAGATTGTGGGTAATTGTAATTTTCTTCCTTATGACTATTTGTTCACATAACTTAAATAAGTATATATCTCTCCAATAATGCTACAGGCAATTCAGTTAATCTTAAAACATTGTCTTTGTTTCTCCCTTCCATGTTGCTTTAGTACTGGGTCCCTAAGGATTTCCCTAAACAAGGAATACCTGGAGATGCTGTAAACTGTTCTTTTAAGTACAATTAAACATACTTTTAGTCAATTTGTCTTTCAGGGTGGTTTTTTTTTTTTTTTTGGTCTTAATATAAAGCTTGGATAGAGTATTCACTTCAGTATTTTAATTTATTGCCTTCTCGTCTGTTAAAAACCATAACTCTGAACTGCTAATATAACAGCCTCCTACTAAACATGAATTAATGCGTTAATTCTCTAAAATATAACAAGGCATACTAGGTAAATATAAAAGTCATCCCTTCTGTATTAAGGTAGGCATTTTGGTTACTTTCTATTGTGCATGAATGTGGGAGATGTGATTCCCCATTCAAAATGTCCCTTTAAGGAAGGACTTGCTGGGGTGCCTGAGTGGCTCAGTCAGTTACGTATCCAACTCTTGATTTTGGCTCAGGTCATAGCTTTGTGGTCCTCATTGGGCTCCATGCTGAGCCTGCTTGAGGTTCTCCCTTTCTCTCTCTCTCTCTCAAAATAAATAAATAAACTTAAAAAAAAAAAAAAAGGTGGGGGTAGGGAGGACTTGCTGTCCCAGGAGGAACAGCCTGAGCCTTGCTCAAGGTCAAGGAGCCTTGCCCCTTCCTGGGAGTGGCCTACATGCAATGGGTCACCAAGATGGGAGTATGAAGACCTACCCCTCCAAGCCTGATTTGACATGATTCTGAAGAATCACTCTAAATCTAAAGTACTCTGGAGGGCTGGGCCTACACTGCAGTTTGACTTTTTCCCTCTGCCTAGTCTTTCTTCCCTCCCTTCCATTCCACAAGTGTTGACCTCAAGAGCATAACTTCATAAGCCTGTTACAAAGTAAACTCTGTCTTAGAATCACAACCCAATCAGGGACAATAAATTACTACTATGGATACAGGTTGGGCTAGTAGCATCTTGGATATAATACTGATTTTATTATGTCATAAAATTAAAGAATAAAAATTTATAAATAGAGAGGTGCTTGGGTGGCTTAGTCAGTTAAGCATCGGATTTCAACTCAGGTCATGATCTCACAGTTCCTGGGTTCCAGCCCTTGCATGATCAGGTTCTGTGCTTATAGCTCAGAGCCTGGAGCCTATTTCTGATTCTGTGTCTCCTTCTCTTTCTGCCCCTGCCTGGCTTGTGCGCTGTTTTTCTCTGTCTCAAAAATAAATAAACATTAAAAATTTTAATAAAAAATTATATATGTAAATATATATATGTATATGTATATAAAGTAGAAATAGAGGTATAGATGCATTAATAGAAAAGCATTGGAAACCAAACTTAGCTTGAAACATTATAGATTTGCCTTGGATATTAGTCATTAGTGGCTATCCACTTGTAATCTTATAAAATACCATAATCAGTACTTATGAGAATATGTCTGCAACATATTTGGTAAAATTTTAGTTAAAGATTTTTTTTAAACTACCTTTGTTAGTTTCAACTTTGGAGCAGTGTTAACATAAGGACTGACACCCTGAATATGCTAATTTTGCTACTTTTCATTGACTGCAGTCAAGTAGCTGGTTCTGACCCATGGGTTCCTCTGCTCTCTTCCACAGGCAGCAATCATGTACAGTTAGCAAATCTAAACTTGATTTTCACATGTTTACAGTACTTCCTATGATGCTGAATCAGAAAGCAGCTCTTAAAACCTGCTAACTCAACATGCTAGTCTTTGAATTTGAAGCTGTTTGCTGCCCTCTGTAGATAACTAGAGATGAAACTCCAAAGTCCTTAATTAGTAAACATTCACTTTCTCAGAGTTATTTTTGTTGGGTAAACTTAATAGAAAATAGACGAAGTGGGATAATTCAATTAAAGAGGAATTAAGAATCTTTCTTTCTTGTAATCTCTATTGTATTAATACCCTAAATTAAAACCACATGTTTGAAAACAGTGTGGTAAGAAAATGAAAATGTCACACATGAACAAACACACACATACATACAAACTCACAGATTAAACACCAGGAATTTTTTTTCTTCTTTGATTTTTCATCATTATATATACATTATATGTAATATATACATATAGTATAATATAGTATATATATAGTATTAGTCACATTTAAAAGTTATTGAATAGTAGTAGAAAATGTCTTCTGATTAAAAACATAAGCTAGATAATCTATTTTCTATAGAAGGTTTAGGTTTATAGGAAAACTGAGTAGAAGGCAGAGAGATTTCCCTTATTCTCTCCATACCTACAACAAGTTCTGTTTTCACATAATAGTTCTCCTTGTTTTTTGTATGATGCTCATTGTTGTTTCCAACATTTTTTTTATTGTTTCTCTTCATTTTTAAGAAAGGTAACTATTTCAAACATTTCATTTTGACTTAAACTTATTTCATTGAGCATTTTCTACTCAGCAAAGGAGTATAAACTATGTAGGGGATATTAAAATGATGGTAATAATGAAAACAAACAGCTGAGTGCTTACTGTGTTCAAGTCACTGTAGCATATACTTTACATATGCTAACCATTTAATCTTTGCAAATATTAAAGGCTGATTTTTTAGAACTTACAATTTTGTTGAGAATAGTATTCTTAGGCGGGCATCTGCATGGCTCAGTTGGTTAAGCATCTGACTCTCTATTTTGGCTCAGGTCATAATCCTGTGGTTCATGAAATTGAGACTTGTGTCAGGCTCAGTGCTGACAGCACAGAGTCTGCTTGGGATTCTCCTCTCTCTCTCTCTCTCTCTCTCTGTCTCTCTGTCCCTCCCCTACTCATGCACATGCATTAGATACAAACTTTTCCTAAAACTTGACAACTGAAGCACTGACATCATGGCTCTTCCTTCAAATAATTTTCATAATAACCATAAAAGCCCATACACAACATTCAACACAAGACAAAGCATCATTGTTTTTTATTATGTGACCAACTCAAGGTCTCTACTTAGTAAAAGAACAATATTTTTCTAGGGGAGCTAATTAGTAAATTATTAATTAATTAAATGACTACTTTTTAAAGCCTATTATATACTAAGTACCATTTTAGGCACTGGAGTTACCTCAACAAACAAAACAAACAAAAATCCCTATCATAACATTACATGTTATCATGGCATCCTACTGGAGAAAGAAAGAATATAAGTATATAAATACTGACTATCATAATGGAGAAAAGGTAATTGAGGAAGAATAATGAGTGTATATTTTACTCTGTGTAGGATTAGAATTTACATTACGATTACCAAGGAAAGGCTCACTAGTAAGACTTGAAGAAGTAAGGGAGTATGTCATGTAAATATCTATATATTAAAATATTTTAATATATTTATATTTAACATCTTGCACATCATTTTTTGGACTGAAACCACTTTTATTTTTCTTCATTTTTTATTAAAGTGTTATTTATGTACAGTAAAATTAACAATTTTAGGTGAATAATTCTATGTAGTCTGATGAACATATAGTTATGTAACCACCAAGGTAAAGTACGGGAGTATGTATCCTAGTCACCCAAGGTGAAGAATAGGTGCATCATCAAAAGAATTCTCTTGTACCTCTTTGTTGAAGTGTCTGTTTGAATCTATTTTTAAATTATTAGATTGCTTGTTTTCTTATTGCTGAGGTTAGAGACATTTTAAGTATTCCGGATATCGGTCTTTCATCAGATATACATTTTACAAATATTTTCTCCCAGCTTGAGTTTTTATTTTCCTAAGAAATCTTTTAAATAGCTTTCATGTCATTTAAAAAAAACACTAAAATGTGACTCAATTTTTACTCTGTATTTAGGATTGTTGTTGTTGTTTTTACAATGGGCAATAGAAATGTGCATAAATGTGGACGTTTTTAGCATATGATACACACTTCATAGAAAAGAGCAGAAGGGGAAGCTCACCTCTTTCTAAGCTATTAGGAAAGTTACTTGTAAAGTAGCTATAAAATACAGTAAGTTCCTAATATTTGCAAATTGACTGCAATTAAAAGGGGGCAATATGGCTATTTTGGTTCTATCTAAGACATTCATCTTGCTGTTTAATCTTCAGATTTTTTTTTCTTTCCCTTTGGGACTTTAAAGAACTAAAAAAAAGGGGTCTGATGTAGGTAAAATGGAAAAATAAAGGTGCAACTTAAAACCCCTTTCCCTCAAAATATAACAAAATCAACACAGAAGAGGGAAATATGATAAAAAATTAATAGCACTTAAGGGAACAGTCATGACCAAATGATGAAATTTAATGGCCTGGAAACTAAGGAAAGAAAGAGGTAATTCTGGAGAGTAGCTCAACACAGCCAAGCTCTTAAACCCACTTTGATTACCAAACCCAGAGAAAAGTGTATATTATTATATTCAGGTTTTCAGAGTAGGGAATTTTAGAAATTGACACTAGGGAAAAATGGGAAAACTTTGAACAATGTGTCTGGCATTTTTCATAAAGAGAAAGATCCAAAGGAAAAACAAACCAAAGTCCAGTGATTTCTCTTTGGGTGACTAAGATACATACTCCCAATTGAGTAGAATAAAACTTGACAGGATTCATTTTAAAAACTAAACTAAAACTTCTTTATTATTAAACATTTCAAGTACATTAAAGAAAGAGAAAAGAGAGAATGAACTACCAAGCACCCATGACCTGAAGTTAATAATCAACAATCACCATCAACATTGCTACTCACTCAACCTTTCTTTATATTTGCAGCTTGCAAAAGGTGGTTACCAAATCAGAGTCATTTTTATGGCCAACAACATATCTATTACATGGAAGGTATTCAATGGTGTTTGTTAAATGAATCAATCCTCATTTAGACACATCATTCCATTTCCCAGAAAATGGGTCTGCCTTTAATGAAAGATAAATATTATATATGATGAATGTGATAATAGGGAAGTATATTCAAAGAGCCATATAGCATTGAAACATGGTCAAGGATAGGCATTCTGAAGATAATAAGGCTGACATATGGATTCTTCTTAAATGAGAGAGAGAATCCAGTTAATGAGAGACTTCTTAAGCCAGTAGGGACTGAGAAACACTGTTGGAAGCTCAATGGTGACAGAATTAAAATGATCAGTCCTAAATTCACAGTGACAACTTATTGCTAAGTTATTAGCCTATACCTTAAAACAAAGTACCAGCACTTACTTAAATATGCCCTTTTATAGAAATTTCAGGTCCAAATTGATGTAATTCTATCTCTTTTCTTGATGGTGAATTTTCTCATCTTAAAAAGCCAGTGGTAACAATAAGTGTGTGCACATACACACATATATACATACACATATAGAAATAGAAGCCAAACATAAACATGCATAATCACATCATTTCTGCCATTTCTTTTCCAAATGCCTCAGAAGCTGCTAGCTCCATTTATCTGGGACAAAACAGATAATCTCCAATATAGTTGTGAAAGAATATGAATACATAGGGCGCCTGGGTGGCTCAGTTGGTTAAGTATCCGACTTTGGCTCAGGTCATTATCTCACAGTTCGTGGGTTTGAGCTATGTGTAAGGCTCTGTGCTGACAGCTCAGAGCCTGGAGCCTGCTTCAGATTCTGTGTCTCCCTCTCTCTCTGCCCCGCCCCACTCACACTCTGTCTCTCTGAAAATAAAATAAAGACATAAAAAAAAGAAAAAAAAGAATAATGAATACATGATACCAGAATCCCTAAAATGTCACCGAAATGTGATTTAGTACAGTATTTGGATAGTTTACCACACAAACACCTAATATTTTGAAATATGATGTTCTTAAGAACACTAGTCTTGTTAAAAAGGACTGAAGCTATATTTGCTTTAAAGAAGCAGTAGTATCCCCCAAGATAAATATTCATATCTGGAAGTGACTACAATTAGAATGGAACTTAAGTATCCAGAAGAAAATCTCAGTATCTACTCATGGGAAACTGATGGCATAAATGAGAGTAAGATACCAGCTATTAGCGAAGAAAGTATCTGAAAAGAGCTGATTTGATCTACCTTCTTTGATTTTCAACATAATGAATAAAACATTGTAATGACTTTAGGGGCACCTGGGTGACTCAACTGGTTAAGTGTCAGTTCGTGATGTCACAGAGAGATTAAACCCTGCCTTTGCAGGACTCTGTGCTGAGGAATTCTCTCTCTACATCTCTCTGCCCCTTCCCGACTTGTGTGCAAGAGCATTCTCTCTCTCAAAACAAATAAACTACTTAAAAAAAGAAAAAATGAAACATTGTAATGACATTAAAATTTATATAATTTTAGTTATAAAATTTTAATATAGGCAATAGTATTATTTTAACCCTAATAATGTTCATTAAATTTAACCTTCTGTTTCTATTTCAATAAAGCAAAATTTATCAGAGCTTACTTTACATTTCCTCAAAAAGTAGTCTGTTGAAGGTGATTTCTACTCCTCTGATGGCACCATCTAGAGTGAAACTATTAAGAAATTATGACTTTTTAAAAAGTTTACTTATTTATTTTGAAAGAAACAGTGCATACTTAAGTCTGTGCACAAAAGTGGGCATAATTATAACAGCAAAATGAAGCAATCCAAATGGGGACACTAATTCTATAGAAAAATGTCATGGATAAATGGAATGTGCTGGGCTGGGAACATTTCCAACAAGCACACCAAAGAACAATATATATAGCATGATCTCATTACTAAAAGAAACAAACCCAAACCTGGCCTTTTATTTACATACAAGTTTGAAAAAGAATGTGGGAAGGGGCTGGTCAGCACATCCACCTCTGGGAATGGAGGGACTAGGGAAAGGTGAAGGAGGCCTTTTCTTTTATATACCCATTCTGTGTATCTTTTAAGTTCCCAAGATGAAAGTTAAAGTAAGCAGACAAAGAAAAGTAAAGAAAAGAAAAGAAAAGAAAAGAGAGAAGAGAAGAGAAGAAAAAAGAGAATAGAAGAGAAGAGAAGAAAGAAAACAAAATAAAGGAGAAAAGAAAGAAAAGAAAAGAGAAGAGGAGAAGAGAAGTCAGGACAATCCAAATAAGGAAAAATACTACCAATTCAAGTATCCATTCTTAGCTCAGTCTTTAAAAAATTTTTTTAATGTTTATTCATTTTTGAGAGAGAGACAGAGTGACAGAGTGAGTTGGGGAGGGACAGAGAAAGAGGGGGACACAGAATCCAAAGCAGGCTCCAGGCTCTGAGCTGTCGGCACAGAGCCCAACACAGGACTAAAACCTGTGAAATCTGGTCTGAGCCGAAGTCAGACGATTAACCAATTGAGTCACTCAGGAGCCCCAGTTCTTAGTCTTTACTCCTCATCCATCTAGAATTTATACTTAGCACTGAATATCCAAGGAACCACACCATATGTGGATATATATGGAATTAAAAGACATGTCTCTAATTCTCTGCAACATTTTTTTTCTCTCTACAACTATTTATTGGCTACAGACTTTTAAATATTGATTATTCTGAATGCCAAAATAGTTGGTAGATCAGAAATATTTCCTCTGAGTGGAAATAAAAAAACATCTCCACTTTCCTAACAACCTTAAAAGACTTATGGTTGAAACTATATGACATCAATTTTGTAGAACAGAAAATCCCTGCAAGTTAATTTGTATGGTTGTGTTTCACAGATACACCCACATCCTTAGTATCCTTAATCCATTTTATTCCTTCCTACAAAGGATTCTTTAGAGACTACTGCTGTTCCATGAAAAAAAAATGAAGAAATGAGATTCAGAAAACATAAATTTCAACAAAGCAATAAAGTCAAAGAGGTGTGCATGTTTTTGTTTAACGAATATATACATATCATTTTAAAAGAAGCTTTTATTAAAAGCATTGTTTGGGGATTGCCACTGCAGAAAAAAACAAAGAAAACTGAAAGAGAATTGTGGATTAAGATTCATAAAACATCAGTTGTTGTCCCAGTTCTGCTTGTAATTCAGTTTGGGGGAATTCACTTAACTACTTAACCATCTGATTCCTGATTTGTTAAATAATGAGGATATAATATACAACCTCTGATGTACCTTTCGGATCTAAAAAGGACTAATATCCTAAGTTGTCAGAATTATCACCTCCTTATATATAAGGAGTTTATATATTTTAAAGTTTAAATAAGCAATGTACTGACAGTAGTTAAAGAATGTAAATTCAATATAAATATAAAGGGAAAAATTAAAATAACAGACATCCTGCTATCCAGCAACAGCCATCCCTAGTATACAGACTTCCAAACTTTTCCATGAGTGTGTATATTACTTAAAACAATAACAAGGCAGGGGCGCCTGGGTGGCTTAGTCGGTTAAGCGTCCGACTTTCGCTCAGGTCATGATCTCGAGGTTCGTGGGTTCGGGCCCCGCGTCGGGCTCTGTGCTGACTGCCAGCTCAGAGCCTGAAGCCTGTTTCAGTCTGTGACTCCCTCTCTCTCTGACCCTCCCCTGCTCACGCTGTCTCTCTCTCTCTCTCCTAGAAATAAATAAAACATTAAAAAAAAAAAAACAATAACAAGGCAAAAGAGGAGTCAACAAGGCTCCTCAATACACATCAAACATTGCAGTATTGAGGCCAAAAGTCTGGGTATTCCAGGAATCTGGGCTACAGAGTGACAAAAACATCTCCAGGAGTCCAGAGGGACAACTTGGAAGGCCACAGGTGCATGATTGGGAATCGAGATAAACTGGGCCGCACAGGCACAGAGGGGAGGGATCCCCTTCTGTAGAGACACAAAAAGAAGAGAAAAAGAGGCTGTGGAAGTGTAGGATTGTATTTGGACAAGAGAAAATCCATGAACTGGGAAATGATAAAAAAAGAGAAAGAATGAATTTCTAACACGATCCAGGGTAGTGGGTCTTTCTCCGGACTGGGGCCTAGACCCAGAACATGCACCTGGGAGGAAGGAAGAGCCAGCCCAGGCTCAGTAGTGAGCTCAGAAGTGCAGTCAGAGAGGGCAGTCGCCTCCCTTGAGTGCTGTGGGAAGAAGATAAACAGCTGGTCCAAGGACAAAAGACCCTTCAGGAGCCTGCCAGCTAGAGGCCCTTTGTTGGCTGGCTGGCAGAATGGCTATACCCAGACCCAGGGAGCATGGAGCGGGATCCTTTCAGACACTGGGGACTGAACCAGCCAAGCGACTGGGTGGTGTGGGAGACTGTGGAGGGAGACAAACTGGCCCACTCGCACCTGCATGGCACTCTGAGGAGCCAGAGGCCTTTTGTCAGCTAGCTGGATAGAGTGGCACTACCCCAGAACCAGGGTGCACAGAGCTAGATCCTTTAAGACATTGGGGTTTGCATCCCAGCTGAGCTTCTGGGAGGCTCAGGAAATTGTGGAATGAGACAAACTGGTTTCTCATGCTAGCGCAGCACTGTGAAGATAACCAGAACAGAATGGTTTTGGTAACCTGGTCTGGGGAGGAGACGCTGGGGTGTTGCTATTTTTCTCCCTGTCACCAACAATGTGGGGCTTCAGGGAATGGACAGCTGGCCCACAGTGGAGGCAGGACTCGCCTACACCAAACCATGCCCCTTCATGCCTGATAACTGCAAATCTACCAGAGCAAGACTGACAGTGACCAAACCATATGGCCCCTCCAGACCAGCACAGCCACCAATTCCAAGGCAAAATCAGATATTGGTCCAGCAGTTTTGATTTTCTGATTGATTCTTGGTCAATTCCTCTTATATATACTTTTTTCTTCCTCTTATTTCTTCTATTCTCTATTCTAATATCTGGTTTGTTTAAGCAGACATTTTTTAATCTATTCCTTTTACACATTTTTTTGTATCTCCTTCTAATTTATTTTCCTCTCTCTCCCTGGATTAAGCCATATAGTTTCTCTGATTATCTGCCTGGTCAATTTTTTTTCTTTTCTTTTTCCCTGTCCCTGTCATTTCTCTCTTTGTATGGGATAAGGCTTCTTCCACCATGACCCCCTTTTTAATTTTTTCCAGGATTACTTCAATGAACAAATAAAGCACACCTTGTGGAAGGTTGAAACCACCACTATGAATAGGAAGATAAAGCAACCAGAGCCACAGCAACAGACTCCAAAAGCAACTCCTGAAGGGCCAGGCCTTGGACAGTATATGATCGCTTTTTACTATAGTAGTACTCGCAGGTGTGGGGCAAATAAAAAGTTATTAAAACATGTAAAGGACAGAAAACTGGGAAAAATGACAAAATGGAAGAATTCTCCTCAAAAGGAATTCCAGGAAGAAATGACAGCTAGAGAGTTGCTCAAAACATATATAAACAATATATCTGAGCAGGAATTTAGACTAATAGTCGTAAGATTAATAGCTGAGCTTGACAAAATCATAGACAACAGCAGAGAATCTATTGCCGCAGAGATCAAGGAACTAAGGAATAGTCAAGATGCATTAAGGAAATGCTGTAATTGAGGTGAAAAATAAACTAGATCCAGTAACAACATCTAGTTTCCACTGAAACTTGCCAGGCTGGAAGGGAATGACTGGAAATATTCAATGTGCTGAATAGGAAAAATATGCAGGCAAGAATCTTTTATCCTGCAAGACTGTCATTCAGAATAGAAGGAGAGATAAAGGCTTTCCCAGACAAATAAAAACTGAAGGAGTTCATGACCACTACATCTTATTGATAAAAATATGGTAATTGCAGGGGACTTTAATACTCCACTTACAGCGATGAACAGATCATTTAGGCAGAAAATCAATAAAGAGACAATCGCCTTTAATGATAAACTGGACTTGACAGATATATTCAGAACTTTTCCTTCCAAAGCAGCAGAATACACATTCTTCTCAAGTGCACATGAAACATTCTGCAAGGGATCCTAAGGGGGACTCTGTGAGTGGAATGCTGCAAAGACTACAAAGGACCAAAGGCATCACAAGCATGAAACCTACAGATAACACAATGATACTAAATCCATATCTTTCAATAATAACTCTGAATGAAAATGGACTAAATGCCCCAATCAAAAGACATAGGCTATCAGAATGGATAAAAAAACAAGATCCATCTATATGCTGTCTACAAAAGTCACTTTAGACCTCAAGACACCTTCAGATTGCAAATGAGGGGATGGAGTACCATGTATCATGCGACTGGGAGTCAAATGAAAGCTGAAGTAGTCATACTTATACCAGACAAACTAGATTTTAAACTAAAGGCTGTAACAAAAAATGAAGAAGGACATTATATCATAATTACAGGGTCTATCCGTCAAGAAGAGCCAACAATTGTAAATGTTTATGCCTCCATCTTGTTAGCACACAAATATATAAATCAATTAATCACAACCATAAGCAATCGTATTGATAAAAATACGGTAATTGCAGGGGACTTTAATACTCCACTCACAGCAATGAACACATCATTAAGGCAGAAAATCAATAAAGAAACAATCGGCTTTAATGATAAACTGGACTTGACAGATATATTCAGAACTTTTCCTCCCAAAGCGGCAGACTACACATTCTTCTCAAGTGAACATGAAACATTCTCCAAGATAGATCACATACTGGCTCACAGAAGAGTTCTCAATAAATACAAAAGAAATAAGATCATACTATGCATATTTTCAGATCATAAGGCTACGAAACTTGAAATCAACCACAAGAAAAAAACTTGGAAAGCCTCCAAATGCATGGAACTAGAACATTCTACTAAAGAATGAATGGGTCAAACTAGCAACTAAAGAAAAAAAAAATTTTTTAAACATATGGAATCAAATGAAAATGAAAACATGACAGTCCAAATCCTTTGAGATACAGCAGAGAGTCATAAAATCAATATATTGCAATTCAGGCATATCTCAAAAAAGAAGAAAAATCCAAAATACAGATCCTAACCCTACAAATAAAGGACTAGAAACAGAAGAGCAAAGAAACCCAGAAAACCAGAAGCAGAGAAAGAATAAAGATTAGAACAGAAATAAACAATATAAAATTTAAAAAACAAATGGTAGAACAGATCAATGAATCTAAGAGCTGGGTGTTTTTTTAAAGAATAATAAAAAAAAAATGATCGGGGCGCCTGGGTGGCTTAGTCGGTTAAGCGTCCGACTTTCGCTTGGGTCATGATCTCGCGGTTCATGGGTTCGAGCCCCGCGTCGGGCTCTGTGTTGACAGCCAGCTCGGAGCCTGGAGCCTGTTTCAGTCTGTGACTCCCTCTCTCTCTGACCCTCCCCTGCTCACGCTCTCTCTCTCTCTCCTAGAAATAAATAAAACATTAAAAAAAATAAAGAATAAAAAAATTGATAAACACCAAGCCAGACTTCTCAAAAAGAGAAAGAACCCAAAGAGATAACATCATGAATAAAAGAGGAGAGAACACAACTAACACCACAAAAGTACAAACAATTATTAAAGAATAAAATTATATGTCAACAAACTGGACAACCTGGAAGAAATGGAAAATTTCCTACACACCCACATAGTACCAAAACTCAAATGGGAAGAAATAGAAAATTTGAACAGACCCATAAGTAGTAAAGAAATTGAATCAGTTATCAAAAATCTCCCAAAAAGCAAGAGTCCTGGGCCAGATGGCTCTCCAGGGGAATTCTACCAGACATTTAAAGTAGAGTTAATGCTTATCATCTCAAGCTGTTCCAAAAAATAGAAATGGAAGGAAATTTTCCAGACTCATTCTATGAAGCCAGCACTCCTTTATTCACAAACAGAGACTCCACTAAAAAGGAGAATTGCAGGCCAATACTCCTAATGAACATGGATGCAAAAATTCTTAACAATGTAGTAGCAAATCGAATTCAACAGTTTATTAAAATAATTATTCACCAAGATCAAGTGGGATTTATTCCGCGACTGCAGGGCTGGTTCAATGTTTGCAAATCAATCAATGTGACACATCAGGTTCATAGAAGAAAGGATAAGTATTATATGATACTGTCAATAGACACAGAAAAAGCATTTGAAGGAACATCCTTAACATCATAAAAGCCATCTACGAAAAGCCCACTGCTAATATCGTCTTAAATGGGGAAAAAATTAGAGCTTTACCCCTGAGATCAGGAACACAATAGCAATGTCCACTTTCACCACTGTTGTTTAACATAGTGTTGGAAGTCCTAGCATCAGCAATCAGAAAACAAAATGAAATAAAAGGCATCAGAATTGGCAAAGAAGACATCAAACTATCACTTTTCGCAGATGACATGATACTTTACATGGAAAACCTGAGAGACTTCACCAAAAAGCTGCTAGAACAGATACATGAATTAAGCAAAGTCACAGGATACAAAAGTAAATGTACAGAAATTGACTGCATTTCTATACACTAATAATGAACCAATAGAAGGAGAAATCAAGAAATCTATCCCATTTACAATTGCACCAAATTAAATACCTAGGAATAGACCTAACCAAAGTGTTAAAAGATCTGTATGCTGAAAACTATAGAAAACTTATTAAAAAGAATGAAGAAGACACAAAGAAATGGAAAAACATTCCATGCTCATGGAATGGAAAAATAATTATTGTTAAAATGTCAATACTACCCAAATAAATCTACACATTCAATGTAATCCCAATAAAAATTGCACTGACATTCTTCTCAGAGCTAGAACAAACAGTCTTAACATTTGTATGGAATCCCAAGTAGACAAAGTAGTATTGGAAAAGCAAACCAAAGCGGAAGGCATTACAATCCCAGACTTAAGCCTCTACTACAAAGCTGTAATCATCACGGCAGTATGGTATTGGCACAAAAACAGACAAATAAACCAATGGAATAGAATAGAGAACTCAGAATTGGACCCACAAATGTTTGGCCAACTAATCTTTGACAAAGCAGGAAAGAGTATCCAATGAAAAAAAGACAGTCTCTTTAACAAATGGTGTTGGGAGAACTGGACAGCAACATGCAGAAGAATGAAACTACACTGCTTTCTTACGCCACACACAAAAATAAACTCAAATGGATAAAAGACCTATATATGAGATATGCAACCATCAAAACCCTAGAGGAGAAAACGCAACAACCTCTTTGACCTCAGCTGCAGCAACTTCTTACTCAACACATCTCTGAAGGCAAGGGAAATAAACGAAAAATAAACCGCTGGGACCTCATCAAGATAAAAAGCTTCTGCACTGCAAAGGAAACAATCAACAAAACTAAAAGGCAACCATCAACATGGGAGAAGATATTCTCAAATGATGTATCAAACAAAGGGTTAATATCCAAAACCGATAAAGAACTTATCAGACTCAGCACCCATAAAACAAATAATCCAGTGAAGAAATGGGCAGAAGACATGAATAGATACCACAGACAAATGAAAAGATCCTCAACGCCACTCATCATCAGGGAAATACAAATCAAAACCACACTGAGATACCACCTCACACCAGTCAGAGTGGCTAAAATTAACAACTCAGGAAATAACTGATGTTGGCAAGGATGTGGAGAAACGGGAACCTCTTGCACTGTTGGTGGGAATGCAAACTGGTGCAGCTGCTCTGGAAAACAATGTGGAGATTCCTCAAAAAAGTAAAAATAGAATTACCCTACAACCCAGTAATACCACTACTAGGAATTTATCCAAATGATACAGGAGTGCTGATTCATAGGGGCACATGTACCCCAATGTTTATAGCAGCACTTTCAACAATAGCCAAATTATGGAAAGAGCCCAAATGTCCATCAACTGATGAATGTATAAAAAAGATGTCGTTTACGTATACAATGGAACACTACTTGTCAATAAGAAAGAATGAAATCTTGCCATTTGCAACAACGTGGATGGAACTGGAGGATATTATGCTAAGTGCAATAAGTCAGTCAGAGAAAGATATATGTTTTCACTCATATGTGAAATTTGAGAAAGTTAACAGAAGACTATGGGAGAAAAGAAGAGGAAAAAATAGTTTCAAACAGAGAGGGAGGCAAACCATGAGACTCTTAAATATAGAGAACTGAGGGTTGATGGGGAGAGTGAGGGGGACAGAGGGGAAGATGGCTGATGGGCATTGAGAAGGGCACTTGTTAGGATGAGCACTGGGTGTTGTACGTGAGTGATGAATCATGAGAATCTACTCCCAGAAGCCAAGAGCACACTGTATACACTGTATATTAGCTAACTTGACAATAAATTATATTTTAAAATATTTTTTCTAAAATACAATCACAAGGCTCCCTAATTTGTTTTTCTTCATAAATACAATATAACAAATGTCTTTCCATGCTATTTCCATGTATAGTTTAGGATAAATTTAAGTACTTCATTTATATACACAAAATATATTTAACCAATCACCCTTAGTTGGACTTTTAGATTGTTTCTAATTTTGTTATTATAAACAAACTGTGATGAATAACATAGTAGGGATATCTTTAAATTTCTCTATTTCCTTGCTATGTATGCACAGATTGGGGATCATTTGGTTAAAGGGTAGATGTTTCTTTTTAGTAATCTGATATATTTCAACAAATCACCATACAGGAAGTTTATCCTCATGTAGTTCCACAAAGTGTTATACCAGAGGGCTTATTTTCTCAAAACTAAAACTATCCTGGGAGTTTCACTGCTGTTGGTCTCTGCTTTTTTGATAGGCAAAAATGGTTTCCTACTCTCATTTCAACATTATTTTACTTCAGATAACTAATGGTAACAAACATGTCACTACAAGGTTTGAGCCACTTTTACTTTTTTTTGATAAATTTGTGTATGTGCTTTAGCTCATTAAAAACATTTCACAGACTTTATTTTCTACAGCAATTTTAGGTTTACAGAAATATTGAGCAGAAATTATAGAGTCCTAATACACCTCTTCTGTCCCCCCACCATCCTATTATTTTCCTATTACTGAAATTTTGCACTGTGGTATATTTGTAACAACTGATAAACCAATATCGATACCTTATTATTGACTTAAGTCCATAGTTTATATTAAGGTTTACTCTTTCTGTTGTATACAGTTGACCCCTGAACAATGCAGGAGGTAGGGTAACTGAACTCCCTCCTCCTGCACAGCTGAAAATCCTTATGTAACTTTGGACTCCCGCAAAACTTAACCACTAATAGCCTGTTGACTGGGCCTTACAAATAATATAAACAGTCAATTAAGTTATATATTGTATATAAATTATATTCTGTATTCTAACAATAAAGCAAGCTAGAGAAAAACCGACCCTTGAACAAATGGGTTTTAACTGTGAGGGTCTATTTGTACGTAGGTTTTTTCACAGTATAGTGCTATACAGTATTTTCTCCTTCTCTTGATTTTCTTACTAATATTTTATTTTCTCTAGCTTATTATTACATACTTATACATTAATAAATTATATTAACATATGCAATATATTAATCTATGTATATCTCTGTTAGAGAGATATGTATAGAGATAGGTATGTTAATAATATTGTTTCCTCTATTTTATGTTAGAATGACACCTTCTCTGTCACATTCCAATTTGACATAGTAAACCCTACACGTATTCAGATTTTATTTTTCAGAGCATTATTTTTTGCCATTGCACTTACCATCATCTGACATGTTTTAAATCTCACCTCATTATCTATTAATTGAACACTTCCCACAACTAGTGTAAATGCCATGAGGTCAAGAATTTGTATCTGCTTTGCTCACTGCTGTATATGGAGAACTTAAAACAGTACCTTGCAGGTCTTAGACATTCAATAAATATTTGTTGAATAAACAAATATGATGCTGTATTTACAAAGACGAATCAAAAAGACTCCCTCTGCCTTTAAAGAATTTACAACACAGTGAAGGGAGAGACACAGAACAGAAAAAGAAGTAATGTAGAGTATCATGTCATCAGCGAAGAGTGAAAGTTTGACTTCCTCTTTGCCAATTCTGATGCCTCTTATTTCCTTTTGTTTTCCGATGGCTGACACTAGGACTTCCAGCATTATGTTAAACAACAGTGGTGAGAGTAGACATCCCTGTCGTGTTCCTGATCTCAAGGGGAAAGCGCCCAGTTTTTCCCCGTTGAGGATGATGTTAGCTGAGGGCTTCTCATAGATAGCTTTTATGATGTTTAAGTAACTTCTTTCTATTCCGACTTTCTCGAGGGTCTTTATTAAGAAGGGATGCTGTATTTTGTCAAAGCTTTTTCTGCATCTATCGACAGGATCATATGGTTTTTATCTTTTCTTTTGTTGATGTGATGTATCACATTGATTGATTTGGGAATATTAAACCAGCCCTGTAACCCAGGAATGAATCCCACTTGATCTTGGTGGATAATTCTTTTTATGTGTTGTTGAATTCAATTTGCAAGTATCTTGTTGAGGATTTTTGCATCTGTATTCATCAGGGATATTGGCCTGTAGTTCTCTTTTGTTGCTGGATCTCTGTCTGGCTTGGGAATCAGAGTGATGCTGGCTTCATCAAATGAGTCTGGAAGTTTTACTTTGATTTCCATTTTTTGGAATAGCTTGAGAAGAATGGGTATTAATTATGTTTTAAATGTCTGGTAGAATTCCTCAGGGATGCCATCTGGCCCAGGGCTCTTATTTGTTGGGAGATTTTTGATAACTGATTCAAAAATCAGTTATGGGTCTGTTCAGATTTTCTAAAATTCCTGTGTGAATTTTGGTAGTGAGTGTGTGTTTAGGAATTTGTCCATTTCTTCTAAGTTGTCCAATTTGTTGGCATATAATTTTTCATAGTATTCCCTGATAATTGCCTGTATTTCTGAGGGTTTGACTGTAATAAGTCCATTTTCATTTATGATTTTGTCTATTTGAGTGCTTTCTCTTTTCTGAAAAGCCTGGCTAGAGGTTTGTCAATTTTGTTTAATTTTTCAAAAAACCAACTCTTGGTTTCATTGATCTGTTCAACCGTTTGTTTGGTTTCTATATTGTTTATTTCTGCTCTGATTTTTATTATTTCTCTACTCCTACTGGGTTTGGGGTGCTCTTGCTGCTCTACTTCTAGTTCTTGTATGTGAGCTGTTAGATTTTGCACTTGCGCTTTTTCTAATTTCTTGAAATAGGCCTGGCGTGCAATGTACTTTCCTCTTAGGACTGCCTTTGCTGCATCCCATAGAGTTTGGATTGTTGTATTTAGTTTTCATTTGTTTCCATATAATTTTAATTTCTTCTCTAATTGCCTGATTGGCCCATTCATTCTTTAGTAGGGTGTTCTTTAACCTCCAGGTTTTTGGAGGTTTTCCAGATTTCTTCCTGTGATTGATTTCGAGTTTCGTAGCATTGTGATATGAAAGTGTGCATGGTATAATCTCAATTCTTTTATATTCATTGAGAGCTGCTTTGTGTCCCAGTATGTGATCTTGGAGAATGTGCCATGCGCACTTGAGAAGAAAGTGAATTCCATGGCGTCAGTATGTAGAGTTCTAAATATATCTGTCAAATCCATCTGGTCCAATGGGTCTTTCAAGTCCATTATTTCTTTAGTGATTTTCTGTCTGGTTGACCTATCCATTGGTGTAAGTGGAATATTAAAGTCCTCTGCTATTAGCACACTCTTATCTATAAGATTGTTTCTGTTTGTGATTGTTTTATATATTTAGGTCTCCCATATTTGTTGCGTAAACATCTATCATTGTTAGCTCTTCCTAATGGATAGACCCTGTAATTATTATATAATGCCCTTCTTCATCCCTTGTTACTGTCTTTACTTTAAACTCCAGTTTCTCTGATATAAGCATAGCTACTCCAGCTTTCTTTTGACTTCCAGTAGCATGATATATATTTCTCCATCCCCTTACTTTTAATCTGAAGGTGTTCTACAGTCTAAAATGTGTTTCTTGCAGACAGCAAATAGATGGATTTTGTTTTTTTATCCTTTCTGCTACCCTATGTTTTTTGATTGTAGCATTCAGCCCATTTACATTCAGTGTTATTATTGAAATATATGGGTTTAGAGTCATCGTGTACTTTGTGAGATTCAGGCTTGTTGTGGTGTCTCTGGTATCTTGCATTTCTTGCAACCTTTCCCTCAAAGAGTCCCCCTCAGGATTTCTTATAAGGCTGGCTTAGTGGTGACGAATTCTTTCAGTTTTTCTTTGTTTGGAAAGACTTTTCTCTCTCCTTCAATTCTGAATGACAGGCATGCTGGATAGAGGATTCTTGGCTGCATATTTTTTCTGTTCATCACATTGAAGATTTCCTGCCATTCCTTTCTGGCCTGCCAAGTTACAGTAGATAGATCTGTAACCACTCCGATAGGTTTCCTTTGAATGTTAGGGCCCTTTTCTCCCTAGCTACTTTCAAAATTCTCTCTTTGTCCTTATATTTTGCCATTTTTACTATGATATGCCATGCATAATATCGATTCAAGTTACGTCTGAGGGGAGTTCTCTGTGCCTCTTGAATTTCAACATCTACTTCCCTCCAGGTTGGGGAAGTTCTCTGTTATGATTTGTTCAAGGACTCCTTCAGCACCTTTCCCTCTCTCTTCCTCTTCTGGGATTCCTATGATACAGATATGGTCTGTTTGATTGTATCGCTGAGCTCTGAACTCTTCTTTCATGTTCCTGGATCAGTTTCTCTCTCTTTTTCTCAGCTTCCTCTTTTTCTATAATGTGTCTTCTAAATCACTTATTCTCCTTTCTACCTCTTCATCCCGTGCATTGGATGCCTCCATCTTATTATCTCATTTGTAGCATTTAATTCATCATAACTATTTTTGAGCTCCATAGTGTTTGTAGCAATAGTTTCTCTGATATCTTCCATGATTTTTGCAAGCCCAGTGATTAATATTATGACTATTGTTCTAAAATCTTGTTCATTTATGTTGCTTATATCTGTTTTAAGCAGTTCTTTATCTGTCAGTTCTTCCAGGAATTCCGTTGGAGGAGAATTCTTCTGTTTCATCATTTTTGTTAGTTTTCTATCTCTTGTTAATTTTAAAAGTTTGTTGTACACTCTGCCCAGCGAGTTCTGCTTTATTAAAGAGGGCTCTTTGACTGTTCAGGGCCTGTCCGTTTGGAAGTGTTCTTTGAATGGTGTCTCTTAGTTTCTCTTGTTAACAGTTTGGTTATTTTGCTTTCCTACTTGTAGCGGTACTTGGTACACTCCACCATGTATACTTTGGCTTGTTTCTTGAGTTAGCCTGTCAGGAGTGGTGATTGAGCCCGCGCACAGGCCTGCACTCTGGGTTGGGTTCCCAGCTACCAGCTTTCTGCAGGCGGTGGTGACTACGGCGGGCACAGCTTCATTTTCTCTTCTTAACTCCTACATATATATGGAGTTTGTTTGGAGGGTAGAGAGGGATTTGCTATAATCTCTACCATCTACTGTATAAAATAGTTATTTCCACATATGTCTCATGTCCACCTCTAGATGTTCTTCAAAGATTCCTATCTGATTAGCATTTGTAATCTCCATAAGACTGTGCCTTGCATATATATGATGCCAAATAAATATCAGGTGACTGAATGAGTGAATGAATAAATAACATAAACACAAAGTCTATCAATTCTGAGGTTCCCAGTTCTCAGCTAGGCAATTCCTGAGTTAATGTCAAGGCTCCCAAACCATAAGTGTTTCCTGGAAGGCTGAATTTCACCAGAGAGACAAAGCCAAGGTAACATAGCTATAACATATTTGTATTCTGTGTGTATGGTATATTTTGTATGGTGAAGGTGACTATATTTCTGCTGTAGGCCAGAAAACAAGCAATCAAATGGATGAGGCAAAATATAGAGTGCAATTAGAGTAACTGTGCTTTTATTTATTTTTAAAATTTTTTTTAATGTTTTATTTATTTCTAGGAGAGAGAGAGATAGCGTGAGCAGGGAAGGGTCAGAGAGAGAGGGAGTCACAGATTGAAACAGGCTCCAGGCTCTGAGCTGGCAGTCAGCATGGAGCCCGACGCGGGGCCCGAACCCACGAACTGCGAGATCATGACCTAAGCGAAAGTCGGACGCTTAACCGACTAAGCCACCCAGGCGCCCCGTAACTGTGCTTTTAGACAATAGCTTGCCTAACATTCTTCAGCCAGTAAAGTTGGGGGACAGTGTTAGGGAGTTCTCCCACACCTGTGCCATCTATCATGTTAATAAAGCCCTTCATCCTATAGCCCTGACAAGCCCTACTTATCTCAAAATTGGAGAAGGAGGCACTATTCTTGGTTCCTTAGCTTCAATGTTTTGTCCTTTCTTTTCTTCTAGACAAAACTGCAGTGCTTACGCTTGTGGCTCTGCTCCCAATGGTGTTGCCATCCTTAATATAATAAATTAGATGTGTAGTGGCTCATGTCTGCAGTCTAACATGTTACCAAACTTTATAATATGTGATGAAACAGAATGGGGCAAATATTGAATTCTAAAGCAGTACTGTCTAATATTTTATTAAGGCTCACAATTCAATCTATAGAACATAAGTGGAAATCTGGGCAGTATCAGTAGAGCACAAACAAGATGTCTCTAGGATCTGGTACTAAAAAAATCCACAAAACTATGGCTTCCCTGTGAATATTAGGGTTCAAATTCTACTTTTGTCTAAGAGGAATAGTTTCAATTAAAAATAGCACTTGACAGTGGCATTGATCAATAGAGTGGGGGTACAGTTTTATCAAAGTATGACTTTAACGATTGATTTTAACCTTTTGATTAATTGCTTTGATCTCCCTTCAGTTTTTTTTCTGAAAGCTACTCCAAACATTTTTAATTTTAGGATTAATGTGCTTGTATTAGTGCAAAATAGTTAAACCTCCTCTAAAAAAGGTGCTATGAAAGTACTTATCAATATCTTTAGGGAGTATTTTCCCTAGTTCACTTTGCACTCTAGTAAGGAGAAGGAAGGCACCTACACACTGAAGCCCTCATGAAACACATGTTAAGGGCTCCTGGTAGGACCATTGGTCACTTCCTGGGCTTGCCACCTGTGAACTAGAACATGGCTGCATGCTCAGGCCCTAGCCTTGGGTTAATGTTCCTCTGCAACCATCTTAAAATTCTTAATAATTTTATTTTGAACTTATGTTTTATAACTGAAGTCTGGTGGGACAATGGAACACGGATATGAGCCACAGAAAACTGTGTAATATGTGGGTCTGTTACCCATTCCTTGTTGCCCCATTCATATGCAGGGCTCATAATGTCCCCATGAGTACACAATTCCAGTGATCTCAGAGTATGTGTAAGTTCATCAAGATTCAAAGGGAGAATATGTGGTAAATATGTCATGTTTATGGCTGAGTAAGAAAGCATGTTGACAGCCTAAATAGGTCATGCTTTCCATATGAACCAGAATTTGCTTTGAATGCAGAACAAAGGCATGGTGTTCTAAGAAACACATATGACCAAGGAGCCTTACTGTAGCCTTTCTTACTTGTATTACTTCCTTTTAGTAGCTGATCACTTATGCTGATAATTAGAATACAAAAGGAAAGGTAAAAATAAGGCAACCCATAGTCTTTTTTCCTTTTAGTTCATCCTTACTCATCAGTAAACTGAAAGTAAAGATTGTGGGTAGGATGTGCACATATCAAGAAGTAAAATACAAACAGATGAATTAATTTTGTGCAGCTGTTCCACTATTCTGGTAGGAATGAAATACATATGCATATATAAACTACAGGATATGAATTATCTAATTTATGTGATTCTGCATACCAGTTAAATCATCCTATAATTGCATTTAAAACCAACAGTGCACCATGTAAAGATGGATGATAAAATTCATGCTAATAAGTTAAAATTTTAACTTAGAACATTAAACAGCAAATTAAAAAAAAAAACACCATGATAAATCAAAAGAGGAACATAGGACGAAAATAAGAGAATTATATTTTAGCATGTTTAATAACACCTCTTTTTCCCCTACATTTTGAACAAGAGGTCCTAAGTTTTCATTTTACAAGAGTCCTTGGGTATGACTACTATATTAGGGGATGTGTGTGTGTGTGTGTGTGTGTGTGTAGATCACATTATTCTCAGTTAAATAAAAATTTTTAGAGTTTTCATTACAATGGGCAGAGTCATTCTTAAGAGTACTGCAAAGTGGCTCCTTGATTCTAAGAATGCTGAGAGAGGGGAGGAAGTGGGAAATAGCTCTAAAAAGCCATCAAAAATGAGTCTTACTCCTTAATTGATCAAGTGGAAAATGGTTTTTTCTCAGGAACTGCTGTTCTACCTAGGATACTTATCCTGGAAAAGGTCATTTCTTAAATAGTATTCAGATGGTTGGAAAGTTGAAATGACCTCCTACAATTAAGCCATTTATCCTTTTCTTGCTGACAAGATAGGCCTCAAAAGCATTTAATCACCTCTTTATTACTGAAGAAAATGTTGAATGTCAAAAGGGGAACAATTTTCTAGAAGATTCTGTTTGTACCATTTCATTGTAGATTTGTAAGAAAAAACAAAAAGCTCTTCTTATTATCCTTCCATCCAATTAAAGACCCACCAAAATGATATGAACTTTTTTTAAACCCTTTTTTGCTCTTTTTTGAAAAGCCTAGCATAGTGTTCTACCAGGGAATGTCAATTTTGTTACTTTCTAACTTGTGGAAACTAGTTTTCTTACTTTTTTTTTTTCATAAATCATAAATATAGCAACTGTTTTAGAGCAGGGATAGTCATGAATTTTAACATATACACTGGGTATTTTAAAAGATAAAGACCTAATTCCAATAGGAGTAGACTGAATTATTTATGTAGTTTGTATCGATTACTTCTGGAATCAGAATTTTCTCTTTCACTCCAGCAGTTAAATTCCTTTGCCATATTTAGTTTAGTTTAAAGGTTTTTGGACAACTTCCTATGTGTCCTATACACTCAATATTTTCTTTCATAATTAAAAACCAGAGATTTTAAACATAAAGTTGACATCTACCTTTTTGGTGTTTGAGTGAAATATTCCCTGGACATTAGGGAACCATAGTTCTCTTATGTCTTCAGTCTGAGGAATACTTCAGAAAAGAAAAAAAAATATGTATCTTGCACACAATGGGCAACTGTTTGCTATGGTAAAAGTTATGAGAATTAAATGGGGAGATTCAAATGCCTTTTAATGGAACATTGATGAGAAACATCATACTAAATTTTCTTTTTTAAAAATAATTTGTTAATGTTTTATTTATTTTTGATAGAAATAGCAAAAAACAGACTGTGAGCAGGGGAGAAGCAGAGAAAGAGGGAGACACAGAATCTGAAACAGGCTTGAGGCTCTGAGCTGTCAGTACAGAGCCCAATGCAGGGCTCAAACCCAGGAACCATGAGATCATGACCTGAGATGAAGATGGAAGCTTAATTGATTGAGCCAGTGAGGTGACCCCTAAATTTTCAATTCATACTATGGACAAAAATGAAGATATTATAATATTTTTTAGTAAGATATGACCAAAGTTCATCTGGGAGAACCTCCTAGGTAATAAGTAATACAGGGGCAAATATTAGAAGGCCATCGGACCTAATGAAATTTTAATCCTTTCTAATTCTTTTGTATTATGACTCCATTACCACTTTCCCTGAAAAGATAATTAACAACAACTGGAAATCTGATTTACTGACATTGTTTCTGGTGGGAATGTGAAAAGATTCGGTCACCTAGCAATCAAAACAACGTGGCCAGATGTTCTGCATCAACTAACTACCAACACATTTAAGCAGCTATCGCTGACTAATGTGGTGCTAATGAAAGCATCTCTTATAAATCAAATTCAGACGTGCATGTACCCTGACATCTGTGATGTTCATTCCATCAACTGAGCTTTTAATGACAATTAGCTGCATTTTTCACATGCTGAATACTGCACCCTTGTTATAAGGTAATAGACCATATTCCCAGAAAGCCAGAATTTTCAGAGGAAGGAAAGCACTCAAAACATTGTAATATAAATAGAACTCTTATGGCAAAAGGTGTGTTTAAAGGGGAAATGAATTTGTATTTTGGAATTAAAAGCAAAAAATTTATGTCTATTTTAGAAATGTGAAGGGGTGCCTGGGTGACTTAGTCGGTTAGGCGTCCGACTTTCGCTTAGGTCATGATCTCGCGGTTCGTGGGTTCGGGCCCGGCGTCAGGCTCTGTGCTGACTGCCAGCTCAGAGCCTGGAGCCTCTTTTAGAGTCTGTGACTCACTCTCTCTCTGACCCTCCCCTGCTCACACTGTCTCTCCCTCTCTCTCTCTCCTAGAAACAAATTTAAAAAAAAAAGAAAAGAAAAAAGAAATGTGAAAAGGAATCAATTAACAACTCACACTTAAATGGGAAAAAAACTTCTCTCCCGTCCCTGCTCCCAGCTCTGGCTCCAAGACCTGGAATGGAGGTCCATTGTCTTCCTGTTGAAGAGTGACAGTCATGGCCTAATCCTTCAGAAGGGCTAAAATGAGCACTCAGTATATCTACTCTGTTGCCTTTCTGAGCATTTCTCCTTTATGAACTCTTTCTATAAAAGGTATATTAAATTAATCTCCTCAACCAGCACTGATATGTATTTTTTAAGATTCAAGAGATCAAAAAATGAAACCAAGAAGTTATAGAAACTAATATTATCTGTCTTGTTCTCCTTACTTTAAAAATATTAATATTTACATATACAGTTTTAAAAAGAAATCAAATGGCACTTTCTCCTCCATGGTTCCTTTTATTTAAAATGTTTATAGTATTTGTCTCCTATTTTTTAGTAATCTAGCCCCACTATTTATTTTCAGGCATCAATGACTTTCTTTTATGTCAATTTATCTTCTTTATTTTTTGAGAGAGACAGAGAAAGCATGAGCGGGGAGGGGCAGAGAGAGAGGTAGAGAGAGAATCCCAAGCATGCTCTGCAGGGTCAGCATAGAGTACGACGTGGACCCAGAACCCACGAACCCTGAAACCATGACCTGAGCAGAAATCAAGAGCCGGAAGCTTAACAGACTGAGCTACCCAGGCATCTTGCCAACTTATCTTCTTAACATCATCCTATTTCCTTGGTGATCATGTCTATTTTCTTTGTTCTATCTTCTTGGTATAACAGAATCATCACTTTTACTTAATAATTAATATTTGCATTATTACGACTCTTGTTCAGTATAAAGCCAAGCACTGTGTTATTACAGTTCCTTTCTCATAAAAGTTGTCACCCATTTTGTTTTCTATTGCATCGTATTCTCAAACTCAATCCTTAACTTTTCCCTAGTGTTCCATCAGATAACAGCAAGTTCTTTACAGAAGTTTGTTTTTTTACTGCAAAAGCTGTAGCATATTTGATAGATTTATTTCCTTCTTTTTCCTGGAAACTTTCCTTTCTCTTCCTGCTCCAGCAGATACTTACCTCCCTCTAGACCAGCTGTCTCCTTGGACTTCATTTTACTGCTTGCCAGGAAAGTGATTTTTGACTGACTCACCAATTAAGTAAGTTTGGTATTAATGTCAGATCTGACTGTGCCTGAAATAAGAAATCAGTGAAATGAGACTATAAAGACTGTAAGCTTAAGAAAATAGGCCAAAGTAATATCTCAGAAAAAAAGACAGAAGATATTTAATCACTCAATCACCACCAAGTACAGAGCCTTGAATTCTGCTCATAGGAAAATCATAATCAATGCTTACACCAAGTCCAGTTCCACTCAGTAATACAAGTTTCCTAAGTCTATTGAACTAACTCTGCTGCTTTCTAAATGGATATCTTGGCACTCATCTGGCTATCTTGACCTCATGTAAGGTTAATTCTGAAGCCTCGATTCGAATTTCAGAACGAGGGCCCTGAATGTCAGGTAAGTGCCGCCATTTGTATAAGGTTCTCTCTCTTTTCTTTTTTTCTGGTCTCCCCATAGCACCTGTTAGAGTGATTTGCAGTGTAGGTATTGTTCTCACTGCACTTGTCACCTTGACAATATGTCAGCGTACCTGTCTCTTTATTAAGATTAAGGTACTAACCTCAATGAAATAGAGAAGATTAAAAATGTTTAAATGCATTCTACCTTCATTGCTTAATATCTATCACATAAAAAAAAATAGAGGTAAATAGGCAGGGCCAATTCATCTCTCAGGCACAGAACCTATCAGCTTTTCAGGGGCCTACTTTTCTGGGAAACACTAAAGACCTGAAAGACAAAAAAGTAAGGTTTATTGTGTCTAAAATATAGACACTAAAAAATTCAGATTAATAAATGCCTAATTAAATATCAAGAAAATGACAGTAGTTAATTATGAAATTTAATAAATTATTAAATTTAAAATGCATTTTAATTATATTTGAAACATTTTGTAGAGGCTAGATGTTTTTACTTCCAAAGTATTTCCAGGTATGCATACTGATTTCCAGTAACAAATATAATATTAATGTCAGCAGCAGCATCTTAGGAGGGAGGACTTTCTCATTTTTCTTTATTTTAAAAGACCTCAAATGTAAGAGAAGTTGAAAGAATAGTCCAAAGAGTATCAGCATATATTCAACTAATACTACAGAACTGGTTAGCTTTTAAGAACTTTTAAAACACTTTATGAGCTCGGCTATTGTTCAAACTAACCTTCTCAGGTAGTCCATTTATCATCCTTGGTTTGAAGTTAAGACATCTGAGGCCCAGAGAGATTACACCCTGTTCCTAGTCACAGAGCCAGTAAATAGTTGGTTTGGGATTCAAATCTAAAAATTGCCTAAGAGCCCATGGTTATTAAGAATCATTATTATGTATTAAATGAATTATGCAAAGGCAAATCCTTAATAAATTATTTTACATCTGAATTATGTTTAATATAGGATGTAGGTGTGTTTTAATATGATTTAAGGAGTGAAATTTCTGAGGTAATTGTGTCTAGAAAGCTTTTTTAAAGGCTGTGGGCAAATAGAGTGCAGGGCAGAAGCAAAAGTCCTTGGCAGAGCAGCCCAGAAAAAGATGGAAAAGCTAAGTGAGATATGCAAAGACTCTGGATGCATTCATGCATCTGGAAAAGACAGAAGAGGAAAGAAGTTTCTCTTTTACTGTGGTGACCAAATACTTTTTGGCAAGGTTTCTGTGTTGTAATCCCTAGTTTTTCTGCAAAATTATGGACCTAACATATCACTAATTCTTAGGCTATGGAAGCATGATTCTTGTTCCTTGATTGGAACTGAGGTTCCTGATTTCAGTCTTATGCGTGGCTGCCAATTCCAGGATGACTAAATACATCCCAACAGTGTCCTGGAAGAGCAGAAAAATCTCTGTCCTGAATTCAGACAACAACGTTCCAGTTCCAGCTTTACCTTGAGGTATTCCTGCTTAAATTTGGGGGAAGGGTGGACATAAGCATTCTCTATTACACTTAATGAGCCTAAAACCAATTTCAATTCTAATATTCTATGATTCATTTTTGAACACATGCTACCTAGGACATTTTGAAAAATTTTAGGCCAATTCTAATTTCTTATTTATTTATTTATTTATTTTAAGAGAAAGAGAGTGCACGAACAGGGGAGGGACAGATAGTGGGGGGGTGGGGGGTGGGAACAGAATCTGAACCAGGCCCCAGGTTCCAGGTTCTAAGTTGTCAGCACAGAGCCAGATGTGGGGCTCCAGATGTGGCGCTTGAACTCACAAGCCGTGAGATCATGACCTAAGCTGAAGTCAGACACTTAACCGACTGATCCACCCAGGCGCCCCTCTAATTTCTTTATATGCAAACTAAAGTTGTTGAAAGAATATCATGTTGCCTGCAACTGTTCAGAATCGTTTATATCTGCTGATATGTCTCCTTTTATCACCTTCACAGTGCCGTGAAAAGTATTATCCCTATTGGACAAGTGGGAATACTGAAGCCATATAACATCAGGTGTTAACCAGTTGGTAACAAAGACTAAACCCAAGCCTCTGACTCTCAGGCCTTTCAATTTCAATAGGCAAAGCTATTTCTATAGCCTCATTTATTTCTATTTTTCCTGAAAAATTATATATACTTTTTCCAGTATTGGTGTTGATAGTAGGCAAAATAGAAGGTGACTAATGAGATGTATTTGAGAGCCTTCCAGCAGGGCTCTCCATCCAAAAGCAGAAATTCTTACTTTTTGTTACAAGGCCTAAACTGCCACAAGTACACACATTTGTTAAGGCCCCAGACAGAACTTTCAGTCTAAAAGACAATGCAATCAAAGTGCTCCCAGAAGTGGTGTATCCTTAGCAGAAATTGGCTCTTTGTCAGGGAAAAGAGTAAAAGGCAGGCATAATTGGCCATGTTTAAACACCCTCTGGGAAAGGGTTTTAGAGCAGGATCCTGGTATGGTGAGGACGGATGACAACCTAAATGAGTTGTCAATAGTAGAAAGAAAATGTGATGATACTGAAGGTAAAAAGCCAAAAATAGACTTTGCTTACTTCATTTTGCCTGGGGCCAGTTTTGATTTGTTCCTTTAACACAGTACTTGCCCTTCCTAACCTTGAAAGTTTATGAGGGTTTTAAGTGAAAATAAAAAACACAAAAGTGATGACTTTCAAGGTCACAGGAAATAAAATTTCTCTATGTTTAGGATGTCTGCCTCTATTGTCCTTCAGGATCATCCCTTCATCAGAGCAGCACTCCCCAAGTATATCCCACTAACAGCGGTTCTAAAAGAAGTGGAAAAAGCTGGGATCTGTAGTCATACAAATTTGGGGAATGTTGGCTAATTTGTTTAACCCAAAGAGACTGAGATTAATCATGCACAGCTGCACATTACAAGGTCTGAGAAGCATCAGCATGCTTATTAACTCATTGTTCCTCCAATGTATATGCCTATGAAATCTTTTTTATATAATAGCATTTTATGAAATCCTTTGCAAAAATGTTGTCTACTGTACTATCTGTTCAGTAAGAAAACTATAAGTTTTTGACTATGTTTAGCTGAAATTTCACTGTTCAAATTCTATATGAATCTTTTAAAAATCTGAGCTTATACAGAATTCAGGTTTATTAAAAAAATTTTAATGTTTATTTTTTTTTAAATGTTTTATTTATTTCTAGGAGAGAGAGAGAGAGAGACAGCGTGAGCAGGGGAGGGTCAGAGAGAGAGGGAGTCACAGACTGAAACAGGCTCCAGGCTCTGAGCTGGCAGTCAGCACAGAGCCCGACGCGGGGCTCGAACCCACGAACCGCGAGATCATGACCCGAGCGAAAGTCGGACGCTTAACCGACTACGCCACCCAGGCGCCCCTAATGTTTATTTTTGAAAGAAAAACAAAGAGTGTGAGCATGGGAGGGGCCAAGAGAGATACACAGAATCTGAATCAGTTTTTATTTCAATTAATGTTTTTATTATCTAAGGATTCATAGCATATTCTTTAGTAATTCCCTATTTAAGTACAAAAATGATCAACTCTCTCTTCAAATATTATCAACTCCAGGATTTTAACATTACACAAATTTTTGGAATGGAAAGACAATCCATGCTCTTGGGTTGGAAAAACAAGTATTATTAAAATGTCTACACTACCCAAAGCAATCTATGGATTTAATGCAATCCCTACCAAAATACCAACAGTATTTTTCACAGAACCAGAACAAATAATCCTAAAATTCATATGGACCACAAAAAGCCCAAATAGCCAAAACAAAAAGAAGTATCACAATCTCAGATTTCAAGTTATACTATAAAGCTGCAGTAATCAAACCAGTATGGTACTGGCACAGAAAAACAAACACATTTCAATGTAACAGGATAGAAAGCCCAGAAATAAAGCCATGATTATATGGTCAGTTAATCTTTAACAAAAGAGGCAAAAATATGCAATGGAAAAAGACAGTCTCTTCAACAAATGGTGTTGGGAAAACTGGACAGCTACATGCAAAGGAATGAAACTGGACCATTTTCTTCCATTATACAAAAGTAAAGTCAAAAGGGAGTAAAGACCAAAATGTGAGAAAACATAAAAGAAAAAATTATAAAAGAGCACATGCAGCAATTTCTCTGACACTTGGCCTTAGTAGTATTTTTTAAAGTACACTTTACCCTCAGTGTGGGGGCTTAAACCATGGTCCCCAAAATCAAGGGTCCCATGTTCTCCCAACTGAGCAAGCCAGGCATCCCATTTAGCAATTTTTCTAATTATGTCTCCTGAGACAAGAGAAATAAAAGCAAAAACAAACTATTAGGACAACAGCAAAATAAAAAATTTCTTAACAGCATACGAAACAACCAACAAAACTGAAAGGCAACCGGAAGGGCCAAGATGGTAGAATAGCATGGAAGGTGTTTTTGCATCTCTTGTCTCCTGAAATACATCTAGATGAACACTAAACCATCGTGCAAACCTGGAAAACTGATTTGAGGATTAACACAACAATCTGCACAACCTGAACCACTAAACTCGGCAGGTACGCAGCACAGAGGTGAATTAGGAGAGAAAGAAGCTGCGGAGGGCAGGGAGCTGTTTTTGCTTGCGGAGAAAGGACAGAGAAGTGGGGAGAGTACGGGAAAAGCACCTCTCCTCCCTCCTCCCCCCAAAAAAAGCAGCTGGAGAGGAAGTGCAAAAGTGGAAACAGCTGCAGGGACTGACTGAACAAAAAAGGGAGAAAAGAGGGTTTAATTCCATTAAGACTCTATAAACAGGGGGAACACAGGGTCTGAAACTCCATAGCACGATACCTGGCGGGCTCTGGTAGGAAGCGCGAATCCTCAGGAACAGAGAGTGAGGTTTGGAGAGTACTCGGTCCACACAGGAAGAGGCAGTTCCTCTGCTGGGAGGACATTTGCTACAGGTTGTTCGGCTAATCCACAGGCAAAGGTCCCAGCAGACCCAGAGAACAACCACATTTGCTGTGCTAAAAATGAGGACGTTAAAGGGGAAGCCTGGGGCCAGATGTGTGTTGTGATTTTCCATAAACCCTGAAACTCTGCTGATGTAAGATCACATGAACTTCTTCTCAGGCAGCCTGGCACCCAGTTGCAGGCTCTGAGCATTGGCAGCAGCACAGTCTCCCAAACGTTCCTGGGAGCCAGCTGCACCTGGCCATTGCTCAGCAAGACCCTCCCCCAGAAGGTCTGAGCGGGTCAAAGCCGCAGTCCCTCAAAAGTGAGGGGATGGGAAACACATTTGAGCCCCATTTGAGATAAAACTCAGCATGTAGGTGTCACCTCACAGCCTGATGGCTTGGTCACAGACAGTGTAGAAGCAGGGAGTGGATGGAAGCCAGAGACAAATGAGAGGTGGTTGACTGCAGGTAGTGGAGAACACAGACTTCTGATACTAGAGACTGCATAGGTGGGTGACGCCATTTTCGCCCCTCCAACTCATGCGCATACATGCCACAGTAATCCACCGCAGTAAGGTGAGCAGTGTCATTTAGTGGAGAATGGAGCCATTACACTAAACCCCTCCTAAATGGACCAATAGCGCTCTTTCTTTTTTAAATGTTTTTATTTATTTCTGAGAGAGAGAGCATGAGCAGGGAAGGGTCAGGGAGAGAGAGGGAGACACAGAATCCAAAACAGACTCCAGGCTCTGAGATAGCTGTTAGCACAGAGCCCGATGCAGGGCTCGAACCCATGAACCATGAGATCATGGCCTAAGCTGGTCAGACGCTCAACCGACTGAGCCACCCAGGTGCCCCTACAGCGCTCTTGACAAACACAAGTCTCTTCACCTGCTTAATTTACTGACTGTAAAGTACTTCAGAGCTTGGCTTCTATGGGATACCAGATGTAATTTCAATCGTACTTCACTCTGTTCACTGGTTCTTTTATTCAACTTTTTTTTCTTTTTCTTTTCTTTTCTTTTCTTATTCTTGAATATTGAAAGAAAAAAACTAGTTTATTTTCCATTTTTATTGAAAAGATTTTTATACTATGTTTTTTTACTTTTTTTGTTAATATTTAAAATTCTATTTTACATTCATCATTTCATTTTATTCTATTTTATTTATTTTTTCAGATTTTCAAATGTTTTCCTTTTTTTATTCTTTTTTCTTTTTTTTCTTATCTTTCCCTTTTTTCTCTAATTTATCAAACTTCTTTCGAAAGCCAGACCAAAACACACCTAGGATTTAGCATCCTTTATTAGATTTCTTTGTTTTGTTTTTAATTTTTTAATTTTAATTTTATTAATTTATTAATTCCTTTTCTTCCTTCAAAATGAGGAAGTGAAGGAATTCATCCCAAAAGAAAGAACAGGAAGAAATGACAGTCAGAGACTTAATCAACACAGATACAAGCAGGATGTCTGAACCAGAACTTAGAATCAAAATAATAAGAATACTAGCTGGGGTTGAAAATAGATTGGAATCCCTTTCTGGAGATAAAAGAAGTAAAAGCTAGTCAGGATGAAATTAAAAAAATGCTATAACTGAGCTGCAATCTCGATTAGATGCCACAGAGGCAAGGAGGGATGAAACAGAGCAGCAAATCGGTGGTATAGGGGGAAAACTTATAGAGAATAATGAACTAGAAAAAAAGAGGGAGACTAAAGAAAAAGAGCACAAAATAAAAAAAATTAGACAACTCAGTAACTCATTAAAAAAGAATAACATTAGAATCATCAGAGAGAAACATCACAGAGGAAAGGGGGTAGAAAATTTATGTGAGTTAATCATAGCAGAAAACTTTCCTAACCTGGGGAAAGACACAGATGTAAAAATCAAGGAAGCATTGAAGACTCCCATGAGATTAAACAAAAAAAGACTGTCAACAAGGCATATCATAGTCAAATTCACAAAATACTCAGGCAAAGAAAGAATTGTGAAAACAGCAAAGAAAAAAACGTTCTTAATCTACAAGGGAAGACAGATCAGGTTTGCAGCAGACCTATCCACAGAAACTTGGCAGGCCAGAAAGGAGAGGCAGGATATATTCAATATGCTGAATTGGAAAAATATGCAGCCAAGAATTCTTTATCCAGCAAGGCTGTTATTCAAAATAGGAGAGATAACACTTTTCCCAGACAAACAAAAATTAAAGGAATTTGTGACCACTAAGCCAGCCCTGCACGAAATTTTAAGGGGGACTCTCTGAGGGGAGAAAATATGAGGAAAAAAAAAAAAAGAAAGAAAAAGATCAAAAGGAACGAAGACTAGAAAGGACCAGAAAATACTACCAGAAACTCCATCTCTATAGGCGACATAGTGGCAATAAATCCATATCTTTCAGTACTCACTCTAAACGACAATGGTCTAAACCCTCCAATCAAAAGACATAGAGTAACAGAATGGATAAGAAAACAAGATCCAGCTATCTGCTGTTTACAGAAGACCCATTTTAGACCTAAAGAAACCTTTAGATTGAAAATAAAGGGATGGAGAACCATCTATCATGCTAATGGTCACCAAAAGTAAGCCAGAGTAGCCATACTTATATCAGACAATCTAGATTTTAAAATGAAGACAGTAACAAGAGAGGAAGAAGAGCATTATATCATAACTAAGGGTTGTATCCACCAAGAAGTCCTAACAATTGCAAACATTTATGTTCCAAATGTGAAACACCCAGGGGCGCCTGGGTGGCTCAGTCGGTTAAGCGTCCGACCTCGGCTCAGGTCATGATCTCATGGTTCGTGGGTTCGAGCCCTGCGTTGGGCTCTGTGCTGACAGCTAGCTCAGAGCCGGGAGCCTGTTTCAGATTCTGCGTCTCCCTCTCTCTCTAACCCTCACCTGCTCACTCTGTCTCTCTCTCTTTCTCAGAAATAAATTTTTAAAAATGTGAAACACCCAAATATATAAATCATTTAATCACAAACATAAAGAAACTCATTGATAATAATATCATAATAGTAGGAGACTTCAACACTCTACATACAGCAATGAACATATCATCTAAACAGAAGATCAACAAGGAAATAATGGTTTTGAATGACACACTGGACAGAATGGATTTAAAACATATATTCAGAACATTTCATCTTAAAGCAGAAGAATACACATTCTTCTTGATTGCACATGGAACAGTTTCCAGAATAGATCACATACTGGGACATAAATCAGCCCTCAACATGTACAAAAAGATCAATATCTTACCGTGAATATTTTCAGACCACAACACTATGAAACTCAAAATCAACCACAATAAAAAAATTTGGAAAGATAACAGATACTTGGATACTTAAAACATCCTACTCAAGAATAAATGGGCTAACCAAGAAGTTAAAGAAGAAATTAAAAAGTACATGGAAGCCAATGAAAATGATACCAGTCTGGCCCAAAAACTCTGGGATGCAACAAAGGCAGTCATAAGAGGGAAATGCATAGCAATCCAGGCCTACCTAAAGAAAGAAGATAGATCTCAGTACAACCTACTCTTACACCTCAAAGAGCTGGAAAAAGAACAGCAAATAAAACCTAAAACCAGCAGAAGACAGGAAATAATAAAGGTTAGAGCAGAAATCAGTGCTATCGAAATGAAAAAACCCACTAGAACAGATCAATGAAATCAGGAGCTGGTTCTTTGAAAGAATTAACAAAATTGATAAACCCCTAGCTAGTTTCTTCGAAAAGAAAAAGGAAAGGACCCAAATAAATAAAATCAAGAATGAAAGAGAAGAGATCACAACCAGCACTGTAGAAATGCAAAAATAATAAGAGAATATTATGAGCAATTATACACCAATAAAATGGGCAATCTGGAAGAAATGGACAAATTCCTAGAAACATATAAACCACCAAAACTGAAACAGGAAGACATAGAAAATTTGAACAGACTCATAACCAGTAAATAAATCAAATTAGTAATCAAAAGTCTCCCCCAAAACAAGAGTCCAGGGCCAGATGGCTTTATACGGGAATTCTACCAAACATTTAAGGGAGAATTAACACTTATTCTCTTGAAGCTGTTCCAAAAAACAGAAATGGAAGGAAAACTTCCAAACTCTTTCTATGAAGCCAGCATCACCTTGATTCCAAAAACAGACAAAGACTTTACTAAAAAGGAGAACATTAGATCAATTTCCCTGATGAACCTGGATGCAAAAATCCTCAACAAGAAACTAGTCAACTGGATCCAACAATACATTTTAAAAAATCATTCACCACGATCAAGTGGGATTTATACTCTGTGTGCAGGGCTGGTTCAATATCCAAAAAACAACCAATGTGATACATCACATCAATAAAAGAAAGGACAAGAACCACATGACCCTCTCAATAGATGCAGCGAAAGCATCTGACAAAATACAACATCCATTCTTTATAAAACCCCTCAAGAAAGTAGGGATATCATACCTCAAGATCATAAAACCCATATATTAAAGACCCACTGCTAATATCACCCTCAATGGAGAAAAACTGAGAGCTTTATCCCTACGGTCAAGAACAAGACAGGGATGTTCACTCTACTCACTGTTATTCAACGCAGTATTGGAAGGAAGTCTTAGCCTCAGCAATCAGACAACACAAAGGAATAAACGGCATCCAAATTGGCCAGGAGGAGGTCAAACTTTCACTCTTCGCAGATGACATAATACTTTCTATGGAAAATCCAAAAGATTACACCAAAAAACTGCTAGAACTAATCCATGAATTCAGCAAAGTCATAAGATATAAAATCAATGCACAAAAATTGGTTGCATTCCTATACAACAATGAAGCAACAGAAAGAGAATTCAAAGAACTGATCCCATTTACAATTGTACCAACAACCATAAAATACCTGGGAATAAACATAACCAAAGAGGTGAAAAATCTATGCACTGAAAACTATAGAAAGCTTATGAAAGAAATTGAAGACACAAAAAAATAGAACAATATGTCATGCTCCTGGATTGGAAGAACAAACATTGTTAAAATGTCAACACTACCCAAAGCATTCTACATATCCAGTGCAATACCAATCAAAGTAACACCACCATTCTTCACAGAGCTAGAACAAACAATTCTAAAATTTGTATGGAACCAGAAAAGACCCCGAATAGCCAAAGCAATCTTGAAAAAGAAAACCAAAGCTGGAAGCATCACACTCCCTGACTTCAACACATATTACAAAGCTGTAATAATCAAGACAGTATGGTACTGGCACAAAAATAGACACTCAGATCAATGGAACAGAATAGAGAACCCAGAAAGGGACCCATGAATGTATGGCCGACTCATCTTTGACAAAGCAGGAAAGAATATCCAATGGAATAAAGACAGTCTCTTCAGCAAATGGTGCTGGGAAAACTGGACAGTGACAGGCAGAAAAATGAATCTGAACCACTTTCTTACACCTCACAAAAATATGCTCAAAATGGATGAAAGATCTAAATGTAAGACAGAAAGCCATCAAAATCTAGAGGAGAAAACAGGCAAAAACCTCTTTGATCTCTACCATAGCAACTTCTTATTCAACACGTCTCTGGAGGCAAGGGAAACCAAAGAAAAAATGAACTACTGGGACCTTATCAAAATAAAAAGCTTCTGCACAGTGAAGGAAACAATCAGCAAAACTAAAAGGCAGCTGATGGAATTGGAGAAGATATATGCAAATGACACATCAGATAAAGTTAGTAACCAAAATCTATAAAGAACTTACCAAGCTCAACACCCAAAAAGCAAATAATCCAATGAAGAAATGGGCAAAAGACATGAATAGACACTTCTCCAAAGAAGATATACAGATGGTGAACAGACACATGAAAAAATACTCAACATCACTCGTCATTAGGGAAATACAAATCAAAACTACAATGAGATACCACACCTGTCAGAATGGGTAGCATTAACAACTCAGGCAACAGCAGATGTTGGCGAGGATGCAGACAAAGAGGATCTCTTTTGCACTGCTGGTAGGAATGCAGACTGGTGCAGCTACTCTGGAAAACAGTATGGAGTTTCCTCAAAAAAATTAAAAATAGAACTACCATACGATCCAGCAATTGCACTATTTCCAAGGGATACAGGTGTGCTGTTTCCAAGGGCACATGCACCCCAATATTTATAGCAGTGCTATTGATGAATGCAAAGTATGGGTAGAGCCCAAATGTCCATTGAGGGATGAATGGATAAAGAAGATGTGGCATATATATGTATATATATATATACATATATATAACGGAATATTATTCGCCAATCAGTAAGACTGAAATCTTGCCATTTGCAACGATGTGGTTGGAACTGGAGGGTATTATGCTAAGCAAAATTAGTACATCAGAGAAAGACAAACATATGACTTCACTCAGATGAGCAATTTAAGATACAAAACAGATGAGCATAAGGGAAGGGAAGCAAAAATAATATAAAAACAGTGAGAGGGACAAAACATGAAAGACTCTTAAATATAGAGAATAAACAGAGGGTTACTGGGGGGTGGTTGTGGGGGGGTCTAAATGGGAAAGGGGCATTAAGGAATCTACTCCTGAAAACATTGTTGTAGCATATGCTAACTAACTTGGATGTAAATTAAACAATAAATAAATTAAGACAAAACCTGAAAGGCAACCTACTGAATAAGAGAAGATATTTGCAAACAACATATCCAGTAAAAGGTTAGCATCCAAAATATATAAAAAGTATATACAACTCAACAACCAAAAAACACATAATCTAATTATAAATGAGCAGAAGACATAAACTAACATTTATCCAAATAAGACACATAGATGGCCAATAGACACATGAAAAGATGTTCTACATCACTTATTATCAGGGAAACAAAAATCAAAACTATAATGAGAATCACCTCACATTTGTCAGAATGGCTAAAATCAAAAACAAGAAACAAGTGTTGATGAGGATGTGGAGAAATAGAAACCCTAGTGCACTATTGGCAGGAATGCAAAGTGGTGCAGCCACCATGGAAACAGTATGAAGTTTCCTCAAAAAACTAAAAACAGAACTACCCTATGATCCAGTAATCACACTACTGAGTATTCACTACCAACCCCCCCCCACTAATTCCAATGGATGCATGTACCCCCATGTTTATTGCAGCATTATTTATAACAGCCAAACTATGGAAGCAGTCCAAGTGTCTATTGATAGATGAAGGAATAAAGAAGATGTGAGATACATATATGAATATTATTCATCCATAAAAAAGAATAAAACCTTTCCATTTGCAACAACATGAATAGAGCTAGAGAGTAAAATACTAAGTGTAATAAGTCTAAGTCAGAGAAAAACAAATACCATACAGTCTCACTTATCTGTGGAATTTAAGAAACAGGACGAAAGAGCAAAAGAAAAAGACGTAGGGGAGAGAGAGACCAAGAAGCAGACTCTACAGAGAACAAACTGATGGTTACCAGAGAAGGGTGGGTGGGGGATGGCTGAAATAGGCAATAAGGATTAAAGGATTAAATGACAAAAAAAAATAAAATAAAACTTTAAAAATTATGTGGATTTGCTTTTGGTGATATATTAACACTAATGTTGCATAGAAAATATATTCTAGTCCTAGGCAAAACTTTCTTCTCACATTTTAGAGGATGTAAGAGAAATCATTAAGTAGAAAATGATTAGTAAAGAATGCTGGCAACAGTAAAAGATTAAAGTCTAGGAATGATACACATTACCTTTATTACCTTTCAGTGGGCAAGGTGTTTAAAAACTAGTTTTTTTAATGACTATAAAAGAGATTTTGGTCATCTACTTAGGCTGGAAATGGTTGATGGTAAAATATGGTCACAACCTGACACTGTCATTAGGGTGTAGTGGAAAGGTCTCTGGATTGGGAATGAGGAGACCTGAGACTTATGTTTGGCTTTCCATTAAGTATCTGTGTAAATTTGGTTATGTAATTTCTCACTGGGATTTTATTTTTATTTTCTATTATTCACAACATAAGGCAGACAACTAAGTAATAAGGTTTTAGAATGTGTTTATGAGTTAGTATGGGTTATTAACTTTCATATCATTTAGGACCCATTTACTACATTACTATTATTGAAACAGGCTATATTAGGTGATAGTTCATCATAAATTATTCAACATAAATAAAAAATAATTGAGAAGTTTCAAATGAACAAAGAAAAATTTACCTGGGGGAAAAACAGTAATGACTGGAAAGTCATTTTGAGTCATAATATCCATTTTCTTCTACAAAATTGAGCTCATGTGTGATACACATTACTCTGATCCCCCTTCCTGTTTTATCTGAGTTTCCTAAAAAAAACTTTACTGTTTGAATGTCTTCTTGTGATTTCATTTAGATCCATGTCTTCAGGCATAATATGAAAGCTGATTATTGCCAACATGTATTTCCAGCTCCGAGTGCCCCCCACCCTACCCCGAGCTGTAGATGCACAAATCCAACCATCTACTTGACAGATTTTCTTGGCTCTCTAATAGACGTGTGAAACATAACATGTTCAAAACAGAAATCTTGACTCTCCACACAACCCTTACCCCAAACTCTTCACCCTATTTTTTTTTTCTTTTAGTACTGGCACATAAAATGTTCCCAAACCTAGAATAGATCTTTAACTGGTCTCCTTTTTCCAACTGCACAGATAAAAATCAACAATTTTAATTTCTGTTTCTCATCATCTCTGGTGATACTACACTAGTCCATGCAACCATCATCTCTCCTTGGACTATGGCTATAGATCACTGCTAGTTCTGCTTCTCACCAGCATTTCTTTAAAAATGTTTCATATAATAAAGCAATCTTTTAAAAACATAAAGTAGATCATTTTTCTGTCCTATTTCTAACTCTCCAGTGGCTATTCATTGTACTTAGGAACAATGTCAAATTCCTTACCACAAAGTCCTGCTTTGTCTGATCCCTGCCTACCCCTCCAACCCTAGCTTTTAATACTTTTTCCTCTCTAGTGTTCAAAAATGCCAGTAAGTCAGTTCTGTCATAACTTCACTAGGAGATGGACAATAACAAAGAAAAAAAACTTGCCATTTGTTTTAACTATGGCATCAGCAGCTGCTTCAGTAACTGCTACACAAAGATAACTCTTGACAACTAGGCATTCACTCCTGAAAAAATAAAATCTGTAGAATGCTCTGTTGTACTGCACTTATATATTTTGACTTGCTCAATTCTAACATAAAACAAAGGAAGAAAAATAAACAAAACAAAACCAACCCAATAATCAATAGGCATTTTAAAAATATTTAAGTTACCACCAATTTAAAATGTACACACACAAAATATGTCCTGAATCTACAACCAACATCTTAACTTTCATTCTTAATGTGCTAAACACAATGAAAGCAAATGGATATAAAGAGTTTTTAGTACAATGTTACTGCAACATAATATGTACTGCAAAACTTTTTAAAAGAATGGTAAAAACTTAATAAAAGGAGAAATTTTCAAAATATAAACTTATTTTTACCCAGACAATGAGAATTCCACTTATTACTCCTGCCACTTTCTACCTTACACTCTACAATCCAGAGTCACCAAAAAGCTCATGGTCCTCCATAAACACCACTGTAAACCACACCTCTATACCTTTGTGCTTGTTATTTTCTCTGCCTCAAATATCCCACAGGTAGCCTCCAGGAATTGCCATTCTTCAAGGTTCATAATCTCCTGGGTTCTCTGTTCCCCCATGACCTGGCACTCTCCTCCTAAAAAATTAATCATTCCCTTCTTTATATGATTGTGACCATAACTCCATGTAGTCCATATTTCTAAGAAAGCACATCGTATATACTATTATTTTACCACACTAAAATTATTTATATAATATTTATATTCTCTACAAAATTGCCAGTTTCTTGATTTCATAAACTATGTCAGATTCATCATGGCATTTTCATAGCTTATTCTAGTGTCTCACACAGAACAGATGTATGTCTGGGTTTGCTGAGCTGAACCCTGCTTTCTTCTGATTCACTGAATAGAGAAACAGTTTACATTTTTCTGTGCTTGAGTTTTGAGGGTATAAGTGATAAACTAAAAGACAAAAGATGAATGAAAATATGAACCATATAAAAATCAATCAGCCAGTTTTCACATTTGTCTACAAATTTAATTTACAAAGCTCTTTCAGTTTTGACTTCATCTATTGTTAAGTGCACTGACTTTTTTGTTTTTGTTTTTGTTTTTAAATTGTAACACTGAGTTAATTCCTAGAAACAATAAAGAATAAATCATGGCCATTGAAGGAGTTATATACACTTTTTTCTTAAAAATGTCAATAGCTCAAAAGGATAACCTTCACCTCACATTTGATACCCATTGCATAACTCTGTTAAATATTCCTGTTGCCATAAAACGTTCAGATGCTTCTTGAATGCCTACAAACGTAGGTGATGAAATCAACTGATACCATATTTAAAAGCACACACACACACACACACACACACACACGTGTGTGTGTATACATATATTGGCTATGTGTATTCAATGTATAAACAATATTAATATAATTATCAAGAAAGATTATAAACATTAATATTAATAATTAAATTATTTATAATTAAAATTACATATATCATTTTAAAATATACTCAGTAATTAATATTAAAATTTAAAACCAATGTTAAACATATGTTCTCTCTCTGTATATGCAGCTGGTCATAATAGAATGAGATAAATGTTTTTATGTTAAGGTGTAAGTGACTAATAATAGATTAACATGCTTACCTAAGTGTTACCAAAATCAATAAGTTAATGAATGGTCATCACATGAGTTAATGCCAGGTATCAGTTGAGGTGGATGCGTTTGCATGGGGAATATCCCAGCACTGTAAAATGTCACCACACATGCTGCAACTATACTTGACCTACAGCCACATTTAATTCTGTGTCAACCCCTACCTTATCCTACTTTTTCCTATCTTTGCCTATAGTCCTATTTGGGGTGCACCTCCCATTTTAAAGAAATTATATAGAAAAACTTTGCATTAAATACCCTCTCTTTCCCTTATTTCAAAGTAACAGTGCATCACTGTCTCTTCAACAGTTTACTTCTAATTAGCACAATCCAGCTTTCACTGATTCACATGCAGTGAGTTTGTTTTAGATGGGAAGCCATTCATCAACTCCACAAGGAAGTCTAAGGATGTTCACAACAGCATTGTGTATGCCACTGAAAAAAAAACTGGAAAATATCTACGTGTTTTACAGTCGGAGATTGAGTAAATCACTTGTGGGATATGACATAAAAGAATATGCATTGGCTTATTCATGGTATCTTATTAAGAGGGGGAAAAAAAGCAGGATACATAACAGTTGTGTGTGTGTGTTTGTGTAGGGTGTGAATATATCTTAACCAACTGAGCCACTCAGGTCCCCAGGGTGTGAATATATATGATTGTCTATCATCTATCTATCTATCTATCTATCACCGATCTATCATCATTCATCTACTATCTCTATGTTTAAGACATAAACATTTAACAGCAGTTTTTCTGGATGGTGAACTTACAGACAACTGATGTATTTTTATCTTCCCTATGCCTTAATTTCTCTCAAAGTTTCTGGATTTAGAAGTGTTTATTTTTGTATTTTTTAAATTTTTTTAAATGACTCAGGTTTTCTGTCTGGTTTCATAGGAGAATGGTTGGGGCTATTGTCCAATATTAGGTAACACAAGAAAACAGCTGGGTTAAAGGTAATATGGATTATTTTCTGAGTATGTTGAGTTTGGGCCAGTAGTAGTGAACACATTGAGTACTTGTGCACAGTACTCAGTGCACAGTAAATTTTCAAACAGAACAGGATGTATGAAATGGAAAACAAAAGTTGTTTTGCTACCCCAGCCCCAATCCTTGGACTTCTTCCCAGTAGCAATCATATCTTATTATGAATTATTCTGGAAAAAGCATGTATGAATATTCTTTTATTTCTCTCACCAAAATGCAGAAAATATTCTGTATTTTTTTTTTACTTAGTAATACAGCTTGGAGACATTTTCACATTAAGAACATAAAATTCTCTTATTATTTTTAGTCACTATAGAGCATTCTATTGGGTGCATATAATTGGGTCATTATGTCATTGAAGATCATCGGAATTGTTTTTACTATTTTGCTGTTACATATAATCTTCAACAAAAATTCTGGTACATATACTTTTTGCTGACTGCAAGTAACATTCTTAAGAGTGGAACTGCTTGGTCATGAAATATGTGCATTTTAAATTTTGATAAATATTGCCAAATAATTTTCCAAAATGTTTGTATCCACTTACCCTCTCATCAACAAGGGATGAAAGTTATAGTTTCCCCACACTCCTTCCCCATATGGGTAATACAATACTTTTTAATTTAGCCAATCTGGTAGGAAAGGGAAAGTAGCAACTTTTAGGCTTGGGCCACAGAGACTTTGGTCTCATGGAGGGGAAACACTACAACTAGTATTCTTTGTATCCCTTCTCACAGGCAGAGGAGCACTTTAATTCTACAAAATCCCCACTAACTGTAGGAGTTAATTTCTTGCAGTGATTACATCACTTTCAGCTTACATTATGCTGGGGAAAAAGCAAAACGCTGACCCAGGTAGTTCTTCCTGGCTTTGGTGAATGACAGAGATGTAGGAGAGGCTTTGAGCCTTGCCCCCCCACCCCCACCGAGTTTTCTGTTTTTCCATAGAATGCCTCTTCACCATATAAACTGGTTTTAAATTGTAGGTGGGAGGAGGTTGTACAAAGCTATTGCAAGGGCTATGTCCCACACTGCTTTGACAGGGGAAGGAGCAGTGGTGACAGAGTAGATGGCTGGGGTAGAGAAGTAGACACTGCATGGTGATTTCTGGGATCCTCTGTCTCCCTGACTCCCAATGTTCAAATGTTATGATTGAGAATTCTGCCGTTTGCTTTGCTTTATTTCTGACAGTGTACTTCTGTGGGTTCTAAACTTTTTTTGGGCTAATTTTGTTACTTTTAAGAGAAAGCAATTCACTTCTACAGTGTCACCCCATCATATAACCCTAGAAGTCCATTAGCATGTTTTTCACAAGCTTAAGAAAATAAATAAATGTGTTAAAATGTATACAGTTTATTTTCTGAACCAGAACATCTCTAGTGTGACTCTGCCAATTATGACTCATATTGCTCACTATCTTGCTATCACATACACCTGCTGCTTAGCCTTTCTTCTTTTTATCAAAATGTTTATGGAGAACTATCTTCTGTTCCCTGTATGTTCACTCATTTCTGGAGTTTATCCCCAGGAGAATATCTATATTTCTCTGATTTATTCATTTTCTTCAGAAGTATTTTTCTTGGCTCTTTCAGGGATCATTATAGAAAATTAATAAGGGTGATAAAAGTCATATAGTCCACCAAAATGATAAGAGGAAACATGGGAATTTTAAAAAATTTGCAAGAAAATCATATTTTTGTATGCAAATAGCACAATTAACGCTATTCTTGTAGTTCTAACTCTTAAAAATCAAGGCAAAATGTAAATGTTTTATGAAAAAGTTTAATAAATTTTAAATACATTCTCTGAGCAGATATCCGTAAAATAATTCATGGTAGTAAGTTACCCCCAAACTCCATTTTATTTCTCTTATAATAATTCCATTTCTGGTTGGATGCTTTATCCTTCCAATGCATGACATGAATGAGTCTTTTGATGGGCGGTTTTATTGTCATTTTAATCAGTTTTACTTGGTGACTATAGCACCTAAACCAAGGACATGACACCTCTGCATTAGGCTTTTGAAGAATTATGTTTCTCTCTGTCTCTAAGTGTGTGTGTGTATGTGTGTGTGTGTGTATGTTGACATATATGTATATATACTAATAACTTCCCCTCTAGCTCCCTTGGACGCATGCTTTTTTTCCACCTGGAAGACCACTGTTGTATTCAAGTGAAGAATGCTAGCACAGAATGCTATAGTAATTAATTTGTTTGCATCCTGGAAATTCTTCTCACCAAAGCTAACAATGTCAGGCATATAAAACAATCTAATATTTACACTGAATCATTAATTTCCAAACATCACTGGTATTTAACAAATAATAGGAGGTCAGCTTGTATTAGGTAGTTTATGATCAGCTTTTCTTTCTAATACTGTATAATGAAATTTTATTTTATCTTATTTAATTTTAAAATTTATTTATTTATTTTTGAGAGAGAGAAAAAAAAGCATGAGTGAGGGAGGGGCAGAGAGAGAGACAGAGACAGAGAGAGAAACTTAGGCACTCTCCACATAGGCAGCGTGGAACCCAATGCAGGGCTTGAAACCTACAAACCCCAAGATCATGACCTGAACTGAAGTCAGATGCTTAACCAACTGAGCCACCCAGGCACACTTCCAATATTTTGAAATTTTAATTTGATACTAGGAAACAGGAAAACATATGTTTACCTTTTTGACTCTCAATGTTGAAAGACTTAAAAACATTTAAGTCTGAGGAAAGGAATAAAATAAAAATGACATTGATTTCAAGTAAAATGAATTCTGGTAAAGAATAGAAAGCTCAAATATTCTCTTAAAATAATTTGGAATCTGTGAGATAAATAACGTTACTTAAAACACTATCACCCTCAGTGAATGGGGTAGTTTCAGATAATATTATAATTGTGACAAAAAATGCTATAAATTCTATGCCTTAGTCCCTATCACATATTTATTTCCATCTTTTGTTTTTCTGGAAGGGATTGTTATTATTATTATTAAATAATTACTACCATCTTTTCTAGAACATTTGCTCTGAGATAGGCACTATTCTAAGAGCTTTATATGTAACTGCTCATTTAATCCTTGCAACCAATCCAATAGATAAGGTATTATCATTTCCACTTTTCTAATAAGGAAATATAGGCACAGGTAAGTATCTTGCCTATGGTTCAAAGCAAAGACACAGGACGGCTGGAATGCAAACTAGCCAGAGTGATTCCAGACCCTAAACCTTAACCATTAGAACAGTAGTGTGCTTAGGTCATCTATACCTTCATCATAGCTAGCATTTAAGTAGCTATCCTACCTTAAGCAAATTACCCTCTCTATCCCTCAATTTCCTCTCTAAAATGGTGATAATAATGCCTATCTCTTGGTGAAATGAAATTTAGGGTGTAAAGCAGTTAGACCAGTACTTGGCACGTGACAAGTAGGCAATAAATGGCAGTTATTACTGTTTATATTATAGTGGTTATTTCTTCTCCTAACATGATAAAATTTCTTCTGTGAAAATGACAGCATAATTATGGTTTTCAGCAGCTTTGCTGTGAACAACATATATGAATATTAGGCTTTTGATTTGGAAAAAAAATCTTGTTTTGGTTTCTACACTGAAAAAGTTCATAACTTTTGGCAGAGACTAGACTTACAATCTGCAACCAATGTAAGAAAAAGAATACTACACTAATGTGCATGAGAAGGAACAAGACAACACTGTAGAAGTTTCCAATGACCATTAAGTTTTAATACACATCTTGAGCCAGAGATATTCTGTCATTCCTCTGGGATTCCATGTTACTTTGTACATGATCTTATTATAATGTTTCATGCATTACACTGTAAAGACAGCATGTCAACACCTCTCATTGATGGCTTTATTCCTAGTACCAAATATAGCACCTACCCAGAGAAGGGACTCAAAAATCATTTGGAATACCACATAGTGTTGCGAATAAGCCTGAAGGTTTTGGGGACTGATGTCTTTACTTTAGAGACTAACTCCACCACTGTCTAGCTATGTAACTTTCATTGATTATTTAATCAAAACCTCAGTTTCTTAAAATTTTTTAAGTTTATTTTTGAGAGAGACAGAGGACAAATGGAGGAGGGGCAGAGAGAGAAGGAGACAGAAACCAAAGCAGGCTCCAGGCTCTGAGCTGCCAGCACAAAGCCAACAAACTATGAGATCATGACCTGAGCCAAAGTCTGATGCTTAACCAACTTAGCCACCCAGGTGCCCCAAATTTTCAGTTTCTTTCTCTGTAAAATAAGAGTAATTAAAAGACTTTCCCTATAGAAATGCTGTGAGCATTAATGAAAGTGATACATGTAAAATGGTTAATGTTATATCTTACACAGAATGTTCCACACGTTTTCCCTCTCCAAATATAATAAACATAAATAAGTAGAAAAAGCATCTGCATTTTTTCACTCTGTGTTGCAAGATACTACCCTGTGAAATACTCAGATTCAAAATATTCAGTTCACTAAACACCATTTCTTACATGCTGCTTATCACTTTTTGATATAACATCTTTATGTAAAGCATTAGTGTAGATAAACTGATCATATTTAGCTATCATAACATCAAATTTAAAGCACCTACTTCTGTATAAACTATGAAGGCCTTTGCCTATGCCATTCCATCCAGCGTATCTAACATGTAAAAGTTACATAACTAATAGAACTTATTTTATTTTCTGTTTTATTTTTAGGTATTTTTGATAAAGGAAGATGAGTGAAAGAACAAAGAATGTCACCAATAGCATTCTCTTTTGAAATATGAATTATAATGCTATTAAAACAAATGAATGTATTAAATGAGTTAATATTTGAATATTTAGAATAATACCTGGTACACTGTGTTTAATATTTATTATTAGTAAGCTTGCCAAAAGCAATGCTTCCAGTTAAAAAGCATAGATGGGTAATGTTGTTTTCTCAAAGACTGGAATTCTTCACTTCATAAAAAGAAGAGCATAAGTAAAACTAAATAAAGGTAGGCTTTTTCTTACAGGAAACAAATGTAAAAGGAATATAAAACAATCTAATCCTTTAATAGAACAGCTACTTTGTCTGCCAAGAACTCACTTAAATGATCCCATTAGCTTCTGAAAACATTATATTTGGCATTAAGATTTCCTTCTACTTCACAGAATTTAGACTTTTTAAATAGATAATGCAGTCACTTTCAATTAATACCAAGAATTGTTACAGAGTGGCCCCTATGTTCTTGACTGATTGCATTCTGTATTTTGTCAGTATTCTTTCTTCACTGCAAATTTTAAATTTGGTTATAAAAAGTAAAGACAAGTGTTTACCTTTTAAGATGCCTCAGGGAAAAAGAATGACAAATGAATGAGACACAGATTGAAGGCTTTAGTGCTCCTTTTTTAGAATGTTTTATATTTCAATGCCTTCACATTGGCAAATCTTAATTCAAGATAATTTTACATTTTTCCTTGTTCTCAGTAAAAGAAAACCTCAATACTGTCATCTGCATAGGCAATTCAGATAGTAGAAATCTTGGAATTTTTGGCTACAGAAATTCTCACTCTAAAATCATGTGGCCCTTAATTTCATATTTTTCAATGTTTATGCTTTTCAAGACTGATGAGATTAATGGAGATTTGGGGTTAATAAATATCACACACACTATTTTTTGTATTAATTTATCTGCACAACATTTACAAGGGGTTAAACAACAGAAATAATTAGTAGTGCTTCTATTAGCAGAAGTGTCTCCCTGAACCTGCTTCCGCATCCTATCCACCTCAGGCTTCCCAATGTTAATGGCAGAAAGGAGAGTTCAATTGTGCTTTTTTTGCCACAGATTAACCTCAAACACTAAAACAGCATACCTACAGCACCTGTTTTGAATCCACATTTGTGTCCTTTTCTATTCTGTCCCCTGTGTGGTGGTGATAATGCTGGGCAAAGAAAGTGGGGAAGTGGGTGCATCTACTTTATAAGTCACTATCTTAGTCAAGCAGAGCCTGGCTGAGGTGGCATGTTGGGGTTGACTACTTCATGGACAGGCTTAGTCAATGACTCTAAGACAACACTATACATGAGGGGGAAAAGCTGACAACTGGATAGAAAGAAAATGACAATATTTCATTAAAAACTGATTTTACAGTGAAGTTAGCTCTCCATTTACCATTATTCAAGTTTCTAATGATCCAGACACATAAACACTCTTGTCCTCCCCTGCCCCCCCCCCCCATACTCAAAAACCCAGCATCCTTGATACTCCTCCCTTGGTAACTGTCATAGAATAAAAGATGGAGCTTTTAGAGAACCTTCCTGGTCAGGCAAGTCAAATGAGGAGAAAATCTGTGATCTGCAAGAATAATAAAAGATAACTGATTCCAGATCTGAAACTCAGAGTTGCCTAAAATAAGCCCAGATGACCTCAAAAGAACTTTCACCATGCTGCCTTCAGAGGTCATTTCATGCTATTAAACTATTTGAAATTCTACCAGATTGAAATGGGTATGTGTATTAACAAGCATCCTCCCATTAAAATGCCTGCAAAATTCTGATCACAAAAAGGAATTAATAGACACTTATGCAAATAGTCCTGTGAATTATTTCATTGCAGACCATGTTTTTCTCCTAATGGTCACTTGAGAAACAAGGCTCACCTGAAGAGATCTGAATTTTGCCTGGCAGAAGGGAATGGGAGGCATGGAACTGGAGGTTTTCCTGGAGCTGAAAGTTCCTTAGTGAGTGTTGAGGTCTGGAAAGTGGTGTGAGGAACCTGAGAGGTTGGAAAGGCCAAGTATGATAGATTATATTAAAGAAGATTTCATTAGGACATGTAGTTTAACATCTTCTTGCAAGGCAATAATCTATTTTAAATCATTCTCGACAGACAGTTATAAAGATTCTGCAAAATGAAAAACAGTCTCTTCCACTGGACAACTCTAATGATTAGTCCATTTTACCTTCCTCCCAAAACTGTCTTCCTCAACATCTATTTGATGGTCTATTCTTAGTGTTGCAAAATGCATAAGACAAGATTATTCCTCCTAAAACATGGATCATGGAAGTTCTTCAAATATTCCAGTGTCTTTACTAAAGATTTTGCCAGAGTAAATGTCCCAGTCCCATTGCTGACTTAAAGAAATATTTTACAATAATTATTTCCATGAGAAAGGAAATCCATAAAGTAGGGAGAATATATGTCTGTTATCTACATACTTCATGTAAATTATCTCATTTAATTTTCATCAAAACAGATAAAGGAGGTGTGTCTGAGTGGCTCAGTCAGTTAAGCATCTGACTCTTGATTTTGGCTCAAGTCACATCTCCCAGTTTGTGAGATCAAGATCTGTGCTGGGATTCTCTCTCCCTTTCTCTCTGTGCCACCTCTATTCCTTCTCTCTCTCTCAAAATAAATAAGCATTTTTTAAAAATATAATTTACTGCAAAGTTGGTTAACATAGAGTATATATAGTGTGCTCTTGGTTTTGGGGTAGGTTCCAGTGATTCATTGCTTACATATAACACCCAGTGCCCTCTCTATTTGTAAATGTGCTTTTCCCCTTCCCTTCCCCCATGGTCTTCTGTTAAGTTCCACATAGGAGTGAAAACAAACCAAAACCACACTGAGATATCACCTCACAACAGTAATAGTGGCAAAAACTAACAACATAAGAAACAACAGGTGTTGGTAAGGATGCAGAGAGAGGGGAACCCTCTTGCACTGTTGGTGGGAATGCAAACTGGTGCAGCCTCTCTGGAAAAACAGTGTGGAGGTTCCTCAAAAAATTAAAAATGAACATTTTTAAAAAATGATGAAGGAATAAAAGTATGAAGGAACGTGGTTCTCATTTATGTTGTATATAAACGGATTTTTAAAAGTATTGTTGTAAGTTTGTTATCTTTGGAATTCATTTGAGTGGTTGATCTTTTTCTGTGATTTTTAATTATTCAAGCTTAATTTCCAACTTAGTAGTTAATATTTAATTGTGTGTATCTAAAGGAAGGATTAGGGTAACTCTAAGGAGGAAAAATTTACTGATGACAGGCAGTACTCTAAGGCCATTTTAAAAAATATTTTTTAGTGTTTATTTTATTTTTGAAAGAGAGAGACAGGCAGAGCACAGGTGGGGGAGAGGCAGAGAGAGAGAGGGAGACACAGAATTTGAAGCAGGCTCCAGGTTCTGAGCTGTCAGCACCGAGCCCAATGCAGGGCTCAAACCCACAAACTGCAAGATAATGACCCAGCTGAAGTCTGATGCTTAACCTACTGAGCCACTCAGGTGCCCCTCTAAGGACATTTTATATATTGGTTCAATCCTCTTATAATTCTCTGAGGTAAGATACTATGATCCCCATTTTACAGACATGGAATTTGAATTCACATAGGCTAAGCAGTTTATCATAGATTATCACAGCAATATGATTACCATGGTAATAAATGGTAGCTCCGGTATGCATATAGCTTGTTGACTTCAACCTCTGCTTTTCTCATTATAACAAATGCAGATGATAATGGCACCTAACTCAGAGTTGTTAGGAGAATTAAATTGCCAGTGACTGGCAATCTTAAGAAAGCAGCTGCTTAGTTCTGCATAGTGAAGTCTCTGCTTCTTAGTGAAATCTACTTAGCATACACCGTGTTCCTAGGGAGTTGACTATTTAATTCCTTAGAAAGTGTTAACAGTAAACATGCTTTCCCAACCAGAGCACCCTGGGATTGTGACAATGGAAGTCTTGAGTATGTTCCACATTTTCGTTTTCTCATAGAAAATGGCCAGGGATAGGTACTATTATAGGATCCAGATTAATAACAGACTTCTAAAATGTTTTTGTTGACTCTTCACCTCTTCTATACTTGATCCCTCTTCTAACCAATTCAAGCTTCACTCTGATTCCTCAGATGAAATGAAAATAGAAGCACACAACATCTTAAAACCTCCACATTGCTTTGGGAATACAATCTGAGTTCCTTAGCATGAAATAAAAAGGTCTGGTTAATATGATCTCTTTCCATTTCTTTCTTTCTCTTACCTCACCACAGTAGTAGCAAATTGTGAGTTACTCATGCTGTTTCACATTTCCGCTAGCTGCATGAAAATATTCCACATATAAGCCAACAGTCTCACTCTTAGATATTTATCCAAGAGAAATGAAAACAACCTATATGCACACAGCAGTCTGTATACAAATGTTTATAGATGCTTTATTCATACTCTTCTAAAGACTGGAAACAACCCAAGTGGCCATTAACTGGAGAACGAACTGACAAGCAGGGTAAATACATGCAGTAGAATACTATGTAGCAATAAAAAGGAATAGAATACAGATGCATGCAACAACATGAATGACTCTCAAATGTATTATGTTAAGTGAAAGAAGATAGATCCAAGAGAAGATTTTATATATATATAAATAATCTTATATTTATATATATAAATATATAAAATAAAATTTATATGTTGATATACATAAATTTAAATATATATAAATATTATATATATAATGTACATATTATATATAAATATAATATATATAAAAGGCAGTGGTTACCAGGTACTGAGGTAGGGTTAAGAGGCTGACTACAAAGGGGCAAAGGAATATTTGTGGGTGAAAGAAATGTTCTATATTTTGATTGTAGTAGTAGTTACATGACTGCATGCCACTGTTTAAGTTCTTAGAACTTAACACCTAAAAGGAATGGACTTCATTATATATAAATTATACCTTAATAGACCTAACATTAAACAATCATGTATCTTTCATGTTTGCCAATCTTCATATATTTTTTGAATAATATTGTTCATTTTTGGACAATGCTATCCCCTTCTTTAAATCTGAGCCTTAAGTATCAATCTCCTTCAAGAAGTTATCCCTCAACTCCTAAGCTAGGTTATGGGCTCCTCCTCTGTGCTTTTCTATCCCCCTAGTTTCTTCCAATGCATAATACAGTTTCTTCCCATGCTTCATAATACAGTATGAGTCCCATAAGCTCCTTAAGGGGAAAAAAAAATCTTATTCATGTTTACATCCCCAGGAACTCAATGAATTATAAGAGCTAACAAATGTTTGCTACATGGAGGGGTGCCTGGGTGGCTTAGTCGGTTAAGCGTCCGACTTTCGCTTAGGTCATGATCTCTCGGTTCGTGGGTTCGAGCCCCGCATCGGGCTCTGTGCTGACTGCCAGCTCGGAGCCTGGAGCCTGTTTCAGTCTGTGACTCCCTCTCTCTCTGACCCTCCCCTGCTCACGCTCTCTCTCTCTCTCTCTCTCCTAGAAATAAATAAAACATTAAAAAAAAATGTTTGCTACATGGACTAAAATTATGCTTGGAATTTTACTGGTTTCTAAAACAGATGTGAAATTATGGAATGTACTTGATTTAACTCAAGCCTATGACTATAGTATAAAGTTTGTTTGCATATTAGAAATAGCATAATAAAGTTACTACCACACAGTTTAATTATAATACAATTCTTTAAAAAATTTATACAGATATAATTATAGGGTTGTTCTAATCTGATTTATATTGATATCTTTGCTGGTAAAATATCTGTTAGCTATATGATAAATACAGGAGAATAAAACATCTCAAAAGTTATAAAAATATATTATTTACAGCAGTTAATGTTTTAATAGTTCTTTTGCTTTTATTATATTTTGAGCAACTTTTTAATCTCAATTTATGGAAATGTGTGCATATAAAATTATAATGCTCTCTGGACTAAGGCAACTGAGAACTCTCATTGGTCAAAGAAACGTTTATAGGATGCAGATAATCCATGCAAATTAAATGGCTCAACTGAGCCTGTCTGTAATATTCCAAATTGCTTACTCTATCTTCTTTCCTAAGACACAAAAACACATTTTATGGCCTGATTGTGATGCAGTGCTGTTGGGAAAATAGTTATTATGAGATAATTATATCCCAACAGAATTTGAGGCACTTGGCTGCTCTTTGTATAGAATGTCACCTGAGGGGTGAGATTTCCATAACCACTTTTATTCTAGTAGAGCTGTTATTCTGATTCATAGCCTGTTCAGTTTTCAGGCATTAGGCCACTGAAATGATATTTATCAATCAAAAGAAAAATTAAGAGAAAAACAGAAATGCATGTCAGACTAAAATTCAAAATCTAAAACTTACATCGACTACCAGGTAACAAATGAAAATAGATTGGTGTCAGCAGGCAAAATTTATTGAAAGAACCAGAAGGAAGACACAGATTTTGCAATGATTATACCACCATGATAGGGACCATCCTCAGTCCTTCCTTTATGGATGGGAGGGTGGGGACCAGAGTTATGGAAATATTGAAATGGAATGTTTATGCACCCTAATACCCATCACATGCAAATGATGTTAATGGTCATATACTTTCATTTTCTAGAATATATAATCTCAACTATTAATAATGATCACTGATAAATTATAAGACCCATAACAAATAAATTAAAAGACCCACAACTAACTCTTATCATGAAAATTACCAAGAGATGTAAAACACTGGAAGAAAAATGAACCTTAAAATAAGATAAAAATAAAATCTGAAAGGAAATAAGTTGAGCTATTTTGATTACCAAAGTTTGTTCCTTTCCCTTTCCCTACCCCTTCTCTTCTTCCTTCCTTCCTTCCTTCCTTCCTTCCTTCCTTCCTTCCTTCCTTCATTTCAGTGACCAAGGATTAATGGATGGAGCTGTAGATACAATTTCCTTTGTCCTAAATCTACTCCTAGATAATAGTACTATAGTGAAGTTTCATTTTAGTTTTAAAATAGATACATTAGCACATACTTTTTTAAAGATTACTTGAATATGCATGTCATACAATGTGTGTCGTACTGTGCATGCATGATAATAATTTTAATTTACTCAGCAAATATTTAATTTGCAAGTGACCATTAGCCAATTCTGTCATAATGTTTGGTTTGGTTTTGTAATATTTGTTTATTTTTGAGAGAGAGAGAGAAAAACAGAGTGCAAGCAGGGGAGGAGCAGAGAGAGAAAGGGAGACATAAAATCCGAAGCAGGCTCCAGGCAGGCTCTGAGCTTTCAGCACAGGGTCTGAGGAGGGACTTGAAGTCATAAGCTGCAAGATCATGACCTGAGCCAAAGTCAGATGCTCAACGAACTAAGCCACCTAGGCACCCCAATGTTTGTTTTGTTTTTAAGTCTCAAACAATATTAGGAATGTTCTTCAGTCTCTAAAGTAGCTGTGAGGAAATACAATTATACTGAATGATACTGTTTGAGAAACATTTATGTTTGCACTTAAATGGCCAATATTTAATCAGTAGGTTAAGTATCCAGTTTCAGGGTTCAAATGCAGGATGGCTGCTACCAAAAAAGTTAGCGGTACACAAGCTGAGTGTTCTTTCATGCAGCCATATATTGCTGTCTATTATCACTAAGCTATTGTGGGAAAAACCTCAAAAAAGTTGAATTGGCCATAAACTTAAGAGGTGAATGCATGAGAAGTGGTCAGTTTTGCATGACTCATCTGAGGATGAAGGATAATACACCCACTGCAATGTGATTTCTCTTCTCCATGCAGTGTGCTGTCCTACTCTCAATATATTTCATGTCAGGGACATTTAATGGTGCAATAAAATGCAAACATTTAATTCTTCCTGCCAAACACTTGGTGGAAATAAATTACATCACACATGTAGCAAAGCTAGGCAAGTAATTTGCTATGTAGTTAAAATGTTCAAAACTGTGTTATAATACACTTTATTTTCTTAAGTCCTTTGCCCTTTCTTTGGTACATACTATTTTTGTTCCAAAGATGCAAATATAAATACAATATGATGTTACTTCTTCCTTTGATGTATATGTCAATTTTATTTTTGGTGAGAATAAACATTTAATTGTATACCAAATCTGAGCTACAGCTCTCAACTATTAGTTTCCAGACCACAAGTAAATTACAAAAGAGATCTTGATCTTTTTTTTACCTTTGATAGAAAATAAAAAATTAAGTCCAAATTACTAACAGTGTTTATTTTTTTTAACTTAAGACTCAGGCTGCATAATAATTTTTCTCTTGACTTCTCACTCTTTATTCTTATCACCTTCTAATCTTTCTTATTCTTCTAATATTCTAGGTTTTGTCACAAAATGTTATTTCATTCTCTATGATAACAACTATATCATATGTAAGGGCATCAGCGCTACTGAAGTAAACAAAAATCTGTGGTCACAGTAAATTTACTGTGACCAGGGTAAATCTGTGCCAACTGTGGCCTCTTTGTAGAGGTACTAAATAAATACTAATAGAATTATCTTATTTTAGGAAATAAGGTAAAAGGCCAGTGTCAAACTACGTGTAAGTACCATGTTAAGAACATCAAATTTATCCTGCACTCATCAGTAACTGTTAATTATAAAATGTGCAAAAAAAAAATGTTTGGTGTGTTACAGTAAGAGAACCCTAATAATAAATATTCCCTGGCTCTGACTTGTGTGTGATGAGCCAATACAACACAAGCACTTACTTTCAATAGTAAAATGTATTCAATGCAGCAAGAAAAGTCTAGCACATAATCACAAGTCACATTATAATGATTATTTGTAACTGTATTTGTACAGGTGATGTCGTGTGAACTGATTTGACTTCTCGGTTTCTTTAAGGATAAGAGAGTTAGTTATATAGCCATTGTCAACCACATCAAGGTCTAAGAAGATTCATTTCTACCATTTTCAGGTCATCCTAGATGTAGGTAAAAGGGAAGAATTCCAGATCTTTAGGGATCCTACATCGGTGTTGAGGCTTGTAAGGGAGAGGAGGGAAAATGGTCTGGTACCTTTGTTTCCTTTGTCTACCTTACTCTAGAAAACAGGCCTCTGTTTAAAAACCTTGGCAATGAATGCTAATTTTACTAGTCCACATGGCTCAAGAATACTGGGATGAGTTATTTCTACTTCTTGAAAGTTTTGTTACAAATCTGAGGCAGGGCTTTGCAGGAAGTAATTGATGATGGTCTTCTAAGCCAACATAAAATTTGAACCTAAGACTGGTACTAAACATATGAAAAGCAAAAAGCAGAAAAGTAATTTATAGTTTATGTGGCTTATCCATAGTTTTCTTCAGGAAAGTCTCTACTGCCTGTTTCTGACATGATATCTCATATACCTTCAAAGATAAGACTTTTCTGTCTTACTTCTATCTCCCCTGCGCCACCTATAAAATCCATAATGCTTCCAAGAAAACAAGAGAGAACAGAGTGATTAACAGTGAAAAAATGAAGAGTACAGCATTTGAATCACAATATTTCCTCTAACCTAAAGGGGGTCAGCATAGAAGGGGAAAATAAAAACTGAGTTCAATACAGTTTTAGAATTGCTCCAACTGCTGATACAGAAAAAACTAGGACTCTTTCTCATACCAGTCCCTATCATAAAGCTTAAAATATAAGCAAAGAGGAAAAGTATAACTTGAGAGTTATTTCTACAATTGCAAATTTCTATTGTCAAAAGGGTAATGCATATGAATTGGTGTTTAATATAATTAACCAAGTATTAGATTCAGGGTTCCAGTTGTAGAGAATGACAACTGAATTCTTAAATATGTCTCTCTGACATCATTGATCTGATTTCTCCCATAGTTTCTTTCTTAAAACATTTTATTTGAAAGATAATATAAATCATTGCTATAGTTCCTAAGATATTTTTAGGTTGGATTTTGTCCATTTTGTTCACCGCTGTATTTTTAGCTTCTCAACTGAACTAGGCATAAACTGGAACTCGATAAACTCAATAAAATCTCAAATTGTTAAGGCAGCATTCTATCTGCTACAGAGTGTATCCCCACCCCAAAATTCATACATTGAAATCCTAACTCCCCCAGTCTCATGGTATTCAGGGGTGGGGGCAGTCTTTCGTAAGTGATTAAATCATGATTCCTCAAGAATGGGATTAGTCCCCTATAAAAGATACCCTAGAAAACTCCCTGGTTTCTTCTGCCATGTGACAACACAGCAAGAAGACAGCAATCTATGAATCTCAGGAAACAGGCTCTCACCAGACACAAGTCTGCTGATGCCTTGATCTTGGACTTTTCAGTCTCCAGAACTGTGAGAAATAAAATTCTGTTGTCTTTAAGCCACATAGTCTATGGTATTCCAATATTTTCCAATATACATTACAATATACATATACATATATATATATGGTTTTGTAAGTGTGGGGATGTGGGGGGGTGTTTTATCTCTCCTTCTCTTTGTCACTCTCTCACAACACATTTTAAAGAGGGTGTGATAAATGAAAATATTGGAATGACAGAAATTGAGGGATCTGATATAGACCAGGGAGAGGAAAAGGACAATTGTTTCAGGACACATACAATAACATTTATTAGTAAATAATGTTCTAAATAGGAGACACACCTCCCACATACACATGATGGTTATACATTGGCATATTATGTGCTTTTCTCCCCCTTTATATTGCTTTTGAATTTCACATTGGCAAAACAGTATTAATGGGTGGTAAGTTACTGGTGGTTACTTCCTGTCTTATAAAATAGTAGCAGAAGTAACTAATTAATTTGACAAAATTGCAACTGATAATTACTGGACTACCCTCATCAAAAAGAGCTTTAGAAGGATGGACTGTGTAACTTCAAAGAAAGGAGAAAACAAAACAATCCAGCTCCTACATCCTGAAGACTTGGTATTCAAAAAGGAAGCCTTGTTATTCCCTTACAGAACATAAATAATCCTAAAGAATATCAACTTCAAACGAGCTCAGTCCAAGACCATGATAAGGAGAGGCCAAACAAGGCAAATTCATAACTTTGTCTAAGCACAGACAAAAATGAGGTCACTGTACTACCCACAAAATGACAAACTTAATTTTCTTTGAACTAAAATGAGTGACTGCTGCTCCTTTACCAATTGAAACTTTATCTTCATTGTAGTCTGCCCTCCTCCTATATTAGATTTATTGAGATACTCAATCATAAAATCTGACAGGATCTAGAGAAGCCTGTTTTTGCAGACTCTATTTCAAATGACCCAACCAAAGCCAAAACCACAGTTCTTTCTAAGACCCAGCCTGTTCAGCTTCAGGTGTGTGCCTGGTAGTCTCAGCCTTGAGGGCACTCCCCTCCTCTGGACTGGCAGGAGGAAGGTGATAACCATACAGAGGATGAGGTCCAGTGACATAGTCAAGTTCTGAAGAAAAAGCAGGGATGAGGGTGGAGTGAAACAAAGAATTGCCTTCTAGGGAGAGGGAACTGGATTTGCAAAAGACTAGAAAATAATACTCTCTGCTACTCTTCCACTAAAACAGGCTCATACTTCAAAGCTCAGATAAAATTACCTCTTTTCTGTAAATCATCCCAATTCCTTCATTAAAAAAAGTTTCTTTGAATTCCCATGGAACTTACTGTTTTTGATACTAAAATAACAATAAACATTTATATGGCCTTCAGCATGTGTCAGACACTATTCTGACTCCTTTACCTTCATAATAATCCTCTGAGGGAGGTACCAATTAGTGACAAAGCTGGGATTTACATGTAAGAAGTTTGACTCTTGAGTCTAACCCTTAACACTATAGTGTAATGACAAAATTATACCACCTTTCCAAATTTGGTAATCTATTATACACCACAGTGACGTATGGTAAACTCCTACAATATTATTGAACTCCTCAACTGTGAGTTAAAATCTTAGATTATATGCTTCATGAAGAGGAATTTATGACTAATCCCTTGAGTATCTTTCATAGTAGCTACCAAGCCATGTAGATTATATTAATTTACATTAATCAAATTAATCAAATAAGTCACATAAATGAAACAATGAATTAATCCACTTCACCAGTGCTTCTCAAACTTGATTGTTCATCAGATTCTTCTGGAGGACTTGTTATAACACAGATGGCTGGACCTCCTCCTTCAAAATTTTGATTTTCTAGGGGTGTCTGCGTGGCTCAGTTGGTTAAGCATCCGACTTTGGCTCAGGTCATGATCTCACGGTTCGTGGGTTCGAGCCCCACGTCGGACTCTGTGCTGACAGCTAGCTCAGAGCCTGGAGCCTGTTTCAGATTCTGTATGACCCTCCCCTGCTCATGCTGTCTCTCTCTCTCTTTCTCAGAAATAAATAAAACATTAAAAAAGTATTGTTTATTTTGTAGGTCTAGGGTAGAGGCTAAATTTTGCATGTCTAACAAGTTCTCAGGAGTTACTGACACTACTGGTTTAAGGATTTCTCTTTGAGAGCTATTGACATAGATCATTTCAAATAATAAATGTTATCTATTTAGGTGAGACAAAATGTGATTTATACTTCAATACAGAAACATACACATCCCAGACTTTAGAAGTACAGAAAATTGTACAGGTTAGAGAGTCTTAATTACATGAATGTCATCAACTTGAGAGTGAGATTCTAATTAATTAAAAGTAAATGCTGAACTTATAAACAGATTTGAATAAAAATCCTCCTCTTCACATATACCCATGAAGTAGATTACCTCTAGTTTGAGTATGGCTTATCTGTAAGAATATTTTTGACATAAATGTCTCCTTTGGGCTACAATATCAATGATAAAAATGTAACATATCATAGCTTTCAAGTATGAATTGCATTATAAACATAGAAAAAAATGACCAAATGTTTTTTCTGTATCTGTCAGAAAAAGGAAGTCTAGTCACACTGACATCTTTATAACAATTCAACGACACAAACAATTTAGCAGAATGACAGATGAAAAAGCTGCTTATGTCAGGTTGATTACCAAACCTCAGCAGACAATCCCCTCTAGAAATCACTGATAATTTCTATACAAATTATTTATAAAGATCAATTTCATGACTTAAGTGGTCACTGAAAAGGTGCTATTTATAAGCCACAAATTAAAATAAAGTATTAATAATAAATTAAAAGCACCACATCAACATTTCAGGTATCAAACCACGAGCAACAGATCTCAAAGGACTTAGAAACTCATTATTTCTTTATGTCAAGAAGGTGTTTTGCCAGAGAATGGTCTATCCATCCCATACTCCACCTAATCAACAGGCTTTAATTTCATCCATGGCAGCTATCCAAACCTGGCTTACTTATGCCTTACTGCCACCAGAGTGAGAGCAGAATGAATCAGCTGAGACTGGCCAATGCATCCCTTATATTTCAGGATTTGCTCCATAGTCCTCTGCTACAGTGGTGTATCTTGGCTCTCTCTTTGATCATGGACTGTTTGATTCTTTTACCATTTTTGCTCTACTCTTTCAAGTCCTCCTGATCTACACAAGCTGTATCTCTTCCTACCCTTGTTCTTGTTCTCTGGATTTTTGTCTGCTCATTTGCTTTTTAGTCATTTGCAATCCTGATGCTGACCTTACCTATGGGACCTGTTCTCTAGTATCCAGGTCTCGTGCTGCCTCTTCTAGACACATTGCATCATGTGTAGACTTTAAATACTCAATACATTTGGAGCAATTTCTCACAATGTATTTTAACCATTCAAATATATTCTGGGAGTGAATGAGTATGAAGTTTAGCAAGGTATGAAAAAATGACTACTATGAATATTTACTTTAAGTTTATTTATTTAAAGAGAGACAGAGAGGGTGAGAGTGGGGGAGGGGTAGAGAGAGGAGAGGGAGAACCCCAAGCAGCCTCCTTGGTCAGTGCACAGAGCCCAATGTGTGGCTTGCATCTACCAAACCATGAGATCATGACCTGAGCCGAAATCAAGAGTCCAATGCTTAACCAATTGAGCCACACAGACTCCCCAGCTATGCATAAACTTTAATGTAAAATTTATCTGCCTTAGTTAAAGATTTCTACTCTTTAACAAGCACATATTTTTATATTATCCAGACATGAAGTAATGTGCTAACTTCAATGTGATATTGTATGATTGTACTCCTTCTATTCACTATTACATTAACTGTTGTCTACATGTCAGCCACCACATATACATTACCTCATTTATATGCACACTGACCACATTTGATTCGTGGCAGTAAACCTGTTTTGCATATGAGTAAACTAAAAATGAGAGGAATTAGGTCCAAGATCACTCAGGTAGAAAGTGGTGGGATTCAAATCTAGGAATGACTAACTCCATAACCCATGCTTTTAATTACTATACCTTACTGCCTCTCACTTTGAAGTTGTCTTTATGATAGAGATACTTAAAATCACTGTATAAGTTTTCATTTTACTTGCTTTTAATATTTTTCAAAGGAGGAGAATAAATAATGAGAGGAAAATCAATTGGTTTGTACAGGTGACTTTACGAACAAAACATTGATGTGAACACATACTTCTAGGTGACTCAGCGCTTGAGATGTTCTTTAGGATCATCCCCTTGTCCCCCTTCTTCTGTCCACATCTCTTCCTTGATCTAAATCTGTTAAATTACAATTCTGACCCCTTCTAACTTATAATTTCAAGGAAGATTAGAAACATCCGGTCAGAAGGTCTATTGAATAGCCTCTTATAGACTTGAAAGGCATTATTAAATTGTCCCTGTGCTTTCTCTTCTACAATTATATTTTCTTTGACTGTCCCCATAGCTCTCTTTTCCTATCTTTATTCATGTCCGCTATCTTCATAATTTTGTCGAATTCTCTGTATCCCTTCTCACATACATACTCATAGCTTTACGTTAGTCTAGTGAGAAGATAATGGCTTGGTGCATCTTATCCCTTTTGTTACTTTCTTTTAATGCTTCCTTTAAAAAAGTAAACTAATATAGGCTCCCTGTTAGATGCTGTGTTATACGATTATGTTTTTGATTTTGGAAAAATTACAAAGAACTAAGTCAATATCAATCTTCATACTTTGAAATTGTTCTAGTTTGCTTTTATTCTTGGGGAAGTATGTTCAGTCATTGAAGACTTATTTCCCTGCCTTCCCATTACTATCACAAATGCAGTGTTACATGAGGGAGGGGGTGCAAGGAACAGGAAGGTAATTTTTTGTTCTAGCAGCATCAAAAAACATTACTGTTCAAAACCAATATAGAACACAACAAAATAAACCACCAAATGGAATCAGGAATCATCACTCTTTACTAGCTTGAAATTATTTCTTTTCATAAAGTCATATTAATAAATAGTATTATCTTTATGAAATTTGGAATTTTATTAATCACTCCTCAGGTTATTTTGAGGCATAAAGTAAGGTGACAAGCACATTCTTTGATGATACATTTCATAAATTCAACAAATAACAAATTTTAAATACCACTTAATTTTCAATTCTTAGAATAATTCTAGTATTTTTAAATTAATATAACTTTAAATTAACTTTCATTTCGAAGAAAAAAAGTTTTTTTAAGATTAAGAAGAATATTTTATACTAAGTACCAGATATTCAAAAATGTTTTCCATTCTGCATCGTGTTCCCTGGCAGCAAAATGCTAATTAAAAATCTACAGTTAAATTAATTTTTATTTAAAAATGCAGGCACAAAAATTGAGAATCCCAAGATAAACAAAAATACACAGACACATCCATATAACAACAACAACAACAAAAAAGGTAGACTCTAAACATTAAAAGCAAGAGGACAATTTTACTATCATTTTATTCAGGTTGTGAAAAGATTTTTCTAAAATTTGATTTGCTTATGGATAAAATCTTAATACCTAATCTGAACTGGCTATCTCATGTATGCTTTCAAAAGTAGCTTTCAAAAGTAGCGTATATAGAATATAGGTATGTTGATAACAAAAGCTAAGTATGAGGAAAATCTAAGACAGGTGGGTTATGAGTTTGTGAAACCATGGAGAATTAACTCAGGCATCAATGAGCTAAAATCTTTCAGAAAACTGAGGTTCATATTTCTAGATTATGACAAAATCAGTTTTATCCAATTCTATGCCTTTTTTAAGGGAGAGTATATGGCCTCTGACTTATTGCTTCTGGTTTTGAAATATTAATCTATGATTTTGAAGTTTATAACTTAAAACAGTATCTTCTAAAATTTTGTCATTTTCTGAATTTGCATTAAAAATTAAAGAAGGGGCGCCCGGGTGGCTTAGTCGGTTAAGCGTCCGACTTTCGCTCAGGTCATGATCTCGCGGTTCGTGGGTTCAAGCCCCGCGTCGGGCTCTTTGCTGACTGCCAGCTCAGAGCCTGGAGCCTGTTTCAGTCTGTGACTCCCTCTCTCTCTGACCCTCCCCTGCTCACGCTGTCTCTCTCTCTCCTAGAAATAAATAAAAAGCTTTAAATAAAAATAAATAAATAAAATTAAAAAAAATAAAAAGTTTAAAAAAAAAATTAAAGAAATCTCCTCAAAAAGACAAAAATAAGTTCTATATTAGGTTACAGAAAAATCACCTAATAGCTAGAGTTCAATTTTCATAACTTATTTCCTAAATCTACAATTCCAAAAACCAAAATGAGAGCAATATGACTCTTTCCTTTGTGCCTGGAATTGTACCACAAACTGTACTATGTATACCACATCCTCTGTGGCCCTTAGTCAGTGTTGGGTGGAAGTAATAGAAGAAAAAAAGTAAGCAATGAACCTATTTCCTATGTTTTTTGTTTTTTGTTTTTTTTTTGACCATAAGGAGACTGTGAACTTAGAAAACGTTTTCCTCTATTAGAAAAAAAAAAAAAAAAAAAACTCATAAATTCTTACTTTTAAGAAACCTATAAATAAAGAAAATCTTCAATTACTAAGGAACAATCAAAACTATAGTTACAAGTACTGTGGCACTTTTTACATGGAGCTGGCAAGCTTGTTAATAAGGGATCTACCTTCTGAATAGCTCAGGGTTTGTGTAAATGATACTGTTTATCATGCCACTGTTAAAATAACCAACATATCTTAAAGTACTTTGCTGTGAAAAAGTTCATAAAATAAAAAGCACTGAGTTGTGCATGAAAGAATTTGGGATAGCAATCTCATTTTATCTAAAACAGAAGAATCCTTTAGGGTGTTGGTAGAGTAAGTGAAGCATACAATTTACAGAAACTCTAGGGACTGTCACTTTTGTTACATGAGCTTGTAATATTTTTCCAAAAGATATGTACAACTATATTTTAATTACTATTTTCAATTTAAGACAGAAGATAAACAGGAGTTTTTCTTAAATATAATTTAGCCTTACCGTCACTCTTTCCACAACCTCTTTAGAAACGTATTTTAGGACACTGTGAAACTGTAGCACTATTTAAAACTCTTATTATTTACCAATTGGTAAAGATATTTATGATAGAAGTTAAAATAATATAAAGTTAACAAAATTTCCTCCATAGAGGCAAGCTAGATAATTCCTCATGTTGTATTAAAAAATGCTATTCTACAAATTTAAAAAGTAAACAAAAACATAAATTTGATAACAGAAATAGAATCATGCATATGTAGAGTATGGTAAGTTGACTATAAGATAAACATCGTGAAATGGACTACTGGATCAAAAGTATTTTCATTTAAGAATTTGATAGCTGTTGCTAAACTGTCTTTTAAAAACAAATAAAAGGTTGCAATCAAAAGTATATGAGAATACCTTTTTCTTCCAACACTGGGTCCTATTAAACATTCAAGTTTTTTCAATCTTGGTGTTAATCTATAGGAGTTAGGCTGAGTAACTTACCAAATGTTCATTTTTATTTTGCTCTTTCTGAAACTGTCTGTTCCTGAAGTTTGACCTTTTTTTTTTTTTTTCCTTTGGCTGTTCATCTTTTGCTATTGATTTCTGATAACTGTTTGTATAAAAGGAATTAATTCTCTATCACATACTTTGCAAACAGCTTCCCCAATTTGTTAGTTCTTTGATTTGCTTATGGTATTTTCAACTCTATTTCATTTGTACATATAAGATATATCCGTGTTTCTTTCCCCTTATAGCCTCTGAATTTATTGAAATATGTTAAAAGGTCATCTTACTACAAACAGTTGATTTTTTACCATTATTCTCTATTTCTTCCTTCCCTTGTCTTCTTTTTTTATTTTTAAAACTTTAGTCCACTTATAATTCACTTTTATGTAAGGAGTATGATAAGAAAATAGGTTTACACCTCTATAAATGATTAGGTAGTTGTTTCAACACACTTTTATTGTCTAGCCTAACTCAATGAACAAAACTGACACCTTAGTCACATACTTAATCCTCATAAATCTATTTCTTGTTCTCTTATTCTTTCCCATTAATCCTCTATTCTTGTACTAGTGCTATACTACTTTAATTATCACAGATGTGTTGTAACATGTTTTAATACCTAAAGGCTAAACTCACAGGTTAATCTAGAGAGTGTTCAATAAATACAATGGGTGCTCAAAGGGATGGTAGAGAGCACTTAGTTCAGTTCCTTTAATTTACAAATGAAGAAAGTAAAGACCAGGAAGGTCCAAGATTCATACAACATTCCACAGGAATTCAAGGGAGAGATTAGGAAACTAGAACATAGATTGCCTGGCTAGTTTCTTAGCACTCACTTATTCTTCTGTGCTAACTACCTCAAATACATCCCCATAGACATCAATACTTCTCAAATTATTCCTGAGCTGTTTCTCTGATTTTTTTTCTTTCTATTCTACTTTATTATGCTTTTAAAACTTCACATTTCTATAAGCTTATGAAATTTTCATCACTATGTTTACTTTTAAATACTTATGTCTCATGAATACTAGTAGAAGAAAACCAAACCTGTCTTCTAACGATCTTTGTCATGGCCTATTTATTCTGTTCATTAGAATCCTGAGAGGGATTGTTCTAATGTTGAAAAAATTTTCCAAAGTAATGCACAAATGAACAGTTAAGTTTCCATTGACTAACCAGGAAGTTACATGCCAGGGGCAGCCATCAGGATGTTAATGAGATCTATGGCTAACATTCAATGTAAAGTGTTGCAAGCACTACTGAATGTATGAGCATAATACGTATCTAGCTTCCATTAGATTTGAAAAATATGAAACTATGTGATGGTATTTTACACAATGATTCAGAGACAGAACATTTGCTCTTTCCAAAATGAGAAGAAAACTTAGAAAAATTTTAAAAATAATACCAGATTAAATCAAACAGCAGGTCAATCACTCTAGGGCTCTGGCAGAGAAGTAAAAGCAGATGTGGAAATTGAAGAATATTAAAGTCCAGTAAGTCACTGCCTGGGGTGGTTTCATATAAACCTGGACCATTTCAAATAAATCCTGGACCATTTAAAGAACTAGGAATCCATCATACTCTCATGCCAATTATAAAAGTTATAGTTCTAGATGATTATGCTATCACCTAGACATTTCTAAATGAATTAACATTTATTGTATTAGCTTTACCCAAATCACTGGGATTTGGGATCCCTAAAATAGGGATTTGGGCATGTTCTGGTTGAGCAGAATGAGATTCATGATATTAATGGAAGAAAGCATCCAATTTTCCCAAAGCTAAAATATCTAAAACATCTCAATAGAGGCAGTATGGAGTGACAGTTTAAACCAAAATGCAGCATCACTTCTTATTTAGAAAGCACAAAGTATAATAGTAGAATGTTGGAAAGGGTCATACAGACTAGGCACTAGAAAGAATTGATAAGAATTGCATGAATTTGGATTGAGAACTTTCACCCCAAAAAACACAAAAATAATACATATCTCACACTTATATTACTCTCACAATTAAATTTAGATGCCTCTGGGCACTACAGATGATCACTTTTGGCACAAACAGTTAAGTCATGAAATTTTATTTTCCTTTCAAGATGAGTTAGTATGTGAAATTGTTACTATGAATTTTTCCTTTCAGAAATCTAGTTTCCATACTGTGAACTAATGCATCCAATAATGATGTCTTCTTTTGGTAACAATCATCCATTATTTGATCAGGAGCATCTCACATGATTTTGGAACTGGAATTCCAAGGAAATTCTTACTTTTACATCCATATCTTTTCCTACACCTTTAAAGGATTCATTAATCTTACCTACAGCTTTAAAATATAGTGGGAGTAAATGCATACAAGCCACAAAGTGTGATGACTGAAAAAATATCTTCCAAATGTATATGATAAGGTAGAGTCTTCTCAAAGAGCTGTAAAGTAAAATCTGTATGGTAAATAAATACACTTACATATACAATTTTTTCACACCTGAATGAGAAAGAGCTCCAATTTAATATATAAGTTATTCCTAAATGCATGCTTTATAATTTGCTTTAAAATAAAAAATGAAGTTTAGGGAATAAAATTTACTTATGGTTCTCATTATAACAAAATAAATTGCCTTACCAATACCTGAATGATATTGCTTAAAAAACAATTCATGGGTGGCAAAAGCAAAGTTTTATATCTTGGTTTATCAAGTCTAAATAGTAGAGTACCCTTTCAATTCTGACTGGGATTCATAAAAAAATCTCTGTAAATATTTGGTATATTGAGTTTCTTTCCAGTACTATTTTAGTGTTTGTGTATTTGAGTGTCAACATTTATATGCATTTACACTATGATTACTTTTTTCTTACATTTTATAACGTGTATGTATTTGTGTAAATATACATGTATCTCTGTATAAGAATACAAGACTATAGTTTTGTACCTTATTTTTAAAGTACTTAATGTTATTTAATGTTTCAGGTTAAGTTTTGAATTCAATTTTTAAAAATTAAAAAAAGTTCTGATGATGCCTGGGAGGTCAATCATGAGGTACAGGGTGATGGGGGAAGGCAGACATTAAAATGGAGATAACTGCGCACTGCGAGTTTAAGCTTCCTAAAATACTAACCTGTGATCTATTAACAGCTATATTTTGCTTTCTTTTAACTAATTCATTCCAGTTTGGGTTTGTTTTCTGTTTTGTCCCTGTTTTTTAAGCTACCTCCAATACTGTATGGCAATTTTACTTATTAATAACACTAATGAGAATTTAACCAAACTGGGAAGTTAAGAATAAGTATTTTTATTATTTATTTGCAAATTTATTTATTAACCCAAAAATCTCTAACTTTCTCTCTCGCTGCAAGTATCTACATAGTAACTAGATGATGTATCTCCAGAATCAGGGGATGGATGACATGAAAAAATGTTGTGTGTCCCTAGACTGTTTCAGGAGCCACAATCATGAAACTGGATGGTACCCAATGGAATATGGACTTAGTGACTTTAATACCATATCCCTCCCTGCTCATCTCCCCTGTATCCTCTACCCCTTTTTGAAAGTCTTCATATATTTACAGGCGTGACTTCTCACTGACATCAGATACAGTGGGAGCTAAATTTATCATGCGCTAAGGATACCTTGATTTTCCAAACCGTCACAGTGTCATTTGTTCCCAAATTATTTAACAACCAACTTCTGATTACTCTAAGAAGATTATCTGATTACTGAGCAGTTAAATGAGAGCGCTTCTCTGTACACTCAGCTAGTTTGTCCTCTAAGGAAAGTGGAGGGAGGATGGATTGGAATAGCTAAAATAGGCAGCTGCCCAGGTGATATAATTTGAAATGACTGGGAAGAAGAAGTCACCTCAGACTTTAACTCATTGTCCTACATCATTAGAAGAGTCTTCCATATGATATTAGAATATTTTTCTTTATGGTCTCCAAGGACCCCTTTGAAAATGTAAGTACTCCATGTTGGGCAAGAAAATTATGATCAGGGCTTACAGTCCATCAATGGGAGGCCTTCACACAAAGTGGAGACTGGCTGTCTCAGCATGTGTGTGGTAGAAACAGTTGTCTTTCTGCTTCAGCATTTTGCCCACTCACATGGCTCTTTCGTAACAGAGCACACTGCAGAACTGTATTCGGCAGCAAAACCTAAGCTGCTTGCTGGCTATATAATGAGAGAAAGGGAGGTAGGAGACTACCAAATGTGCTGTCCCTGGGTTCCCCTTTCTGGTTAGCCAAAACCAACCAACCAACCAAACAAACAAACTTAAAATGAGTCAGTGTTGCTAGTGATTTATAATACTGCTTTTAGTTACCTGAGCTGAGGCAGGATTTTCATCTATACAGATAATCAAAATTGACTATATCTGGATACATGTAGGGAAAAAAAAACAACAAAAAGCAAAACAATAGTAAAAATTCAGGTTTACACACTGACCAGTATCATAAATATAGTATATAACTTTGATACAGTTTAATATCCTTTTAGTTTAAAAGGCTGAGGGAATTGGCAATGTAACTAATAAACTGCATTCTATTCCTTAGCTGTCCTTTGTAAGTATGTGGTCTTCTGACCATCAGAAATATTAACCTTTGACATCTTCCAAAGTGAGTCAGCCCTTAAAGCCATATTACACATGACAAGTGTTCCACCATCACATGGATATGACACTGAAGTTACTTTCTAATTTGGAGATTTCATGATATTTTTAATTTATTTTATTTTAGAGAGAGAGGAGTATTAACAGAAGAGAAAGACAAAGGGAGAGAGAGAGAGAAAGAAAATCTTAAGCAGGCTCCACACTCAGAGCTGAGCACAAATCGGGGCTCAATCCCACAACCCTGGAGTCATGACCTGTGCCAAAATCAAGAGCTCAATGCTCAAGCCACTGAGCCACCCAGGTGCCTCTAGTTTGGGGATTTTTTAGATTTTAAATAGAAAACCCAGAACTCGGGTATGGAAGAAACACCTTAGATTCTTTAAGATTATATCTGTGTTATCTTTAACCTCAGTGGATTGGCTCAGTATTTATCGCCTGTTTGGGCCTCCGAATTCATGCATGTGTCTAACTCTGAGGTTATCTCTGGCAGGAGATTTTACACTGGAAACACTTTTGCAAACAGAGAAAAATAATTTCACAGGGGTTTTCTCCTTTGGCTTCAGTTTCAACTCTGATACAAGACACATGTTAGATGGTGACCGTGGAAGGTCTTTATTTCCTCTGTCAGCTGCCAGAGTGTTTCAAACACATATGAAATAAAGTCTTGTTTAAAAAGCACTTAGATATGGTTCATATTGTTTTCAAAATGTTCTACCCACATCATTCCTACAATCAAGGGAAATGTTGGAGCTTATAAGAGAAGGGAGAAAAGTAAATTTTAATAACATCTTATTGGAAGCTAAATCCCCAGCTGGGAACTTAATTTATAACACAAGAAAGCAGAAGGTAACTATGCCGAAGTGAGGCATTGGTAGCAATTCCTTCTGCTTTTTTCAGAAGAGCTTAATTGAAGTCCTACCAAGATAGAAATGATCACTTAGCAATCCACATTTGAAAGTCATTTAATGGAGCAACTCAATTCCTAGTGGAACTAACTTTTAAAATAAAAGAGCAATAACTAAGAATTATTATGGATGCATAACAAAATTGGATTCTCATATAGCTACTTATTTCTTACATTTTGATGAAATGCAGACTGCTCTGAATATCAGGATAGAAGACTTTGGAATGTCTGACTCTGATGCCAGGCAAAGTATGTATTCCTCAGGAGCAAGGTTTGTGGTTCTTAGTTCTTGATGTTTGCACACATAGTAACACACAGTAAATGCTTAATGATTGAAAAGATAATAAGAATAATAAAAAATGCAAAATATATTTCAAGCTTATCACCTTTTCAAATGAAAATTAATTAAGGTGGAATACAAACTGGTAATAGTTAATAAACATACGTGAAAATGCATCTCGTGTTTTGTATATTGATTCTAACGTGTAGATCTCATTTAGCTGATCAATTTCCTAACTGAGAGAAGTCATTCAAGAGAATGCACTGTTGGCAGAGACTGAAGCAATCTGTGATCGTCAATTATGGTTATGAGTTTTCTCAATCATTTAATATTTCAGTACATATTGATTACCCATGTTCCTTCTGGGAACCATAGGGATACAAAGATGAATAAGACAGAATCCCATAGAGAAAATTTCAGAAGAATTGTTGCAAATATTATTCATGTAGCATATATACATACACATTTTTATTTGACACTTGTCTATGACATATGCCAGACAGTATGCCATTAACTGGATGATCTAGGGAGAATCAGATAATTTTTCCTCTGAAAAAAATAAAAAGCATTATAGACTCATTTATCATCATTGTATGTATTTTATGTTTTTCTAGAATGTTCTACACTTATTTCCTTTGTCTTCTTCATCGGTATATATTTCCCATATATTTCAACTACTTTTCACATCATTGGCATCCCACTGTTTTTTAAAACGTCTCTTCCTTACATTTGTCTCCATAATACTACCCTATCTTGGTGTTTATTTTATCCATCCTTTTCTAACAATTCCTCTGTTTCTTTTATTGCTTCCTCTGTATCTTCACATATCCAAACGTCTAGTTCTCTGTGATTCTGGTTTCTGGAATTTCTCCCTCAAAATGCTAATCAGTCACACCAAATTCCTCTGTGCTAATCATTTTTAACCTTCTTCCTGAGGCCTCTTGATTAAAGTAACCTTGAACTCTGACACCACATATTGACAATTCTACACACTGAAGAAAACTCAGTTATATAGCATTCTGTGCCATTACATATACGTCAAGTTCATCTCCCCTCACGTACTGTCGGATTCTTAAGTCTAGGGACCATGTTTTATATCATCATTTTATGTCTAGCATTTGGTGAATGAGGTACCATAGAACTCCATTAGTAAATCGTTCAGTGGGTAATGGACTTAAGCCTCTGAGGCTGTAAATCTGGCACCTCTGACACATACTAAATAATTGGAATCAGCCTGCCTTGTTTTCTACATTTACAAAGCCTTGGATGGCAACCTTTCAACAACATAGTTAAGGTTTCAGGAAGCCAGTTTAGTTTACAAAACTTTGTAAGAACAATTTAACGTTTTTTTATGACAAAGATTTTTTTTAATGTGGGTGATTTATTTTTCTATGCTAGAGATTATAAAGAATGAAAAAAATAGTAATGTGGATGTTATAGTATGAGTGATGTTGTGGTGAAGATTGATGAATAATAGAGGCAAAAGAGATCTTAAAGGCTGTCATGTCAACACTTCTCCCCCATTTTATTGATGAGAAACCAGACTTCTAAATTGTTGGTTTCAGACAGTTATTCATAACTTTGGATTCATGTTAAAATCGTCTAGAGTACTTCCAAAAAATAGTGATCACTGCCCTCACCCCTCAAATCCTCCACCCCCTGCCCCACATACACACTCAAAAAATTATTATTTAATTGGTTTGAAGTGGTGTCATGGCTTTGAAAAAAAACCTTTTAAGTTCTCCAGAACATTTTAATGAGAATCACACTGGCTTAAAATTTCCAGACTTATTTCATGGCAATTTAAATAAGAATATACTAACTGAGTGGTGGTTTCAAACTACATGTGCAAAAATCACTGTTAATGAATCATTATTCCTAGGTTTTAGAGTTAGCAAATATTTTAACAGTCATTTTATAAATCATTTGAAATATATGTATTAAAAACTTAAGTATAATTTAAACACTAAGGAATAACACCCATGTATTCACTTTATGGAACCAATTATTTCTATTGAAATTTCTGATTAGTACCTATATGAAACAGCTTTGGAGTTCTACTCTTTGACCAATAGGTGGCACTAGTAATTTCTGTATTAAACTATATAGCAATCAAATTGCACAACCTTTAATGAAATATATATCATATATATATAAAGACACATTACAAGCTTTAGCTTCTGAAATTCATTTTTAATTTATCTGCATGTGTTTCACTTAAGTGCTCTTTAATTACTAGAGCGCTTAGCATAATGAATACTGAAACTATGGATTGATTTAATGCCACAATAAAGATTTTCTGCTTTAATCCTTAATTAGTTCACTGAACTTGCATCCATTTAATATCAGTGACTAGGATTTTATTAATGATAATATTAATTTCAAATCAGAAGCAACACAATCCACTGAATCCCCTCTAATAACAATATCAAATTAAGGTTATGATTTGTGAGAAGTAATTTTAAAGTAAAATACATTTTATGCTCATGAGTAATCTGTACATTTCCTATAACTTTAAGTAAAGAACCAGCTTAATTTAATACCACAGGACACTATTACTTAAACAAAATATAGACATTTAGTTGAGACACATGATTGAGTTAATTAAGAATTAATTCAGTCTCTTCCTGCTTCTCTCCCTTATACTAGTCCAGGAAAACCACTGGGTGAATTGAGTAATGATAATATATAAGAAATATATCCATCTATATGATTTTCCTTACCAACAGCAACAAAGATATTAACTAACACTAACTCTAGCATAATTCTATTCCTGCAGTGTGCTGGCCTTTAGACTAAAGTTGTCTTTCTAAAATTCTAGAGTTTTCAAGGTTGATAAAATACTAAGTAACAGCTTTTGCTGTGATACTTAACTCAGGCAGGCCAATTCAGCAAGTTTGCTTTTGGCTGAATTCAGTTAAACAAATCTCTCATTTCCTAGGAAAAATTAAATAGTCATATCAAGATAAAAGAGTCATATATAGAGATATCTTTTTCCTTTATTTTGTTGTTTTGTTTTTAAATTGGGATTGAGGTGATACACTAAAAATGAATTTTTGAGCCCTGAAATATTTCTTTCAGAGTCACTTAACCAATAAAATTATTACTGAATCACTAATTCAGATTGTGGAGGTAGCTTTATTGTATTTGTATGAGATTCCCCAAGTGCAGGGAAATTATTTTCTCAGCCTGGAGACATGTTTGTTTTTTCTAAAAAGATTCAAGAGGGAATAAGTAGGATATAAATGTATAAAGTTTCTTTTGCTCTCGGGGGTTTTGTGCAACTTATTTCAAGAATGATTAAAAATTGAATGGTAGCAAAGTAAAGAGTGAAGTTGAAGTGGATTTTCATCTATCAACTTAAATCTGGCCATTTTGTTGTCAGAGTTGTTTTCTAAAGCCTTTTTCCCCTATTCAGAATACATGCAATATAAATGGTGGGTATTTTTCCCCCATTTTATGGGAGAAAAACAGAATTTTTGTTATAGCACAAGTCACTTTCTCTCCTTGCCTCCAAATTCCTGCTCTTCCTTATGGTCTGCAATCAGACATGCCATTACTGTTCCTCTGTGCAGTGCTCTATTAGGCATTTTGAAACACTTATCTTAGGAAATGTGTTCTGTTGTTTATCACTATCTGCTCTTAGGAAAACGGTGATACTAGAAAAAGACTGCTCATTTTTAAAAAGTTCCCCTGGTTCAACCTATGAAACATGAGAATCAACAAAAGTTATAATCCTGAGGTGCAATGGTTTTTAACCTTTAGTGCACATGAGAATTACTTGGCAGTATGTTTACTAGAATTGTCAATAAAAATACAGTACACACAGGAAAATACAGTTCAGTTTGAATGTCAAAGAGCGAATAACTTTTTTAGTATATTCCATGCTTGCAATCTGTTTATATGGCATTCAAATTTAACTGGACATTCTCCATTTTATCTGGAAACACTACCTGTAGTGCTTGTTAAAAACAGATTACTGCTGCCAATCTCAGAGTTTCTTTTTTTTTTAAACTGTTTTTGGGGTTTTTTGTTTCTTTTTTTTTTTTATTTGAGAGAGAGTGAGAGAGAATGAGTGGGGGTGAGGGACAAAGGGAAAGAGAATTTCAAGCAGGCTCCATGCTCAGTGTGACATGCGGCTCGATCCCATTATCCTGGGATCATGACTTGAATCAAAATCAAGAGTCAGATGCTTAGCAGATTGAGACACCCAAGGGCCCCAGAGTTTCTGATTCAGTAGAGTATGGCCCAACATTTACTAGCAGGCTTCTAGATGATGCTAATAACATTTGTCTAGGAACCACAGTTTTGAATACCAGTGCATAATGTGTAAGAGTTTAAGCTTGCATGATACACTAGAGTTTGAATCCCAGGTTTGTTGCTTAATATTATGTAAACTGAGTTGTTTGCTTCAACACTATAAATCTCAGTTTCCCCACTAATGAAGGCAAATATTAATCATATTAGTAATGATGAAATGTAATAATTCAGAGCCCTCAGTAAAATGCAGAGTAAGTGCTCCATAAAAGTTAAGTCACAAGTTCATCATCATAGGGGAAAGAATTTTAATTAAGTGCTTCATTTCCCAAATTGTTTTATTTATAACACAAAACGATAGCAATTCTGTTGTTGTTGTTTACATAAAAAAATAGAGAAGAAAGTTTACTATAAAATAACCCAGTTTTTAAGACTTATCTAAGACATAAAGTACTAACATAGTGAAACTCCAAGAGAAGCATTTTTTTAAGCTTATCTGAACATGGAACAACATCTCTTCCTACACAGAGAAGTAATTTAACCACATAGTTTTTCATGATAAACCAACTTAGGAATTACTGTCATGGTTCATAGGGCATCCAGGCACAAAACGACATAGTTACAGACAGGGATTACTTTTGCTACATAGAAAAATATTTCTTTCAATTATTATTGGTATCCAGCAGAGTGTAGTTGAAACTATAGTATTCATTCTTTCATTTTTAACACATTTATTGAACATCTAAAATATATATAAGAAAATTATGTGCTATAATGATAAAAGGAAAGGTTAGATAAGAAACACTGCCCTTAAGTAGCTCACAATCTGGTACTTAAGAAATTTAACAATGGGTATTGGTCAAGACTGCTTTAATGTTTCTCTCACCTTAACTAAACTTTAGACAGGTTTCTTTCTGATTATAGTTCCCTGATATACCTTTTCTGAACGTTTACTTTAGAAAACTTACAAATACAAAGTCTTTCTCTTCTTTGAGATACAAATCTTCAATAACCAAATGTAATCTTAGAAGGGACTAGTGCCCTATCTCCCAGTCTCTATGGGAAAAGAGGAGTCTAACTTCAAGAAGTGATGATTAGCAAACACAGATGGCCAAATCACATTGAACAACCTAACTCCTAACATCCTCTAGTACTTTTCCATTAATTTACTCCAGCATTTAAAAATGTTCCCAACTTGTCTCAGTGCAGTTAAATTCAATCTCTCTCTACTCTTGGAATAGTCTTGAATAAAGTCTTGCTTGCCTATTAACTGGTCTGGCACAGTTTTCATTTTACAATACTAACCACATTTTACCTTGTATGTTGTTCATGAACTTTATTAACAACAAAAAAGGTTGGGGCGCCTGGGTGGCTCAGTAGGTTGAGCACCCAATTCTTCATTTTGGCTCAGGTCATGACCTCACAGTCCTGAGATTGAGCCCTGCTTAAGATTCTCTCTTCTTCTGCTGCTCCCCTACACATATTTTTTTCCTCTCAAAAATAAATAAAATATTTAAAACAACAACAAAAGTTGACTGTGTTGCCTAATGTTAAATATTTTGAATACCACCCCTGCTTAGGGCCAGTGGGCTTAGAAAGAAAGAGCACTGCTTTAAGGAGTCAAGTGGAACTTGTTTGGATCTCACTCCTACCTGCTACTACGTATGTGGCCTTAGGAAAAATATTTTATTTATATGAATGTTGTTTTTTCTTTCCTCATCTGTAAAATAGGAATTATAAAGACCTATTTTCCAGACCTCTACTCTGATCTAGAAAAAAAAGAGCTCGAGGGAAATGAAGCAGTTTGTAATGAACAAATAGCTGATCAGACACTCAGAGAAAAGCTGAGCCAAGCTACTGGCTGGGAGCTAGCGAAAAATTGCCCAGCACCAGTTACTGAATTCCCTAACACCTCTCAGGATGCTCTTGGCTCACTCTAAAAGAACAAGTCCTTTTAAAGCTCTGGCTCCTCTTGAAGATGTTTCCTCCTACTATTCCTCCTCTTTCAGGATCCTGCTTCTTTGGCTTCTGAGTTTTCACATAGTTGTCTCCGTCCCAAAAACTGTCTAATTTATTTCTATATTTTTGGCAATCAGTCACATTATGTTTTGAACGTCTTTCCCAGATTGGACTCTTTTGGTTTGTCTAGTTCTCTACCTCTGCCAAGTCATGCCTTTCTGAAAGAGCCACAGCCCTATGGATTCTTGATTTCAGTCCATTACCCAAATTGACAATCATACTCCATATTGTCACAACTGAACAAAAGAAACACATTTGCAACCATGGCAGAACCTTCAGAGGGATTATGTACTGATGTCTGTCACTGTAAACCAAGCCACTTCACCCCTCGCAGGACAGAGTTGTTTGTCAAAAGTGGATTATTTTGGAATATTATTGTGCTCCACCAGGGCATCTGCTTTTTTCACTAAGTAAATCAATAGCCTTCGCAAACCAAAAAGCACCTTTGATTCAACCTCTTCAGTTTGAATTACGTGAAACTGACATTCACTATAATACAAAATTTACAATGGTTGGAGCTTAATTTAATTAGTCCCAGCACTGAATTTTAACGAGGTAGTCTTAGAAGGCACTGATTTAAATTTATTAGAGTGCACCAGACATATACCACTGGTATCAAATAAATACTACTGGAATCACAATGAAAATGGTGGCATTAGGTGGATACATTTCTATTTATAATATGGTATATATAGGAATTTAGGGAAAGGTAATCAATTTTTTTAGCATAGCTTTAATTATCAGCCAGTATTAAGCAATCAATAGTCTTAGTACATGGCTACATGATATAGGATGTTCAAAAACAGAATAGGTCTTAGTCTCTGTTTTTAAAGCATAATTAATAAGACCTTTTTAAAATATTGACCTAGGAGAGAGGATCCTGAAAGACACTTCCTGAGGTCACAGGGAATTAATCTAGTCCTTAAGGAGATAATGATCAAATGTTTGTAGAGAAGAATGAGAGGAAAACAAAGATAAATGAGGAGAAAGAAAAGTATGTTGGTTCAAAGAATAAGTTGAAAATCAAGTCATGGGGTTGAGATTGTGTCTAGGGAGAGTATAAAAGATATAAAGATACCTACATATGAACAATGGAATATAAGTTGTAAGAGACATCAGGAGATTTCTGTAAAGAGAAACAACAAATGAGAGACATATTTTAAGAAGGTTTCCTATACAGAAGGTTTAGGAGGGTAAAGGAGTGGCAGATTTGTGGTGAAGTTGCTGCAACAATACAATTTTCTTTAACACAATCAATGATGCTGAAAGGTGACACAAGAAAGCACAGTGAAGAATGAAAATAAGGCTTGGATGCAGAATGAATTTGCAAGAAAACATGCCTTCAATGAGGTTCCAAATAGGTGACACTTCTGTCTAGAAATGTACACTTGGGAACTATCCCAAGTGTATCATGATGACAACGCAGGCATTGAAGCACTTGAGCTAAAGAAATCAATGTGTGCCAACCATGAAAATTATATAGCCAAGAACTAGGGACAGATAAGAGTTCAAGAAGCTAAATGATCAGAAACTATACATATCTTCCAAAATAGTGGCTGTTAAATATTAGTGTGCATGAGAACCTGAGGGCTGTTTGTGCATCATACAGAGTCAGTAAATATGGAGTTGAAGCTAGAAATTTACAGAATGAACAGCAGCCCCAGGTGAGGCTGCTGCAAGTGATCCTGAGACCTCACCAGGACATACATTGAGGGAGACTTGTAAAATAAGGGGAAGAATCTGTCTTTAATGCTATAGCTTTAGTTTGGTTTGATATCTGAAAACTGATCTTCATATTTTTTCCTTGCATCCTGCTCCATTCCACTTTATACATTAAAAAACAAAACAAAACAACAACAACAAACCTCACCAAAATATAAAAGAGAGAAAAGTTTCCAATACCAAAAAATAGAGAGGATAAAAATGACTGCTGAGTCATCACTGCAGACTTAGATGTGAACCATTCCTGTACAGGTCTTTCAAACGTATCTTGGGTAAAATAAACTTTTAGAAAAAGCAGGTTTGTTTTTATTGCCACACTGAATCAGAATGTCTGCCATGTAACAATGTAGGTATCTTCAACAGATCTGTGGCAGTATCATTTAAGCTAGTCACATTCTCCACAAGTTTTACATACTATATAACTTATTCACTCTGTAATATGGAATAGAGTTAGAGTTCTCTAAGTCTAGAATGAATATTTTAAAAATTAATCAGTTTCCCACTTTCTATTGAAGATTATACTATATATATAATTTTTATCATTCCTGTGAGATCTTTATTTTTTTCAAGATGCCTTTCAATTATTTCCACTATAAATTTTTTGATGGATGAATTTTATTACTGCAGAATCTTAGGAATCTCTGTGAATAAAGGAATCACTAAAGAGATCTCATTCTTTAGAATAAAATGACTAATAAAAGCTGTAAGATATATTTAACACAATTAATTCCTCAGAAAATTTTGTGTGAAAACTTCCAAGTTTAATAGCATTAGTCTCATTAAGGAACTTGTATTTTATTAGGAACATACAGCAGCTATGAGGCATTGTAAAATCTTATAACTTCAGTTCCCTCTGGTGGCAGAACCTTCAAAGTGAAACTGTCAGCAACTCTTAAAAGGGCTGCATTTGTAATGTCTAGATGAGAAGAAATACAAAAGGCTTCTTCCTATGTATTGAGATGGCTTTGGAAATAGCTTCTCATCTACATCCTTGGGGCAAACAACTATTGGAAAAGATGGGAAAGAAAGAGTGTGATTTATACTGTCACTTTTTTTTTTTTTTTTTACATCGGAAAAAGCAAGCTAAAGAGTTACTTCACTGAAACTTAAGAAGGATATATTATGGAGGCTGCTTTGGATAGTAATTTTCAAATTAATATAATATACTACATTTTCAGGGCAAAGACAGCAAAAAGGAGAGAAAAAAATAAAAGAAGATAATGCAATAGAAACAAAGAGAGAGCCCTCCTATTAGCTCATCAAGAGAGTCTCTTAGGCATGAAAGAATCATTGGGCAAGGTGGCCTAAAGACCTGGGCATTCAGAAAGATTTTATATAGATAAAGGTTTCATTTTAAGTTTCTTTCAAAACCAAGGGTATCTCAGGTAATTTGAGGCCATTGAAAATCAAAAAATCTAAGTGAATTATAGAAGTTTAACAGCTGGTTGAGCTGTAAAACCAGGATTTAACCCCAAACTTCTGACTTTAAACTTATTTTGTGCTGTATTACACTTCCCAAATCTAGAGACTAAAGCTGGGAACAACAAAAGGGATTCATAGGTTGCTCCATAAGAGGCATATACCTGAAATAATTCCAGATGTGATCAAATGGCTGAACATGTTCCACTTTCTGTAAATGAAGCTTAAATATGCTACTGATTTTTGTAATCCTAGTAAAATGTAGCATCTGGAATTTAATCATGTATGCTCTTGCTTCTGAATCTTGAAGCCAAACTATCTGTAGGATTATACATCCCTCAGGGTTCAGAAATTTCAATAATCCAAAATAATAAGGCTTTACTTTAAACTCCTAATCCACAGATTTTAAAAGTCATTGGGAGATGTAAATGTCAAGGAGCTACACATAAATTCATCAAATACTACAGTTTTTTAAACCATAAATCCTTAAATTTCAACTTTCTCAAACAATAACAAAACAGAAAGCATTCTTGGAATAACCAAGAGATAAATAAATTTATTCATTTGTTTGTATAATATTCATTGCTGTTTAGCTACCTCACAGTCATTACTCATTTCCTCTCCTTCCTCTTCAATATTAATACGATCTAGATTTTGTTTACCTTCTTGGGAGAGGCTTTATCTTTGATGGAAGGTGGGCCTCAGTAACCAGTCATAAGTGGTGGAATCCAATCATGGTGGTCAAATTCCTTTTACTTGGTGATTGTATCAGACAGAACATGTGATACAATAATGTCCAATAAGACTTGAAAGGAAGTCTGCCAGGAGGTTTTGGGAAAGTTTCTTTGTTTTTAAAGATTACTAAAGATTATGTTACTTTCAGTCAAAAATGCATTGATGTAATTTGCCTCTGAGTCTTTATATCTATAATAGAGTCAGCTCTAGAGAAAGATAGGTTGAAACAGGTCAAGTTAGTTTTACCAACCTTCTCTACGGAAGATAAACTTTTCAGAGTTCAACTTATTCCCATATAACAACTTGCAGTCCTTACTAAAATTTTACAAACGGACATCCAGTGTTAAAATCTATAAAGGATAGCCTCTGCCCTTAAGTGGTCTAATATGGAACTCCAAATGGAATGGCATGACCAAATCACGTATTTTAATAGTGACTCCATACTCTGGCCTTTTCCAGTTTCTTGTCTTCATATTCATAGATATGTCTTTATCTCTCTACCACCCCAAATGGAAATAGTTATTAATCCAATAAGAAAGTAAAATCACAATAAAACTATTGTTCCTATTAAATTAGTTAAAATTATTTCAATCTCAACAGGTTCTTTTAGAACTTAGTTCTGACTTAAGAAGATCAATACTATCAATTCGCTGTTAAACTATTTTTTGTGGCATTCTCCTAAGTAATAATCATCTACAACATACACATGAATTATTTGCATAGAGACAAATATGTGCTTGTCTCCTAAGCATGGCCTTTAAATTAAAATTAATTAATTTTTAATTAATTAAAAGTACAGTAAATATCTTGGAAGATAAAGGGTGCTATTCATGGGTAGAAGAAAAACCTCTCTTAGCATCTACACTTAGTCCTTACATTTTCATAGAAGATTTTTATATACATTTATATGGCCTGAATTTTTATAAGTAAATATTTATATATGATTATATATTTTAAGTAATAATAATGTAAGATCTAACATTTTCCTTAACTGGAATGGAAGAGAAAACCTGGAAAAAGAGCCAGATTCTGACAAGAATTTCTATTATTTCCATAATAGAACTTCTGGTACAGTGTGAAAGACTTTGGCCATTAGATTTAAGTGTATATGTAAAACATGAACAGAATAAAAAGTATATTCCCTTTCCTCTAATATTATTAATATCCTCTTCCCCCCAGCTTTCTTGTTCTTGTTCCAGGGGGATTACCAGGTACTGTAATCTAATCAGTATGAAATTTCTCAAAATTCCTGAAGCTGGTGTGTCAGGTATATATGACAAACGATCACATTTCATATTAATACAAAGATTTTCTAATAAATATTTAGGAATCTGTCTTATAGAAAGAAAAATACAAATTTTGGGTACCTGGACTGGTAAGTGTAATTTAATATTTTCAGCATTCAGTGATATCATACTTACCTTGTCAAGATATTAAAGATCAGCCATATTGCCAAGACAAAGAAATATATTTATTTTTAATCATTTATTTTGAAATTCATCCGAAGAATTATGTTTGAGTCATAATATTTCTGATAGGAAGGAATATCAAGAAAGTAAAATGATTGCCCTGGTCTGGTACATTTTTTGATAAGTGTATTTATTTATTTATTTATTTATTTTCAATGTTTTATTTATTTCTGAGAGAGAGAGGCAGTGTGAGCAGGGGAGGGTCAGAGAAAGAGGAAGATACAGAATCTGAAACAGGCTCCAGGCTCTGAGCTAGCTATCAGCACAGAGCCAGATGCGGGGCTCAAACCCATGAATATGAGATCATGACCTGAGCCAAAGTCGGAAGCTTAACCTACTGAGCCACCCAGGTGCCCCATTGATAAGTGTATTTAATAATCCATACTCTAATTTGGTTACTTTTATCAACAAAGGTAGCATACCTTGAAATATTTATATATGTTCAAGTGATACTACATTTTTATTTTTTATTTTTTATGTTTATTTATTTTGTATTTTATATTTTAAAATGTGCGCTTGCCGCAGTTTAAAGGATGAAAAAGATTTCTTTAAATGAACTTCTACATAACAAAAAAAGCAAAGAGAACTTGAGTAAACTCAGCCCAAAATTACTTGACTTTCATGAGGCCACTCTACTTTCAAAAATGTAATATTCATTATTCCTTTAAAGTTCCCATTTAATGAAGAAAAAAATTTGAGATGAAGTATTAAAATAACAAAGGAAGAGTGCCCTATAAGCCAATCAGAGAAATATTACTCTTACAGAATAAAAACAAATCTCTTCATCTTTTAACTCAATCTATGAGGAATAAACTATATCTAAATGCATCTTTTCACTTAGCTTACTGCCTTCAGTGAATTTAACAATTCTATCTTCCTATGAACACACTAACATTGTTATATGTTTAAAAGACTCCTTTGTTTAGAATCTCATATTCAAAACTGCCTAATCTATTGAATTAGGAATAATTTATCAAAACCAAAAAGGTGAAAATACAAAAATACAAATACTGTGAAAGTAGAAAAAATACCTCTTTTTAAAATTTTTTAAATGTTTATTTATTTTTGACACAGAGGAGACAGAGCACAAGCATGGCAGGAGCAGAGAGAGAGGGAGACACAAAATCAGGCTCCAGGCTCTGAGCTGTCAGCACAGAGCCTGACATGGGGCTCCAACTCATGAGCTGTGAGATCATGACCTGAGCCAAAGTCAGACACTTAACCAACTTAGCCGCCCAGGCGCCCTTGAAAAGAATAACTCTTAATAAGATGAATTCTGTCCATGTAACAAAATTACACTATATCTAAAATATTTGTATGCTGAATTACTTTCAGGTGGAATTTTTATAACATGACGTTTTTTCTAATTGCATGAAACGAATATAGTGCCAGTTTAAATATAAATTATTAAAATATCAGCATTTTCATTTTTATAATAATAAAAAACTAACATTGTTTGATTTTAAACATATTAAGAAAAGACTTTTTAACAATTTTTTTTCACATTTTCACATGTAGCTTTTATTCAAAAGTGTGCTTACATTGTCTGCTCATGTCTTCTATTACTATACACATCCAATTTTTTAAGACTTTTTATCAGACTCCAGTATGCCTGACAAAAACCTACTCAGTTCACAGTCTGATGTTTATGTCTGATTTAAAACAGTCTTCAAACACCTTGTCAGAACCTGCCTGTGTATTGCTTTAGGCTACAAGTTCCTAACAATGCCCCACAGGGCTGCTGGAGAAAGTGTTTTCTCTCAAATGCAACACTTTCCCTTTTTTCTTATCTTCAGAAAAGTAGAACACTAAAATCTTGAGTTCATGGTTAAATGTAGATAGGGATGCATTTTACTGAAAGAAGTAAACTCACAAACTGACTTATGTATGATTTTCTTTTATAATTAAGGTCAGGAATAATATCACGAAGAATGATCAGTGATACTCTGAGAACTACTCTCTCCCAGAGATTACCTTTCAAAAGGAGTCTTTAAATGTTTTAACTTGGGTTTTATAACCACAGGAGTAACACAGGGAGCCACAGAATGGGGCTAAATTAAGTTAATACATTTATTCAATCAATCAAAAGTATTTACTGAATATCTGCTGTATGTCAGGCAGTGGGAATTCAAAAATGACTAGGACAGTTGGAGTCTTCTGGCCTAAGGGGATCTAGTGGGGAAGAGAGTCAACTAAGCAGAACTACAGGAGTGATCCTGAAGCAGGTGTTGCCAACAGCTAACTTAACTCTGCTGAGGGGAAGAGCAAAGAAAGGCTTCCCCCACAAAGAAATGGCATGCATTTAATCTGAGACCCCAGAAGAAGCCAGAGGAAGAGGAAGTGTTCTGAATTTTTTCAGATGTGGATTATGTTAGGGCATTAAATGGAAGAAGAAATGGATATGTATAGTATAGTATATGTACTATAGTACTTAGGATTTGCTAGAAGTTTTATATTTATCATCTCATTTATTTCTCACAGCCAACCATCAATGAATTGGATACTATCTCCATTTAACAGAAAAAGAGATATTTGGAGCACTTGGGTGGTTCAGTTTAAGCATCTGACTATTGATTTCAGCTCAGGTCATGATCTCGCAGTTTGTGGGTTTGAGTTCCTTGAATCCCTGCTTGGGATTCTCTCTGTCCCTCTCTCCCTCTACTCCTTCCACCCCCCTTGTGCTCTCTCCCTCCCTCTCTCAATATAAATGAATAAACTTAAAAAAGAAGAAGAAGAAGGCATCTAGCTTCAGAGAGGCTTGATAAAGGCCCCAAGTTGAATCGAACTGTAGGAGCCCATAGAGTTCTCACAGATAAATGTGTGGTATGCTGTTTGTCTTTCCATATTCATTCTCTATCCTTAAATAGCAAATTAACTGAGGCACATCAGACCCTCCCAAGGCCTTTGCTTTCTTCATCAAGCACAATTTCTGCTATTCCAAGAAGGAAAGACAGAAGAATATATTCCAAGAAGGAAAGACAGAGGGAATCTATCAATGATATAAATTAATAACACAGAACTTGATTCTAGACCACACAGTCTTTGCCTTTTTCTTTAGCTGAATATTTGCTTCATTTTTAAGGCTGGAATGGAATTATGGTGATTCCTAGAGCTACACAAAATGTTTGGATTACATACCCTATCACTGGGACTTCAGTTATTCTTCAAGGTGTGATGCAGACCAGTCCAGAGATCCTTGTCCCAAAGGTCCCTACCCCCTCCATCAGCTTCACATACCAAACTTTCAAACCAAACCAGCCCTGCATGTCATTGATTCCTTTCTTGAGATTATCAATGAGAGATCAGTAATGGTCTTCTTGAAACTGGCAATTCTCCCTTCATGGCTGGCAGCAAGGAATGGTATGGCATATTCCTGTATGTGTTTTTGAGAACTTTACTCTCAAAATGGGGTCCTTGAACCAGCTGCATCAGTTTGACCTGGGACTTTATTATAAATATAAAATTTCAGATTCCATTTCAGACTTACTAAATCAGAGTACATATATATGTATATTAATTTTTTCATTTATTTTTGACAGAGAGAGACTGAGACTGAGACAGAGCATGAGGAGGGGAGGAGCAGAGAGAGATGGAGACACAGAATCTGAGCAGGCTCCAGGCTCTGATCTGTCAGCACAGAGCTGGATGCAGAGACTGCAGGTGCTCCCAGAATCTATATTTTTAAGAACATATCCATGTAATTCTTAAGCACTTTAAAGTTTGAGAAGGACTGGTTAGCACAAATATGATGCTCCATGTTAGTAGATGTGTATGTTTCCTTCTACAAGGCTTTTACATCCCTTACTATGTTTGTGTTCACTGTGATTCCTTTCAAGGAGCCACATCTTGTTCACAGAAATAGAAAGTGAAAGAATAGAGCAAATTATAGGATTATTAACTTGTAAAAATATATGTATAATTTTAACATCTACTATTCCACTCTACTTAATGTTGCCTGGATTTGTTTGAATAAATAATTTTAAGGCAATTTACTTTTTTCTGCCTTTTATATATGGATTTCTGTATGCACCTTATAATATTCCTAGGATACATTCTAGAATTATAATTTTATAGTAAAATAAATGATCATTTTACCAACTGTTAAGTATTGTTAATAAGGTTTGATGTCAGGACCAGGGTCATAATTCAGGTATCCTGGAAGAATATCTACATCCATAGGATTTGCGTTCCACAGAGAAGTATGTCAAAAAGGCAAAAAGAAAAGGTAAAGAGACAATGAATACTAACTTTACCTACTTTAAAGTGATGGCTACACTATAGCTGTGGCTCACAGAGGAAAGGATGATGATGGCTCTATGCTTTAGCCAGGCATCAAATTAGGCATATAGCAAACTATATTGAAAGACTTGATAGGCACTTTTTTTTTTTAAGTTGTTGCAGTTCTGATACCATATGAGCCACTAGACTTGACTTCTCTCTCTATCACAGTGACCTTTACCAAACATCAAAGCCATGGCTTTTGGAACCAACTAAAACTAGAATCAAATGAACAGACGCTTGGCAAATCAAACACCACACGTGTATCACTTTCATTTCCTATTATACTGAGCTGTCCATGCTCATGTGCTTATGAAGCCATCTGCTCCTCAGCAGCTATTTGATGCAGACCTCTTACCATTTAAACATCTCCTCCCTATCCTGAACATGGTTCTGCTTAGATATAGTATATGCTCTTCATTAAGTTAGAGCTCTCTCTGTCTCTTTCTCTCTCTGTCTTTCCTTGTCTCTGCTCTGTTTCTCATAACCACCAAACATGAAATAATATCACTACTAAGAATTACATGAGAGAGCAGCAATTGTTAACATCTTTCATGGCTTACAGAAGAATGAAATTTGCTGTATCAGAAAGTCATGTCTCAACAAAATGCATGCTTAGTACTTGCTAACACCTTTGAGATAGGTCATGAAGTACGTACTTCATGTTACTGAAATAGGGAGTCAATCAAGTAACATATCAGACACCCGTATGATCTTTTCTGATGGACTATTATTGATGACTACTAATACAAAAAATAACACTTATCTCTGCCATATAGATCACCTGATTTTATTAGGCGAAGATACAAAGATAAATTTAATGGTAAAAGAGTAAGAATGTAGATGAATTTCTTTGAACTCCGTCACCACTGGAATAGGACAGGGAGACTACTAGTTTTCAAGAAAATCTCACTTGGAAGTTTATTTAAGTTATCCCACAGCACTTAGAGCATCACATATAATTTCTATTTATGAAGTATATTTTCTGGAAACCTTAAAACATTTTTCCAAGTCTCAGTTCACTCTTTTATTTTTGTCTGCACCAAGTAATTGCTGTCTTACAGTTGAGAAAATAAGAAGTTAAGAAAAAATAATTTTGAAAACTCAATTTGGATTATAGATTTTCTTCATTTAACCATGTTTAAATATTGGGCAAAATTCCAGTTCCACCTATTTGTTTCCTTAAGTGATCTATCCTCTCACAAGATTTTTGGTTAACAAAATTAGGATGATAAGCAAATACTATACTCCCAGACCCAATTCAATTCTTCAGCTTTAGAATCATATATTAACTATCTATGGCATATTTGCAAATGGTTGTTAATAGAATAAATATTTTAGTGATTTTAAGAATACTATTACTATTGCAAAAAAAAAGAATACTATTACTATTATTATTATTGCTATTATTGGTGGCAATGGTAAGCAGGGTACACATAGTTCCTGTCTTTAGGAACTCATATTTTCGTATCACCTAATAACCACAAAAGTAACATATCAAAGGCTAAACTCACCATCTTCCTTTTAAAATAAGCTTCAATCAGTTTTATTATCTTAATACAGTTATTGCAATTATGAATATATGTATATATTCATTTAAATATATATTCATGTAAAAGTATCCTATCTATATTTGAATGATAAGATTATAAAAATAAGTCTGTAATTATTGATACATCCACCTATATGTCCATTGGTAGCAAAAAATGTAACATTCCTCCATGTTGACCCCAAACTTTGCCTTAAATTTTTCTAGCTTAATAATTAGTGATGTCCTCATCTACTTAATTAAATGCATATCTCATTAAAAAATCTTTCATATATCAATTCCTCAAATATGTATGATCAAAACTTTGTCTAAGATAGGGTTCTAGATGATGAAAATACACAAATGAATAAAATACACTTCTAACTCCTACACTTAAACAACCATTAAATTCTCATGTGTAACCACCACATTTAGGAAATCTTCTGGAAAATATCTTCAAATACCTTCTTTTTTTTTAAATAACTCTATGGAGATATAATATACACACAAAATTAATCTTTTTAAAACATAGAATTCAATGGCTCTTAGTTATTCATGTAGTTGTGCAACCATTACCATGATTCATTTAAAAACATTTTTATAGGGGTGCCTGGGTGACTTAAGTCAGTTAGGCATCTGACTTTGGTTCAGGTCATGATCTCATGGTTTGTGAGTTCAAGTCCTACATCAGGCTCTGTGCTGATAGCTCAGAGCCTGGAGCCTGCTTTGGATTCTGTGTCTCCTTCTCTCTCAGTACCTCCCCTGCTCATGTCATGTCTCTGTTCTTCTCTCTAAAATAAATAATAAACATTAAAATAATTTTTAAACATTTCTATAGCCCATGTAAAAACTCTGTACCTATTAGTAGTCATTCCTCATGTTCCCTTTTCCCCACCTCTTGTCAAGTACTAACCTACTTTCTGTTTCTATGGATTTGCCAATTCTGGACATTTTACATAAATGGAATCCTACAATATGTGGTCTTTCTTGTTTTTGTTTTTTATCAGTTAGCATAAAGCTTTCAAGTCCATCAACATTGTAGCCTATAGCAGCACTTCATTCCATGTTATGAATGAATATATTGTATATATAAATATAATGTGTGTGTATATACACTAACACACACATTAAGTTGTTAATCCATTCATGGACACTGAAATTGTTTATACCTTTTTTGCTATTATGAATAATGTTGATGTAAATACTCATACAGATTTCTGTGTGGACATGTTTTCCCTTCTTCTTAGTATATACTTAGAAGTGGAATCACTGAGTCATACGTCAACTCTATGTTTAACATATTGAGAAAATGCCAAATTGTTTTCCAAAGTGGTTATGCAATTTTACAATCCCATCATCAATATATCAGGATGCCAATTTCTTCACATCTTAACACTTATTATTTTCGTTTTTAAAAAATTATGTAAAGTAGTATCACATTATGGTTTTAATTTGTGTTTTCATATCATAATTACTAATGGTGTTTCTTACTGCCAATTTGTATGCTATCTTTGGAGAAATGTCTATTTGGACCCACTTTTTGGTTCAGTTATTTGTCTTTTTATTGTTGAATTAAAAGAACTCTTTATATATTCAATATATGAATATATACTTATATTCATAAATCCCTTATCAGGCATTATTTAAAAATATTTTCACTCATTCTGTGGGGGTGATATTTCACTTTGAAGCAACTTTTTAAAAAAAATTGATGGAGTTCATATATATTATTTTTGTCATGTGTACTACCATGTCCGAGAAATTATTGTCTAATCTAAGTCATAAAATTTACTACTTTTTTACTAAGAGTTTTATTGGTTTAGCTCTTACATTACAGTCTGTGATCCATGTTTAGTTAAGTTTTGTACATGGTGTGAGGTAGAGGTCCAGCTTCATTCTTTTACATGTGAACATGCAGTTATCCAACAAACATGTATTTTTTAAAAAACTGTTCTTTCTCCTTTGAATTATCTTGCCTTTGTCAAAAATTAATTCGCCATAAATGTAAGGATTTCTTTCTTGACTCTGTTACACTGCATTGATGTGTAAGTATACTTTTTTGCTAGTATAACTTTGTTTTAATTATTGCAGTAAGTTTAGTAATTGGAAAATGTGAATCCTCTAACTTTGTTCTTTTCAAGATTCATTTGTCTATTTTGGGTCCCTTGCTTTTCCATATGAATTTTAGATCACCTGGTAAATTTCTGCAAAACAGCTAGCTGGAACTTTGATAAGAATGGCATTAAATCTGAGAATCAACTTGGCAAGTACTACTACCTCATCAATATTTGTTTTTATTTTTGCTTCTTCTGCCACTGCTGCGTTTGGCTTGCTATTACCTCCAATGTAGTTTGCTGCTTAAAACACTTCCCAAAGCACTCTGGATAAATTCAAATTCCTTACTATAAACTTTCTGTAGGTGGATACCTACTCTGCCTTTTGACTTTATCTAATGTTTTTTTTTTTTAATTTTTTTTTATTTCTAGGAGACAGAGAGAGACAGCGTGAACAGGGGAGGGTCAGAGAGAAAGGGAGACATAGACTGTGAAACAGGCTCCAGGCTCTGAGCTGGCAGTCAGCACAGAGCCCAACGCGGGGCTCGAACCCACAAACCGCGAGATCATGACCTAAGCGAAAGTCGGACGCTTAACCGACTAAGCCACCCAGGCGCCCCTATCTAATGCTCTTCTACTTCTTTACTGCTTCTACTTCTTTTCTTTTGGTTCCTCAATAGGCTATGTTTGTTCCTATATCAGACCCTTCACTCTTTCTGTTCCCTATGTCTGAAATCCTTTTCCCTGAAATTAAGCCTGACTTCTTTTTATCATTTAAGTCTTAATTACATGTCACATTCTCAAAAGTCTTTTACTAAGTATACCATCTAGTATGTTACAAAAACAAAACAAAACAAAACAAAACCCTACTCACTTAAGCATACTCTATCATATTACCCTATTTTGTTTTCTTAGTGGTACTTCCAAGTATATGAAAATATCACAAGTATTGTTTGCTTCTTTATTGTCTAACTTCTTACCTGGAATATAAACTCCCATATCTTTTAAATTTTTTTTTGTATAAACTCCAGCATCTTGAACAATGCTTCAAGTATGTTTTCATTCATGAAGCATTCTAAATGTTATTGCATAGATTCCTGTATCATCTACATAGTTTCTCAAGCAATAATAATAGCAATAAATATAATTATCCAGCACTTATGTTTAGGCTTTGTAGGTAAAGTTCAATCTTCAATAATAACATTGTAAATTAGTATAATCATTCATCCCCATTGAGTGATGAAGGATCTGTGAATTAGGAGGCTAGGTAATTTAGCCAAGGCCATAGGCCAAGTAACAGAGCCAGTATTCAAGTCTCTGTATTCTGGCTCCAAAGCCTGTACCCATGAACCTTCTAAGACTTCTTAGTGGTGAAAAAATTTTTTCAAAGGTATTTTATGCTGAAAGCACTATGCTAGTTTCTTTGCCTTTTGAAGACAACTGCCTTTAAAGAGTTCTGCACATAGAAAATAACAAAAATGTATGGTGAGGTCACCTAATAGACAGCCTTGGATACTTTGTAGAGCAGTTTATTCATTATTCTCCTTGAAAGTAGTAGATGATAACAGATTTGACCAAGCCATCATATAATTTAATTGTTCTATGATTTAATATACTCAGAAATTCATATTATGATAGATATTTTGGTGGGTAAAAGTCACAAACTTCTCTGAAGAATTAAAATATCTCTTTTTGATGGAGTTTTATTTGCCATAAAATCTAACAGCAATTCCAAGTTCCTCAGAAATTTAAAAAAAATTAAACTTTAAAAAACAGAAGAAAAGGTGACAAGCTTAATTGGAAATCCATTAGTTGGAAACTCAAGAGGTAATTTCCTATGCCCTGATGCCAAAGAAGTGTTATATATTTTAAGAATAGAGTTCAGATAAGGAAGGAAAAGACAAAGACTGGAGTATACATTATTGCACTAACGTATGAAATCAAGAGACACAGTTACTTAAAAATAAAACAACCAGCCCTATCACATGCAATAAATCCAAATGAAGAAATAATAAATAATTCAACTTTGAGATTTTCTTGTTATATGACTATTTACAATATTCAAAGCATATTGTGTTTGCTAAACATATCATGGTTTTTCAATTTTCTCTTAAAAACTCCTTCAGGCAAGGTAGAGCCAATAGAAAATGATTAATAGATATATTATTTTTACCAAGCTGATGTAATATGTCTGTCTTGACAATTTAAAATAATGGCTTATATCATCACTTGATTTACCTCTTGGGTGAAAGAGGTGGGTAAGGCACTGTGGCTAGTGAGGCCAGCCCCGGTTTGCGGGGGTATGGACTGTCTTCTGTTTTTCATGCTGGTATCTCCAAAGCCTAGCACCAGTGCTTGATACTTGGTAGCCACTAAATACCATATTTCACTGATACTAATATGTCATTCAATATTAGAAATATCAGTATTTTATTTAATTTTACTTTTTAAAAAATTTTAATGTTTATTTATCTTTGAAAAAGAAGAAAGAGCCTGAGAGGGGTATGAGCAGAGAGAGAAGAGACACAGAATCCAAAACAGGTTCCAGGTTCTGAGCTGTCAGCCAAGAATCTGATGCAGGCCTTGGACTCACAAACCACAAGATCATGACCTGAGCCAAAGTCAGATACTTAACCAATTGAGTCACCCAGGCGCCTCAGAAATATCAGAATTTTAAGTGTGATCAAGAAGGAAACACACTAGCAATTAAACCTTATGACAAATTTTTCTTACTAATTTGAATTTTATATTATACTTATTCATAGTATTATTTTAGACTTATTTTGATGTAGATTTATCACACACCACTCTAAAATTATTCCTAAAAATATTCCTGTTCAGAGTCCAGCTTTCTTGATTGTATTTATTTATTATGTTTTTTTTTAGTTTACTTATTTAAATTCAAGTTAGTTAACATACAGTGTAGTATTTGTTTCAGGACTAGAACCCAGTGATTTATCACTTACATATAACACCAAGGGCTCATGCCAACAAGAACTCAGAGTTGTTCATATGTATGTTTTCCAGCATACTATTGTTCTTTGTGCCGAGTATTGATAATGTGGCATTTCTAAAAAGAGCATTCCACTCTTGTGTCTGTGATTTTCTTCCAAGCCACTGCCACCTATTCTGTAATTTTGCTGCCGGTGGTTTTTGACCTTATCAGAAGGTTCAATGGAAATTTTTCAGACTACAATATCAGAAATCACATCTGCTTCTCAAATAGTCTTTAGTGTGATAACTGAAACTTCAAGAGAATAAAGTCATCCAGTTGTACCAAAAGAGCTAACAATCAAGTTTGCACATGTAATGGTGATGAGTTGAATATCACAACCACCAGTTGCTTAACAGTGTTTGCAAATTTTCATCAACTGAAAGATGCATCCCAATTTTAGATATGTTAAAATGTGAAAAATCTGATTTTTCAAATTGATGGAATATGATATTAAAATAACAAAGGTGTCAGAAAGAGGACAAGCAAGACAGATGGAGATGGCATGTTTTATGTGAAATAAAATAGATTAAGCCCTGAATCTAGCACAGAGCCTTCTCTTTGCAATCCCTTTCTAGTAACAGAGGCTAGAAAGATTCAGTCATTATAGGCTCTGCCCTGCAAACACTATGGTAGAAAAGGCAGTTGGCTAGGAGCCTCAGTTAAACTTAGCCTAAACATGAAATAGTATTTATTTATTAATATTTATTAATAGCTCACAGCAAACCCAAATATCTTCTAGGCGATAGGAATACAATCATGAATAAAAAAGTTTACTGAACTTACTTTCTAATGGAAAAGGCCCATATTGTTAATATTGTAAATAAAATTTAATCAAATAAGATAAATCCAGAGTAATATTTGTGATATTATAGAAAGAGAATAACTGGGATGGGTGAAGTATCTTTTAGAGAGAGGGTCAGGGAAGAAGTCTTTGAGGGGTGATATTTCTTTTTTTTTTTTTTTAATTTAAAAAACTTTTATTTATTTATTTATTTTTTGGAAGACAGAAATAGAGTGCAAGCAGGGGAGGGGCAGAGAGAGAGGCACAGAATCTGAAGCAGGCTCCAGGTTCCAATCTTTCAGGACAGATGTGCAGGGCTCGAACCCGCAAAGCACAGGATCATGACCTGGGCCCACGTCAGATGCTCAACCGACTGATCCACCTAGGTGTCCCAAGAAGTGATATTTCTTGACTGAAGGCAAAAATGGATGGGTGGGTGAATAACTGGAGGGAACATTTTGAAGTTCCATCTCAGGGCACAGCTTTCCCTTAAACTTCCTTTGCTGGGAGTGGGTCATTTTATTTCAGCAACTGAAATTCCTGTTACATCCCAACCATAAATTTAAGGAGAAAGATCAATCATGTCTCCCTATTAGAAAAAGGTGCCAATATCTTTTTCTCATTCTGTGAACTGATAAAATCATAAAGCCAACACATACCAGAGGGTATCCCCCTGTATGAACACAAGAGAGGTTTATGGTCAAAATTAAAGTTAAAGTTACAGTTTTTGATATCTAGCATGTGAGCATTTTATTGGAGAACTATGAATATGATCTTTTCTTTAACATACTTGCTCTATATAATAATAAGTTTCCAATGTTTCCTCAAACATTGATTGAGCTTTTGTTTAAGTAAGGGCAATAGATTTTTAAAATGTAAACATGCCAAATCTTCTATGAGTCTTTGAGAGTGTTTTAAGAGAGAATCATATCCTCAATCTCAGCAAAACCTTACACTCTGCAGAACATGTGGAAACAGTTTCATTTAAGTGTCACTTGGTGGCAGCATAACAAAATTGCTATCAGAGTTCCCGACTGGGAAACTAGGCTCTGTAAGAAATAGATAGACAAGTATAAAAACAGTATGTTATGTTTGTTTTGTGGTATACCAAAAAAAAATTGCTAGCTTTTATAAATCATTGAAAACTAGTTTTAAAAGCATATAGTATAAAAATTACACTTTCATTATGATAACTTTAAGTAACGAATGCTTACTGTTTCAATTATATGTCAGGCATGGAGTCAGGGCTTGGTTTAGCAAAATAAATTAAACATAATCTCCTTTATGGGCTGAATTGTGTCCCCCTAAGATTCATATGTTGAAATCCTAACTCCCAGTACCTCAGTACCTATTTGGAGATAGGATCTTCCAAGAGGTGATTAAGTTAAAATGAGGTCATTAGTATGCCCTGAATCTAGCACAAGGCCTTCTCTTTGCATTCCTTTCTTAGTAACAGAGGCTAGAAAGATTCAGTCATTATAGGCTCTGCCTCTGCAAAAACTATGGTGAGGAAGGCAGTTGGTTAAGAACCTCGTTTAAATTTAGTCTAAAAATGATAGTATTAATTCATTTATTAATAACCCGCATATGACTAGGGGTCCTTGTAAGACTAGGGTCCTTGTAAGAAGAGGAAATGTGGGTATAGACACAGAGAGAATGATCATATGAAGAAACAGAGAGAAGACAGCAATCTACAAGCCAAGAGGAGAAGCCTCGGAAGAAATCAGCCCTGCTAATACCTTGATCTCAGATTTCTACCCTCCAGAATTGTAAGAAAATAAAATTTCTGTTGTATAAGCCATCCTACCTGTGGTACTTTGTTTTGGCATCCCTAGCAAACTCATACAGGCTCTAACCTCATGGGACAAACATCCTATTTAAAAAACAAACAAACAAACAGAGACAAGTACTTTTCAAGCAATGCGATGGGTTTTTAAATAAATAAATGTTCAAAATAAATTGGGATCTTGGCAGCGAAGATGCATTCATTGAGATAACAGTGGAAGACCTCATGTAAAAGGAGTCTTTAAGAGGGAACAGAAATTTCCCAGGCATGGAAATGGGAATGAGAAGGAATGGCATTTAGGAAAGAGAGAATGTTGTAAATGGAGACTGAAGGGCAGGGGAACACATGTTGTTTGGGAAAAACCTTGATGTGTTCTGAGTCGCTCTTGTCAGGACACAACCCTGGAAGTTAGGTTGAGGATAGGTTTTGCAAATCCCATAAGCCACGTGAAGATTTGCTGTCCAAACCATCTCTTTCTCGAAATGTCCAAGATGGCTTATAACCAACCTATGATAGTTGACAGTTTAGGTTAAAAAAAGATTGGTAAAAAGGGGTGGGGGGTGGAAATAGCAGAAGCAGTAAAATATGGTAATCTTAACCAGCATGTTTGCAGTGACTGATCTTAATTTTAACCTTCCTGGAACGAGGACACAAAAGTAAACAGGTAAAGAAAATGGGAGAAACTTTATTTCCTTAGAATACAATTTTATTTTCTTTTTTTAAATGTTTGTTTATTTATTTAGGATTTGGATAAAAGGAGAAGGAGGGGAGAGGCAGAGAGAGAGAGAGAGAGAGAGAGAGAGAATCCCGAACAGGCTCCGTGCTGTCAGTGCAGACTCCAAAGGGGCTTGATCCCACAAACCGTGAGATCATGACTTGAGCTGAAATTAAAAGTCAGAAGCTCAATCGCCTGAGCCACCCCGGCACACCTATAAAATTACAGAGCATAATAATATATTTAAAAATAATTGACTGGCAGGTGTATGCATATAGCATTGATTTTCATCTGGTGTGTGTGTATGTGTGTGTGTGGGGGGGCAGATCTTGCAGAGGGTAGAGCTGTCACCTGTGGGTTTTATTTTAATTGCTTACAGTACTAAACATCCAAATCACCATATCATTCACCAGCTGGGAGCTGGAAAGGGTGAGGGAAAGTATGGTGAACAGAAAAGAGTTTGTGAACATTGTTCCTTATGTTATAGTCTTATTCCTCACTTACTCTGGTGAGGGGAGAAGACTGAAATCTGCTGCACTAAAACTGCTATGAGAGATACTTTATCTGTTATTCTTGGAAAAGCTCCATCAACAAACAGTATTTTAATTTTTATGCTTCATTCTAGTGTTCTAAACCCTGGACAATGATGGTGTATATAACCAAAAACTGCTGTGATTTAATCTGATCCTAGATCTTCCTTTCTGGTTTTCTAAGACTAAAAAGAAATCCCTGGATTTAACACTGCTCAGATACTGCTACTGAATGCTGAATGTCAAAGCCAGGAAGAAATCATGGAAAAGCACCAGTACCAATTCCCTTCTCAGCATCTCAAGCCCTATGGCTATTTCATACTGACAGAAAACACCCAAAGGAGCCAATCTGAGCCCCTACACAATATGCAAACCCTATGACATTGAGGAGAAAAAGATCATTTAATAGTCACACTCCTTTTGTACACCTGAGCCATGTGGTCAAGGAATGTTTAATGATGTCACCTAGGAAAGTCAAGGTACTCAAGTGTCTAGGTAATGGAGAAGTTCACTGAATGGTGAACTTCTATAGTTAAGCTCTAACCAGAAGTGATCCTTAACTCCAGAGAGTATTTCAAAACACCTCACCAATCACTATGGAGTAGACAATGCAGATCACTGAAGGAAAATATATAGACGAGGGAAAGCCAGTAGAAAAAACGTGGACATGGAGTACTAAATGAGTGAAATTACATTATCCTGCATTACCATTTTCTTGGCTATTGGTTAAGAGCTGTCAGTCTTCAAAGAAAAGAATTTGAAGACTGATGTCAGTATGTAGAATATATTTTACAAAATAATTTTATTTAAGTATTTACAGTAAATCATATACATATTGTGTTCAGAGTATGAGCTGAGTCACTTCAATAAAAATATCTCTTTTACTTTTCTAAATAAAGACTTAGATTAAAGAACACATTCCTTTCTGGAGTCTGTCCAGTTTTCTAACTTCATTCCCTTTAAAATGGGGTAAATAATAATGGCTTGTAACACTTGAATTGGAATTTGACTAATGAAGAGTCCAGTGAAAGAGTGTTGATGCATAAATCCCTAGTGCTTTCACAACTTTTATTGTTATTTATCTCTTTGAGAGGAACTACTATATTGATCTTGGAACTAATTTTACCGTGTAACTGTTTATCATCTCATTCTGATTTTTAACTATTTTAATGGCTTGGGTTTTACTTTAAAATAAGATATGTTTTTTTCAAAGGGATCTAATATACCCTTGGCAAATCATGTGAAAGAATTTAGATATTGAACTAAATATTCCTATAGTATTATGTTGTTGACTTTTCATTTGAATGAAACTGCAGACCTATATTTTTACTTCAAAATTTACTTTAGTGATATGTGCATAAATGGACACTTGGCCTTAAGTGTGTCAGCTTGAATCTTTCCTTGTTGAACTTCACCATGTCATGATGCATTATTTTTTCACTTTTTTTAAACATAAATTTTATGTCGTAGTCTGAATTACAAACTTTCAATATTAGTGTGAACATAAACAAAGAGCCATGACACTAACGGGACATTCGAAGCATTTAGTTTGCATACCTTCCCTGAGATGCTATGAAGTAACCAAAGATGTCACAAAATTGAATCTACATGTAAGTCTTTGAACACTTTCTTTTGATTTATGAACAGAAATTTTGAGTTTATTGCTGTATGCTTAGATTTTGAAGCTGCCTGGATGGATATATCCTGGAAACTCCTTGTAAAGGTACTTCACAAAAATTAAGGATTTACACTGAGCAGGAGGAGTGTTAGGAATTTACATTCTGTCCTGGAACAAAATGGAAATTTCCCGAGGAGTTAGTGAGCAGTGTGGTACCATGGGCAGCTTTCCTCAAGCAATTTTTGAACAACTGTTTTATAAGACATTGTCCTCAAAATAACAGTGTAAAATCATAGTTATGACTGGTGGACCCAGCTGAACAGTTTTAAAATTCATTCTAAAGAAAGGCCACAGAATAACTGAAGTCCTTAATTGCTAACTGGGCCTAGGAGTTATTTCCAGAGTTATTAATATTGAGGAACGTAGGTATTTGTAGACTAGAGCTGGGATCTGGATTTCATGATAGGCTTCACCAAAAGCTGTCCCTGGAAATGCACATTGTGTCAGGATGTAGAGAAATTACTATTTAGGCAACTCCAGATTTCCTCCATTCCTACATGTTTCATCTGTCAGAAAATGGCTTTCCTGTATACTCACCTTCATTATGAAAACGGTAGATGCAATTGGATTTCTTTACATTCATTATTAACAAAAGCAATAACAAGCATATGATCTGAACCCTGGGGATCAGGAGCTTTGGATGAGGGTTTAAGACAACTTTTGGAATTCTACTTTTTTCTTTTTAAGTTTAATTTACTTAAGTAATCTCTATACCCAATGTGGAGCTCAAACACATGACCCTAAGATCAAGAGCTGCACACTCTGGGCACCTGGGTGGCTCAGTCGGTTAAGCATCTGACTTCGGCTCAGGTCATGATCTCAGTTTGTGGGCTCGAGCCCCGCGTCCAGCTCTGTGCTGACAGCTAGCTCAGAGCCTGGAGCCTGCTTCAGATTCTGTATCTCCCTCTCTCTCTGACCCTCCGCTGTTCACACTGTCTCTCTCTCTCTCTCTCTCTCTCAGAAATATAAATAAATAAATAAATAAATAAATAGTTGCTCACTCCTCTAAGCCAGCCAGCCAAGTACACTGGAATTCTAGATTCTTTTAAAAAAAAAGTCTTTTAATGTTTATTTAATTTTAAGAGAGAGAGACAGAAAGACAGAGTGTGAGCGGGGGAAGGACAGAGAAAGAGGGAGACACAGAATCTAAAGCGGGCTCCAGGCTCTGAGCTATCAGCACAGAGCCTGACATGGGGCTCCAACTAATGAGCTGTGACATCATGACCTGAGCCGAAGTCAGCCACTTAACCGACTGAGCCACCTAGACACCCCTGGAATGCTAGGTTTTGAACTAGACATAGCTACTTAGTTAAAAGAATATGGCCTAGAATAGACAATTACATTATACAGTAAAACTTTGGATTGTGAGTAACTTGTTCTGTGAGTGTTCCATGAGACGAGCAAACATTTCCAATCAATTTTAACTTGATAAACAAGTAGCTTGACACCAGACATCACATGAGACAGTGGTTCTCTCTCTCACTCACTGCAGGACTGTCAGTGATCATCTCCCATGCTCAGATGCTCCACCTCAGGCCACAGTGTTTGGCAGAAATCAGTAAATTTTCAGAACTTTGATAGGTGCCCACAACTGGCCCTTGTGTATTTTTTCTCAGTTCAAAGCACCTACAGACAGTCCTTTACTTTTCCATACAAGAGTGAGCTTAGGAATGCTCTGCTTCATTCTAGGTCAGGCTGTCTGCAGATAGAGACCCTTTGCTCTGCTGCCTTATTGCCAGTTCCATTAAATACAGTATATGACAAAACTTTATTAATACTGTACTATAGTCAACATCTCTGCCAGTGTATATAATATTCCCCATCAAAAAAGATTCCATTGAGCCGACAGATAGCAGTGATTCTGTTAATGACAGATAGTTGTCCTGCACAATAACCCTCCTCTCTTGTTCTCCTCACACCAGTCACAAACATTTTCAAAGGGAAGTGTAGGTTACTTTGTTTATTTTTCTTTTTGTTTTGTATTTTCTTTATTGTTCTATATTATATTACAGTATTAGAATAATTTTTATGTGAATATTTTTGAGTTGTGAACAAACCATCTGAGTTTCCATTACTTCTCATGGGGAAATTCGCTTTGATATTCTAAGTGCTTTGGATTACAAGCATGATTCTGGAACGAATTATACTCACAAACCAAGGTTTTACTGTAATTGCATTACATGAAGGTCAAAGCCTAATCCTGGAGTTCAAGTTATATTACAAAGCTGTGGTGATCAAGACAGTGTGGTACTGGCACAAAAATAGACACATAGATCAACAGAATAGAATTAAAAAACCCAGAAATGAACTCACAATTATACGTACTTCAGCAAAGGAGGAAAGAACATCCAATGGAAAAAAGACAGTCCCTTCAGCAAATGGACAGCAAAACGCTAAAGAATAAAACTGGACCACTTTTTTATACCATACAGAAAACTAAATTCAAAATGGATGAAAGACCTAAATGTGAGACAGAAAGCTATCAAAAATCCTAGAGAACACAGGCAATAACCTCTTTGACAACAGCTGTAATAACTTTCTGATGGGATTCTATTAAAGGAAAAAAAAAACTTTGGTATATGCAATAACTAGATTAATACTTCATTTTCTTGAAACAGCTTTTGAATATTCTCATCTCTGAGGATTCGAAGCCATCTTATTCTAAAACATGAATACATAGGGCGTCTGGGTGGCTCAGTTGGTTGAGCGTCTGACTTTGGCTCGGGTCATGATCTCACGGTTTGTGGGTTCAAGCCTCACGTCGGGCTCTGTGCTGGCAGCTGGCTCAGAGCCTGGAGCCTGTTTCGGACTCTGTGTCTCCCTCTGTCTCTGACCCTCCCCTGCTCATACTGTCTCCGTCTCTCAGAAATAAATAAAACATTAAAAACTTAAAAAAAACCATGAATACAAATGTGGCTGTAATACTGGTTCCACCTTTCCATCTTAAACCTGCACAGAAATATCTGAGTTTAATCTCACATTTCTGCAAAAAAGTAGGGTTAAACAGTTTATTTAAAAAAGTATGCATGCAGCTTCTGCACAGCCAAGGAAACAACCCAGAAAATTAATAGGCAACCAACGGAATGGGAAAAGATAGTTGCAAATGACATATCAGATAAAGAGTTAATATCCAGAATCTATAAGGAACTCACCAAACTACACGCCCAAAAAACAAACAACCCAGTGAAGAAATGGGCAGAAGATATGAACAGACACTTCTCCAAAGACGACATCCAGATGGCCAACAGACACATGAAACGATGCTCAGCATCCCTCCTCATCAGGGAAATACAAATCAAAACCACACTGAGATACCACCTCACGCCAGTCAGAGTGGCTAAAATGAGCAAATCAGAGAACTCTAGATGCTGGCGAGGATGTGGAGAAACGGGCACCCTCCTACACTGTTGGTGGGAATGTAAACTGGTACAGCCCCTCTGGAAAACAGTGTGGAGGTTCCTCAGGAAACTAACAATAGAACTCCCTTATGACCCAGCAATAGCACTGCTAGGAATTTACCCAAGGGATACAGAAATGCTGAGGCATAGGAGCACATGTACCCCAATGTTCATAGCAGCACTCTCCACAATAGCTAAAACATGGAAAGAGCCTAAGTGTCCATCAACAGATGAATGGATCAAGAAGATGTGGTTTATCTATACCATGGAATACTACATGGCAATGAGAAACAATGAAATCTGGCCATGTGTAGCAACATGGATGGACCTTGAGGGTGTTATGCTGAGCGAAATAAGTCAGGCAGAGAAGGACAAATATCATATGTTTGCACGTATAGGAGGATTAGGAGGAACTTGACGGAGGAACAAGGGGGAGAAGAAGGGCGGAAATGGTGGGGGAAAGGGAGAGAGGCAAACCATGAGAGACTCTTGAATGCTGACAAAAACTGAGGACTGATGGATGTGGGGGGGAGGGGGGATGGGCATGGAGGAGGGCACTTTGGGGATGAGCACTGAGTGTTATGTAGAAACCAATTTGACAATAAACTATTTGTAAAAAAAAAAAAAAGAAAAAAAAAGTATGCATGCTATCTTTGGGCTGTTGGAGTGGGAAACTGGTTATGGGTAAAATTTTTAAAGGAAAACTGATTCACTGCAGAATGGCATGTGAAATATAATTATATTAGCATATTTATGTGTGGAAAAATGTTTAGTGTTACAAAATGATATTAAAATGGCTTTAACAGAAAAGAGACAAAATGTTATAGTTCATGTACACATTATCATAGAAATATTGAAGTTGCCAACCCAATTTTCCCATTGCTCTTACAAAATAGTGTTAGTTGCTTCTCTCTGTGAACACCAACATGTGTTCTCAGTATAGAGACAAGTCATTCAAAACAGAAGGTTCTCTTAGCTTCTTTTGGACCATTTCCCAGCATAGTGGCCTTTGGTACCATCTTTGGCTACAGAAGCATGAGGTGGTTCGACAGTGCAATAAACATTCTTCCCTTCCTCCACATTAGTGGCTCAAATGGCAATTTGTCCAACAAATTGCCTGCTGGTGCTGCAATCTCAAATCCCACCTTCCATTGGCAGAAAGGTATTCTTGTCCATAAACAAATAAAAAAGCAGAAATACATCTACTGAGACAGCTGAACAATAACACTACTAATTGCTTAAAGTAATTTGGAAACATATTTTAGAAGTCATAATACAAAGAAGATCATGACTTATAGGAATTATTAAGTAAATAAGATCAATTTGATTTTTTTCTACCTGATCTCATTTCTGTTGGGCATTTACTAAGTTTATGTAGCATTACTCTCAGAGGCTAAGCAAGCCAGCTGTAAACTAACAATAATTTCATTTCTTCAGAAAATAAGGGTTACATTAAAATCAGAAAATAGTAGCAATGGCACTGTAAGAATAAAATTTGATACAATTATCCAGAGAGCCTTGCCCAGAATACTAATAACTTCAGAAATAATGCAAAGCTGAACACATTTCTTTTAACTTTACCTGATTAAAAAATAAAATATTAACTGACAAAGAAAAATACAGCCTCAGTTAAAATTAATTCACTCTGACCTACCCTCCTTATTCCCTCCTCCACATTCTTCCACCCTTAAATGTACTCAAGGCCATGACCTCACATATATATCTTATTATCTGTCATGTAATTTTCTTACGACAACCACCTCTATTTTGTAAGCATTTTTCTATGGCCTGTCTTGCTTGATTTAATTCTAGTGGATTGTCCTTTTACCTAACAATTTCAATATGTATGATGTAAACTCTGATTATTCAAATATGATAACATGTAGGATAGAAGAAAAATAAAAGTCAATACATATAGAAGAAACCTTTAACATCTGTGTCGGAAAAAGGAACTGGTTTTGAAGGTGGGATCTTTCTTTCTTTCTCGCTTTCTCTCTTTTTAATTTTTTAAAATGTTTTATTTATTTCTGAGAGAGAGACAGTGTGAGCAGAGGAGGGTGAGAGAGAGAGGGACACAGAATCCAAAGACAAGCTCCAGCCTCTGAACTACCTGTCAGCACAGAGCCTGACGTGGGGCTCGAACCCACAAACGGTGAGATCATGACCTGAGCTGAAGCTGGACACTTAACCGACTGCCCAGGCGCCTTCCTTCCTTCCTTCTTCTTCTTCTTCTTTTTTTTCTTTCTTTCTTTCTTTCTTTCTTTCTTTCTTTCTTTCTTTCTTTCTTTCTTTCTTTCTTTCTTTCTTTCTTTCTTTCTTTCTCTTTCTTCTTTCTCTTCCTTCCTTCCTTCCTTCCTTCCTTCCTTCCTTCCTTCCTTCCTTCCTCCCTCCCTTCCTTCCTTCTTCCCCTCCCCTCCTCTCCCCTTCCCTTCCCTTCCCTCCTTCCTTCTGAGGAGGAGTAGGAGGAGGTGGAGAAGGAAAGGGCTGTATTTTTTAAAAATTCACTATGATTATACTTCTAAAAATATATATTATGCTTAGAGTTAAAGTATGTATGATTGTTTAATTCACTTTTCTGTTAAATGTTTGTTAAGGACTCAGCATACAGAATAGCACAAGACTTAGCCTTTTTACTTTTTTATTCAGTGTTTTAAACTAGTTTATTCACAGAGATAGTTTATAATGTGCTGATGACATGATTTAATTGTGATGATAAAATGTATCAGGTTCTTCATTGTTTATGATATTTATCTAGAATCAGAAAAAAAAATCCTTAAGTATACTTACATTCATAACATGTGGGAATAATATTTCTTCAGTCCCTGAATCAGGAAGGACTACAGTTAGAAAAATATCTCCTTCAGTGTTAGATATTCAAATATATTCAATGTGTGCAAAATTATCTACTAAATACAGATGAAAGCATACTTCTAAAGTTACACAAGGGCATGAAAGAAAATAAGGCATTTATTCCTGAAGCAGCCAAAATAGGTAAAAGGTAGTGCTGTTCAAAATTTACTGTGTATCAGAATCACCAGGAAAACTTGCTAAAATTGCCAACTTTTTGGATCTACTTCCCAGGGGTATTTTATTAGGCTTCAAGTGCAACCCAGGGATCTGCATTTACACAAATACTCCAGGAAATACTGATGCAGCTTATTGCAAAAATCCCACAGAACATTTCTCCATTCAATTCCATCTGTGACCATATAATAAAACATGTTACTATGAGCAAACTGCATCTTTCGCTAAAATCAGTCACTTACATGACCACCAGGTGAGATCCTCTCTCACCTACTAAAGATTCCAGAAATTCCTGCCTTTCTACTGTACCACCTACATTCACCTTTTTATTCTCTAATCATTATCAAGAGCATGAAGTAATCTCCTATACCTCTCATCTCATTTTAAAAAAGAAAAAACCCACAACTCTCTATTCTACTTCTCCCTTTAGCTACTGTCCTGATTTCAGTCCTCTCTTTAGAATAAAACTATCACCATCTCCCCCAAATAATTTCTGATCACTGTTTCTGATTTCCCTACTTTCATATTTTCTTGATTTCTCTCCAATCAGGATTTTCCCCTCTTCATAAAAACTGATCAGATGTTGGGGTGCCTGGGTGGCTTAGTCGGTTAAGCGTCCGACTTTCGCTTAGGTCATGATCTCGCTGTTCGTGGGTTCAAGCCCCGCGTCGGGCTCTGTGCTGACTGCCAGCTCAGAGCCTGAAGCCTGTTTCAGTCTGTGACTCCCTCTCTTTCTGACCCTCCCCTGCTCACGCTGTCTCTCTCTCTCTCTCTCCTAGAAATAAATAAAACATTAAAAATAATAATAATAATAAATAAATAAATAAATAAATGTAAAAAAAAACTTAAAAAAAAAACTGATCAGATGAGAACCTCTAGTGTTCCTTATGTTACTAAAATTAACAGTAAATCCCTAGTACCTATCTCATACAGCCTAATACCAACATTTGACCTAGGTCATGGTTCTGGCTTTAATACTCTCATCACTTGGCCTCCAATACATCAGAATAATCATTCTCTCTTGGGCTCCTGTGCTCATCTTCCCATCCCTTACTGCCCATTCCCAATCTCCATCTTTGTTTATCTCCATTCATGGTTCTACTGGGGATTTTATCCAGTTTCATAGCTTTCCATTTCATCTACATACAAATGACTCCCAAACATCTATCTCCAGCCGAGACCATCTCTCATGAACTCCTGCCTCATACTTCAAAATGTTTTCATGAGTGTTTAATAAAACACCTCAAGTTTAACATTTCCAGAAACAAAATCCTGATAACTTATACTCCTCTCTCCTAATCTATTATTCCACAGCCTCTCCTATCTAGAAATAGCAATTTTATAAATTTCAAGTTGCTCAAGTCAAAATGTTGAAGTCATCCTTGCCTTCTCTCTCTCTTTTTTTTTTTTATCACACCCCATATCTGACCCATAGTGAATCCTTTTTGTTCTACTTTAAAAATATATCCAGAACATCACTTCTTACCATTCCCCGTGTCGGGCTCTGTGCTGACTGCCAGCTCAGAGCCTGGAACCTGTTTCAGTCTGTGACTTCCTCTCTCTCTGACCCTCCCCTGCTCACGCTATCTCTCTCTCTCTCCTAGAAATAAATAAAACATTTTTAAAAAATTTAAAAAAATAAAAATATATCCAGAACATCACTTCTTACCATTCCTTTTGCTAACATGCCAGTCCAAGCCTTTCATATCTTCCTCTTAGAAAGGCAGCCAAAGTGATTCTATTTCCTAGAAGTTAAGATCCTACTGCTCTTCTCTTCAAAACACTAAATCTCCATCTCCTGCTGAGTAAAAGCCAGACTCTAAATGACCTTCAATAGCAAAATCAAATCCAGCTAGGTCGAATCAAGGCATGTCAGTCAATGGAAGTTAAGACACTTCTAGTCATGTCGAGTCAGAACACAGCAAGTCAAGACAGGTTGTTTCAGGTTCTATATGATCTCTTCACCCATTCTTTACTTGTTACTTCAGGCCTTCCTACCAATCCTCTCACAAGGCTCCAGCCACACTATGCTTCCACACTAGCATCAAATACATGATCTTTGCTTTTGCTGTTAATTGAAGTGGTTTCGCCCAGAATCCTTTCTGACTTGTTCACTTGTTTTCCATCTTTATGCAAATGCCACCTTTTCAGTCAGCCTTACTTGCCTATTTCTAATATAACCCTCCCCCAACAATACATTCTAGACTCCCTCTCTGATTTTCTTTTCTGGGTTTGAATTAACAAGTAATAACATGTGTTCTACTGATTTACTTTGTTTATTGTCTGCGACTTTTCTGTCTCCCTCAAAATATGAGCTTCCTGAGGGCAAGGCTTTGTGTTACATTTATTACTGCTTTTGAACAGTGTTGAGGGAGCTATTTTGTGCCATTCCATGAAGGCATGTGAAGGCTGAGAAAGAAAACCACATACAGTATGTGATAGCTAGAATGTTATTTCCTATTGAGATTTTTGGCAAATTCTCCCTACCCTCTCAATGTCTTTGTTTTTCTTCTGTCATCATCATCTCAATCTTTAATTCCACTTGCCTCACCAGCCTTGCTCGTGGGTCACCTATTTTTTTCTCCATTTATCACTTTTAGTGGATGCAATTCTATAGAATAATAATAATAACAATGCTATTCATATTTGAATATATGCAATGCATTCTAGTTTGTAAAACAGTTACATATATATTGTTTCATGTGGCCACTGAGAAATAAACACACACTCTCTCTCTTTCTCTCTCTCTCACACATACATACACGTATAATATACATACACATACCTGTTTCTGCGTTAGAAGAAATTTTTTGGTCTTCCAAAGAAGCTAAGGTTGATTGCCAGTTGTTTTTTAATCTGAGAAGACTTTGCTTTTCCTTTTACAAAGTGCCAATAACCTTTATGTTGTTTCTAATCTCACCCCTCCCAATTCTCCCCTGATTTTGAGGCTTATAGTATATTAATTTTGTCTCTTTTTATGGAGTTGTAGGTCACACAGAAAGGAAAGAAGGTAACTAGTATTTATTAAGTCCAAATTATGTGGCATGGACTCTGCAAAGCCCTTTACATTCACATTTAATCCTAACAATTACCCTGTGTGGTGTGTATTATGATTCTCATTTTATGGATGAGGAAATCAAGGCTCACAGAAGTTAAATAACTTGCCTGGGGGCTATATAGTTAGTAGCAGAGCTAGATGCAGGAGATCATGTTCTTTCTACTATAACAAATTATACTTCTAAGTAAATGTAGGGAAAAAATATAGTTTTTAGAGTGGCTTCTGATTTTCCATGGCATATTGTTGTCAAATTTTTGAGGTGGAAATTGGAAGCAGAATATAAATCAGCATTAACCGTCCAAAGGAAATATAACATGAACGACAGATGTAAGCCACATATATAATTTTTAATCTTACTAACCATATTAAAAAAGTAAAAAGATACATGTGAAGTTAATAATACATATTTTATCTGTTATATCAAAATTATCATCTCAACATGTTATCAGTATAAAAATTTCAGTGAGATACATTGAATTTTTATCATACCAATGCACTGGAATTCAGTGTAGATTTTACACTCATAGTTCATATCAATTCAGACTAGCCACATTTCAGGCACTCAATAGCCAGCCACATAGAGCTAGAATATTGAACAGCACAGTTCTACAGTAATCTGTAATAGGTCTAATTACTTTTTCATCCTCTTCTGTTGGTATCAAATTTCCTGGAAAGTCATGTATACTCATTGATTCCACCCCGTTCACAATGCTTTACTCACTGGAATGAGCCTGGTTTCAACTACCAGCATTCCAGCCCAGTGAGCATAAGATGACAAATTATCTTCTGGTTCCCTGCTAATCCAGTTTCCGCTTTACTTAACCTGTCTGCCACATCTTTGACCAGCATTGATCACTCTCTCCTGCTTTACAATTCTTCTCTCTGGTTTTCTGTGAATTCACTCCTAACTAGTTCTACTTGTGCATTTTTAGCTCATCACGTTGATTCTACTTAGGCTCTTCCCTTTTACATGTGAACATTAGTGCACAGTCTTCTTTTTTACTCTCTTCTCATTTGGAATTGCTAAGCCATATACAGCTTCAATTGCCATATATATTGAGGACACCTAAAACTAATCGCTATCCACATCTTCATCATGAAATCAGACTTATATGGTCAGCTACAAAATTTTATTTTCAAAAATACCAAAAGTATAATTTCGCAAATCATACACTCATTCCCTCTCTCTCTCTCTGTCTCTCTGTAGCTCTCTCTCTCTCTCTCTCTCACACACACACACACACACACAGACACACACCACTTCCTTCTGATCATAGGTAGACTGCAGGAATATTTTTTTCCTCAAAAAACGTATGTAGTTTCTGGCCAAGTCGGTCATCTTTTATTTGTCTAATTAGGTAAATTGAAGGAATTAAGAAAAGGAAAGCCATACAAAAACTAAATGCTACATAATAATTTTTTCTATTTTTTTCCAGAATGAAAATTCTTTGGTAGAATTGCATCTATCTCAAAGTGAAATAATGGGCATCCTCTTGAATTCTATAATTTCTGTCAGTTTGACTACTATCAGCAGTGCTACCATCCAAGGAATGTGATCATAAATTCTGGATAAATAGCCATACTTATCAAATCCTTTCTCAGACACAATATATTAGTCATGTATTATAAACTGTAGAAGGAAGGAAACAAAAATGCCAGAGTATTTATGGACTCCATTGTAATATGCATTCATTTTCAGACTTCTTTATTACAATGTGTGCTTTTTGCAAAGGACACAAAGATCATTTCTCACATGAAGTTGAAAGAATAATTAAACAAATTTGCTGTAGTTTTTCTTTTTTTGCAGTAATTTTTCTTTCCATTTTTATTTCTACTTGTTCTCCTTCCCAATTCAAACACGCCACTACCCATGGGATACATTCTTCCTGTACAGAAGTGTGGTCAGCAGCAGCCCTCCAGTCCACTAAATAGCCCATTATATACATACAAATATGCTTCTTTGGTTAAGAGTTGCTGTTTGCAACCTCTGATTTTTGTGTGTTTTTTTTTTTTTTTTGGCCACTCTGCGTCAAATTTATTCTCTGTCTGAAAGGACTCCCCAAAGCCTGCTGTGAGTCTATTCTACTGTTCAGTGTCTTCAGTCAGTCTCTGATTTTTGAGGTTAAGTTCATAACATCTATTCAACACTTTTTCCTGGCTATCCAACTTGACCATCTACCCTCAGTTTATACACAGATAACTTTGGGATGGCTCCCATGATCTGTCCTTCACACACATCTTGTAGAGTTGACTAAAAGTGAAACACTAGAGCATATGAATGCTTTTGTGAATATAGTCATGTTGTAATGCAATAAATAGCCTTTAGTTTCCACAACATGCCTATGTTTTAGACACTTGTTTTTCATCCCAATTGTCTTCCAATATCCATTTACCTTTCCTATTTAGAAACAGAATCCAGAGCAATGCATTCAGTTAAAACATTGTCGGCCTTACCTACAGAGCTGCATATGGTCATATAACTAAGTCTGGCCAATGACATATAAGCAGAAGTATATATGTGCCCATGAAAGATTCTTCATATAAGGGAGGGGCCAGCACAGACTTGAATGCTGACACAATAGGTGGGAATCTAGTAATCATTTTGACCCCTGAATTTGGAAATCCCAAGCTGGAAATGACAAAGCAGAAAATATGAGCCACGATAACCCTGTCAAATTGCCATAGGAGCCTTGACAACCTATCTATTAACTCCTTTTATGTGAGAGAGAAATAAACCTTCAACACATTTAAGCTATTTTCTTGTTAAATGCAATAAGACCTAAACCTAATGGGGACTTAGAGTGTTTTCTGGAACTCAGGGGTGCACAGTTTTAAGTAGACAGATAAGACTGGCTTATGTTTTGGAGGAAGACTTACAACCATAATATTCCCAAAACCTAAAATTTAGTTTCACATGTGATTTGTTAGTATTATATTTGCTTGTCTACTTTGCAAAGGGCATGCCTAGCTACTTGGTTACATTTGCAAATGGATAAATTAGGTAACATAATTGATTGAATTTCTTTCTTCTTTTTTCCTTGTTTGGACATTCTCTGATATGTCTTGGACATTCTCTGTGAAGACTTACATATTCTGAATCACTATCAGATCACAATCCCATGCTTGCCTGCCTGCAGTGATTCTTTAACAGATCTGTACTGCATATTGGTTAAGGGAATAAAATAATGTTACTTTATAGTAATATGATTTCCTATATGTACAAAAAACCCTGATATATGAATAAAATCCACACACAAGCATACACACATTTATTTTTCATAAAATAACTAGGATGAAGCAATATTAGAGAACAATTTTAGAATTAAAGTCACAAAGATGGCAATGTTTTTTAAAAAGCATGTAATTTTATTCATCTCAGCTTCTAGGATCATACTTTTTAACACAAGTACATATAACATGACTGTTTCTCCAATTCACCCTTAATGGGTCTAATGCATATAGGTTTAACATATTTAAATGTTTTATACTCTGTTGAGATTTGCAAATAGATAGCTTATGTGATCACTTTCTTACATTAAAATTTTTCAGAAATTCTTAATGAATTTTAAATAATCAAGTCTCTTAAAATCAGGGACTTAATAAGCACTCTTTCATGTTAAATAAAAACAAATTAGTTCACAGAACAATAGGAAGATAACATCTGTTTAAATATGATAGCAAATTTTGCAAACATCTTTGGGAAGTGGACATGGGTTTGTTAATTTATTCATTCTCTATTTTTTAAATTTCGTATGTTATAGGGCAAACATTGTGCAGTCATATACTGAAGACTCCATACCTATCATAAAATAAGAAAGTATGTACATCAAAGCCAAATTTCCTGGTGGATTCAAGTAATGAGTCACCATAACCCCATAGGCTTTTCAAAATTAAGAAAAACCCACTAAACTTGCTTACTCATGGCTTTCAAAATCCTCACAACAAAAGCTGCTTTGAAACATGCTGGGAGAAGGACTAAAATACCCGACATGTAACATTTTAGAATTTTATATTATGGGTAGATCACCAACTGCACTGGGTGTATTTTCTGGATGTCATTATTGAATTTTGATCATTAGATGGACATAGCTTGAATAATAATACACATGACTATGGTAGTTTTAAATTTTCATTACCAAAGCTGTTTATTTATTTGCAACACGTGAGATGTTCTACATTCAATTAAACAGTACTGTTAATAAGTGAAAATGGATTTACATCTAAAAAATACATTAGATTTTTACTCACCTTTCATTTCATAGCAAGAATCTAATTTTAGAACTTGACCACCAGGGCACTGGTCATTAATAGGAAATTACAAAAAGGGATGTGCCATGAATATGTTAACATTCTTTTATGCTTTAACATTATTTAATATTCAATCTTTGGATGTAGCCATATATCCATATCCCTTAAAAGTGAAAGATGAGGTTGTCTAACATTTAATAAAATTTGAAGAATTCCTCAAACTTGGTCCAACGACACTTACGTTTCAATGGAACTCATTGGAAAATAGCACCTACTGATGAAAGACAAAAATAGACAAAGAGGCAGTGCTTGCATAACAACACACCTTAAGTGAGAGAGCAAAGGATAAGTTTTTCTTCCTAAAAATTTGTTTGCTTTCAATTAAGAGCCCGGATACCATGGTGATTATATAATAAGAACAAGTACCAAATTAGCTAGAATGCTTATTAGTTTTTCTTTTTTGAGGAATGCTGTTGGAGACAGAAAAAAAGGTAATATAACTGATAATTTACAGAAAAGGTAAAATCCATAGAAACCTAATATTTACTGAATGCCTACTATGTTCTAGCCACTGGAATAGGCAGTGACCATTTCTCATTTAAATTATTATTGACAATCAACTGTCGAATTAACTATATTGGTAGAGACCCACTTCAATCTCTTACATGGTTTTAAAGTGGTTTAGTCTTTTCACCTCACAGCATTATTCAAGTTCAACTGCTTGATCAGAGTAATAGATGAGTTCACAGATTTCCCAAACAGTGGCAGAAGAGAGTGAAGTCTGTAGATGGGACATAGAGACTAGCTCACAGTCCTTTGGTAATTTATTTTCAGTACTTTATCTTCCCCACAGTAGCACAAGTAAATGGTTCATTCAAACCATTGTTATTTAGAGAACAAAGACCTTTGGCACCATTCAATTCACAGTTTTATAATTTTGCAAATAATTAAATTAAGGCATAAGGAGAGCATAAGAATTTAGTGGCAGAGATGGGAGCAATAACCAGCTTCCATGTTTTCCCTCTTGTGAATGCCCCGAGGAGCCAAGTGTCACCTAGAAATACTAATCTATTGATCTTTAACCCTTGAACAGGCAGTGTAGCAGTCATCAAGAGTCCAGATTTTGAGGCCAGACTGTCTGGGTCTAAATCTTATTATTGCCACTTAATAGCGGTGGCCTTAGGCAATTTATTTCGGCTGTACAGCATTTCATTTTATTGGGTACAATAATAGTATCTACCTTATGGAAGTTTTGTGTGCATTCCATGGAGTTATATTTGTTGAACACCTGAAATCATACTTTGTTTATCAATTAGTATTTCAGATGATGTCTCCCTTCATTCACATACCCACACAAAAAAATCTGAACTCCTACTATGTACTAGGTATTGGGAATCAAAAGATGAAGAAGATAATCAAATCCTCTCTCCACCTAATGAACTTATAGTCAAATGGGAGGTAGAACTTAGTAATGAGACACTACATAGCAAGATATGTTATGAAAGAGAGGTAAAGAATGCTGTTAGAATATCTAGGAGAAATACTTAACCCCAATTTGGAACTTCAGTAGCAACTCCTACAGAAGGTGGCTAGAAGTATAAGCAGCATGGTGTGGGAGGCACAGGAGGAAAACATTTCCTTTAAGGGAGGCAGTAGGTGAAAAAGCCTAGTTGGAATGAATGTGGAGTTGGAGAGGCTACTGTAGAGTATAAGAGTGAAAGGAAAAGAGACAAGAGTGGTAAGTAGAGGCCATAAAGGACCTGACAAGAAACATTAAAAAGTTTAAAATATTCAGAAAGAAATGGGAAGCCACTGCCCGATTTAAGCAGGAAGTCGACAGGATTGGATTTGCATTTTACAAAACACATTGCCTATAAAGTAAGTACAATAGAATCAAGATAACTCATGAACCCATTGATATAGTTTCAGGTGAGAAGTGATGAATGGCATAGTAATTTGAAGGTTTATGGGAGCCCTGTTTTCTAATGCAGTGTCTATGATAATCCCGGGAAACCTAGAGGTTACATGGGACCAACCTGAGCTTCCCATAGTAAAGAGAGCTCTGATAAACACCACAATGTAATCTGTTTTAAACATCGGAACAGGGTACCCAGCCTCCTAGGAATGTTTCTAGAAAGCCATTGACAAAGTACCTAGAGTCAGATGCCATGGGATTAAAGTTGGCACCCTTACTTCCTCAGGTATGTGATTTGGGACAAATTCTTTTAGTTTAAAGCTTTTTAAAAAAATGTATAAAACTAGGATTAGAGCCACTACTTCAAACTGTTAAATGAGAGGCTCCTGGGTGGCTTAGTCAATTAAACATAGGCTGCTTGGTTTCAGCTCAGGTCATGATCTCATGGTTCGTGAGTTTGACCCCCACACTGCCAGCGCAGAACCTGCTTGAGATTCTCTGTCTCTCTCTCTCTGTCTCTCTGTCTCTCTCTCTCTGTCTCTCTCTCTCTTCCCTTTTCTCCAAGCCCCTCTTCTACTTGTGCTATCTCTCTCTCAAAATAAATAAATAATCTTTAAAAAAATTGTTAAATGAGACAATACGTATAAATATCTTAAAATCTATGACTAGCATTCAATAAAATTTAGGTCTTACACTAGTATCAATCATTCAATAAAATTTAGGTCTCACATTAAATGTTTTAATTTTTTTATAGTTTTCATGAAGTCAAGTTACAAAAGCAATGATCCTCTTCTGGAAAGGTCATTGAAAACCACAGAAATTTCAAGTGACAAGTCTACTAGCCCTTCATGACGTAACAAATGCATTTCAGGTATACAAGGAAAGAAACAAAAGAAATACCACTCAGGTTGACCCCAGGTAATGTTCCCTGATATTTAAGAGAGACCTTGGTCTCTAAGCTGAGAGTCAAATAATTAAGTTGGTTAGTGTTCCCATTCTGCCTTCCTGATTACAAAGCAAAGTTACATGATGTTGACCTTCAGCAATTTCAGATACCAATCCGTCTCCACCTCTAATAACCTCCAGTAGAATTCTATCCATCCATGACCCTTAACCAGAGATGTTTCCATTACAGACCCAAAAGCATATCATAATCTCTCAGACCCTAACCCTCAGCCATCTGCTAAACATAAAATGTGTGGCATTGGAACTCTCCCTTTGCTCATGCCTGGAATGATCTTTATGAAAGTCTGAAATTTCCACAGAAATTGTTGAGAAACAAATTTTTATGGGTGTGATCTGAAGAAAGCAGCCCTACTTTTTCTGGTATTTCCAAAGTCATAATTAACAACAGACCATTAATATAACCCAACAGAGGACTCAGTCACTGTGGTAAGCATGAGGGATGGAGATAACCAAGAGTTGGCTGTTGACTTCAAGCAGTCCATATTCTGATGTAGGAAGCAGATGTGTATAGCTGCATTTACCATAATCTGAAAGTTTTACACAGCAGAATGCACCAAACATGGTGAGAAAACAAATGAAATGCCATTAATTCTGCCTGAAGGGGATAATGAAAGGCTCGTAGACAAAGTTGACTTTGAAACAGTTATTTTTTTTTAATATGTTTACGTGTATGTGTTGTGTGTGTGTATGTGTGTGTGCACGCACACGCGTATCTTCTGAATATGCATTCACAGGGAAGGCATCATTCATAGGAAAGCCTTCTTTATTAAAGGCCATTAAAGTCTGTGTGTCAGAGAAAAAAGCGTCTACTAGTACCACCAATACCACAAGTATCATTATTTTGAAAACTCCACAACACAATAATTTATCAAAATCGAAAGCTGGAAGTAGGGGAGTTTCTCACTTCAACTCATACTGAGCATTTGACAATCTCTTTAAACTTATTCCCTCCAATTGTGAAATCACTCCAAATAATCAGTGAATAAGAAATGGAACTCCAAATGTTCAAGCACGCAGAACACACACACACATTTGGAAATCAGTTTTTGAAATGTTGGTATTCTCACTGCATAAAGAATTTTTACTAGGCACTGTTAAATCAAGCTGTGCTCTTTCTTCAAAGAGGGTGAACAAAGTGTACAGATCAAAAGGAACAAAGAAGTATAGATTTTAAATTAATAAAGCAGTGCTTCTAGATTTTTTACATGAAGCTTGCATGTTGAGACCTAAGGAATTTCAAATAATCATCATTGTTGTTACAGTCATAAATTCAGCCTTTTAAGAAAAATTGGAATACACAGACTACCATAGAATGATGGATTTTAATGTAGCTCAAGGTACACTATGATATATAATATATTATGATATATATGTATATATATATATATCATATTTTTAGAGAGAGAGAGAAGGAGAGAGGGACATAAGGAGAGAAAGAATCTTAAGCAGGCTCCACACTCAGCATGGAGCCTGACTCAGGACTTGATCCATTGAAACTGGGATCATGACCTGAGTCGAAATCAAGAATTGGACCCTCAAATGATTGAGCAACCCAATCGCCCCTGCACTATAATATTAATGGATTTTATTCCAGGTTATTTCTCTTTATGGTTGAAACCGAATAAGGAAAAAATAAGTAAATAAGCTTATATTTCTAAGTGTTAAAAATTCATTAATTGCTATTTGCTATCTCATAATGGAAGAAAAATATTTTAAGAAACCTGTGAAAGATATACTCCCATAAGCATAAATTATATTGTAGTGGTAGTGATAATATGCCTTAGAAACCCTCTACTAAAAATATTAGTCATCCAAAGCAAATTGAGTTTGGCATCAGTGATACATTTTTGGATACTATGCATCCTGTTTTTCTTTAATTACTAAAAATTACAGGGCCACTTTAAAAGCAAAAACTCCCCTGACATCTTAACACCACTAATAATGAAATGGAGCAGCTGGGAATTAAGCTTCTGTGACAGATGTTTAAAAGCAGAATGGAGGCTCCCCCATGTACCAAATCCTCATTTAGGCCTGGGGACGGTGAGTAGCAGGATCTTAACAATTCAGGTAGTTTGCTGATTTTACACTTAGGCACAAGACTTCTGACAGAAGTGAAAAGAACATGTTTTCACTATAAAACCACAATCATACTTTGGGGTTCTTTCCTTCGCACGTTGTCAGAAGCTTGAAGTACATAAAATAAAACTGAAAGGAAGATCATCTGACATAATATTAAGAAACACTACCCACTCTAGTGTCACACTGGCTGGATTCCGATCCTGGCCTGTCCTCCCTGCAGTTGCATGACCTGAGGCAAACTACTGATCAGCTGCAGGCCTCAGTTTTCCTATCTGAACAGTGGGAAAAATAAGAGGACCTACTGAGTGGTAAGGATTAACACTGAGGCTATTCTTAGTCACGTGACAAATAGCACGAAACATTTGCTGTTAACATTATGAATATTTAGTCAGAGACAAGAGTGTGTGTAGCATATTCTCAGAACTATGTCTCTTAGAAATATTTTCTTACAGAATGTCTTTGTGAGGCATGTTTAATAGAGACAGAATGTGCTGTGCTTATGAGGAGAGACGGTGAGATTGTTCAGAATTAATGGAACCCTGAGGACTCATAGATTCCACTTCAGACATCTAATTTCTCTTTTCTTTTCATCTGACAGAGGAAAACACTGACACTTAAAGAACAAATTATGACCAATCTAGGAACACTGGCAATTACACACACGGCAATGCAGAATAATGGTGTGATTATAGTTACATCACAATACAAAACCAAATCATGACTATAGGGCACACTTAAAGAGTTCCAAATTCTGGAGCATACACATACGGTGCCTAAGAAGACACTCCAAGAAAGATGTCTCCAATGTATGCATGTGTGCAGACATACACATGTGTCTTTTTCCAGCATATAGTACAAATAACACACTCCTTTTAGAGCATTTGTAAAACACAGCCAAATGCAAAAGAGAAAGAACGAATTTATAATCCAGAAAGATTCACTGTTAACATGTGGTATATTTTCTTCCAATCATTTTCCTATGCCTAGTAAGAGTCAGAAATGTGAAAAAAAAAGTGGAATTTGTTTTTAAACTTGTATAAAAAATATTTACTTATATCATTAAATATTTTAAATTTATAATTTCAATGATTAAGTGATATGAAATTTACCATAATTTATGTGACTAGCCCTCCTGTGAGACATTTAAATTACATTTTCAACATTTTGGCTCTTACACCAACACTATGATAATTATTTGTGTGTATTCCTGGTGTTCATCTCTATTACAGGTTTTATAAACTGACTATGTTGAAATAGTGGTCCCAAAAGTATGATGATGGCTCTTACTGCACATTGTTCAATTGTGCTTCAATAGCATTCTCATCATCAGTATATGAAAGTTGCTACTTTGTTACGTATTTACTATCATCAGTTATTATTTTAAGAAAATATTTTCCAATATGATGAGTAAGATACAGCTTCTTCATTACTGAGTAATCAAATAAATGCAACTTAAAACAATAAAGTTGAATACTTTTTCATTATTTCACATGGTTTCAGTTTCTGTGATTAAATTTCAGTGAAACTCATGCCACACTTGCCTTTCCTGTGGTATTAGGAACGGCTTCTAGTCCAAATACCCATGATTATCAGTGGCCTTGTCTTAGTTCTATCAATAGTCAGAATCATTTTTGTTGTCCTTGTCAGGCTCTGATACAGAAAGTAGAAAAATATTGATAGCTGTCATTGTGTGCTAAGATTAGAAGAGATAAGGAAGATTACATGTGAAATTAAAGACAGGGTCAAAAGAAATATGCAATAAAATTAAAGAGATAGTAATTTCATTAAGACAAAGTAATATCAAATACAAACCCAACTCTACAGAGCAGGAATCATTTACTTTAATCTGTTGCGTCCAAGTCTGTTTCATTATAAGTGATCAACAGATACTTTGAACGAACATGGAAATGGAATGCCAGCAGAGAACCTGGGCTAGGAAAGACTTTAGAAATGGCCAGAATTTAACATTTTGTGTTTGAATAGAGAGAGCTTAGTTCCCTTCTCTTTCTCTCTCGGTATCTCTCTCACATTTGAATCTTCCAAAACATGTAGTTAGGTTGCATGTAATTTTTATCTGGTTGTAATTATTTTTTTCCATAAAGGATAAAAAAGTAGTCTAACTGGCTGTACAATGGATCTCAAACTGTGGTTCACTGACCAGCAGTATTAGTATCACCTAGAAACTTGTAGAAACACAAAATCTTGGGTCCTACTCCAGATCTACTGAACTGGTCAACGGTATGGCCCAGCAATCTATCTGTATTCCTAAAAAGTCCTCAAGACAATCAGGATCAAGGTAAGGTTTTAGAATCACAGACACAATCTGAGGCTATTCTTCCTCCAATACAGGTAATCCTCCATTCCCTACCACTACATGCACTGGTTTAATTACATAGGATACCTGGTTTACAGAGAAGGTAAAGGAAAGAAATTCAAGAGGTAATGGATCTCCATTTCATTACCACACAGGTCAATGTTCCCCACTTCAAAATGGGAACTATGCATTAGAAAGATCTCAAATCACAACATAGTTACTTTGCAGTGCTTATTTTACACATTACAAAGGAACTATTTCTTTTTTCTTTTTTTTTTTTTTCACTGCTAGAATATTTTATTTTAAAATGTACCAGTGAATGGATGTATCCATATTGGTTTTTATAAATGTACACACACACACACACACAAAATATATACGCCATTAAAGACCTGTTCAAAAGAAGAAAGTTACTTGAAATTTAATGTAGATATGTACACTTCATTTGACAATTATAATTTATTTAAACTGAGGTTTCAGTTGCTTAGTAATGGCTGGTAATGACAATGGCTAGAAATTACAGCGACTAAATACAGAAATGTAAATTTCACTTTTGGTGCATTGAGTCAAAACTTTCAATGATGGATAATTTTCACCAAAATTCTGTAGCTCAGTTAACCTAAAAATGATTATCCTTCACCACAGAAATTTAATGGATATATATACTCCAGTACAGAAATAATTGTTAGTAAATTTGTTATTTAGAATTCCATTAAATTTCTTTTTTCTACAGAAAAACAATTATAGCATTTCATTAAATAGTTTGTTATATTCCCTTACAACATACCTAACATGACAATTCTTTTAGCACATGAACTTTGGCAATAGACTTTTTTACAAAACTAAATTGTCTATATAATATTCCAATAGTGCTGAGGCAATGTGAGATGATACAAAATATTACCACATCATTTCAATAATTAGTATAATAATGAGTCCTCGAAACACTGATTGGTAATCAAGTTTGTCTCTATAAGCAAAAAATAACAACTTTATATATGATTCCTTAGCATGGTCACTATTGATCATGAAGGTGGCTGGAGGAATCTGCCCCTATCATTTTTACTGCATAATGTTCATATTAGCAGCTACATATGGCTCAGTGTCAGTTTCAATACCTGCAAAATAATTACAATAAAATTAGTTTCTTGTTCTCCCTGACAAAGTCATTTTTAGATCCTGTCAACCAAATCCTCTGGGCTCCATGGAGACGTGTGCTACATAAATACAAAGCATTATTTTTACTCTTTTCACATTATTGTGGAGATTGTTAAATGAAGGAGCAATGTACTAAATATTAACAGCTTTTATTCAGTGGAAGACATTTTACACCTTAGCTAACAACATTATACCAAATAGAAAACTGAGATATAAGGTTATCTATCTCTCACTTAACAGTTCTAAGTTACCACCCAGTTATTCTACAGATAGAAGCCTCCTTTCTTAAAAGACCAAACTTATGCATAGACCTAATACAGCTAAATTTGGGATTGATTGCAAAAATACCAACGGCTAACGAAACACCAACCTGATAGGTGGACTTTAGTGAATTACCCAAGGGTAATATATATTAAAAATTGGATCACTGTCCAAATAAGAAAAGAAACAAACTAAATTTGCCATGAATAATGACCAAACATTTCTTGCCTCACTGTAGCACATCAGCAACAAATCACTTTCATCTTACTGCTATTTAAAAGTGTCACTTTATACTGAGAATTGTTTTCTTCATTGATGTCAATCTCTTTGCAGCTTTTTGCTAAAAATGTTTTACTAAGCAGTGGTTGGTAGACGTTATATGTATGTATGTAGAGGCAAGATTTTTAACCACTCTCTTTGCTTACTAACTGTATTATTTTGGAAGAGTTATTGATTTCTTTGAGTTTCAGTTTCTCATACACGAAGTAGAAATTATTATGGTTTCTTAAGATTATTATGAGATTTAAGGTACATGTTGTATATATAGTAACACATATAAAATATAATATTTTTAGCAGGACATCTGGCACACACTAAATATGTAATAGATATTGCTATTATTAAAACATTTCCTTGACTTGAATGCATCATAAATCCATGTTTCAAATTTCTTATGCTTCCTTCTACCCTATCTCTTCCTCTTTCCAGCCTTTGGCAGAAAAAATTGAGAGCTACTGTAATCCAAGGTTTTGTAACCCAACAAGTCATTTATGTCTCCAAACATATTATTAATGATTCTATAATGTAATATAAACAGGAAACAATATTAATAAATTTTACCTATTGTATAAATTATATATATTTTTATGTATTCCATGTATTTTAAATAAAATCAATAACTTAAAACACCAGTAAAATTTAGAAATTTGAGCAGAAATGATATTAGAAGCACTCACACGTATCATGTTTAAAATATCATTGTACAAATTTAGAGATATGTAGTTAAATGGGAACAATACGTATTAACTTACTTTGTATAGATTACTTCCTAAATGTTGACTCTTACATACATATAGTATGCTAAAGACTTATTTATGGACCAGAAAGACCAAAATGTTTACCCCAAAGTATTCTTAATTGTGATGCACATATACTTAAGAAAATTACAGAAGTTTAATTACTGGCTCAGAATGTTTGAATCATAGAACTTTAGATTCAACCATTTGGAAGGCAACTTAGAGTTGTCTGGTTCCATTTCTATATGATACAGATGCCCTCTCAACAGTCCTCTCTTTGTAAATTGGCCATCCAGTAATAAAAATAGGTATCACTTTTGAGCACTTCACATATGTCAGGGATTTCATTAAGCCCTTAACACATGGACCTCATAAGTATCATATGAGGTAGGTACTATTATCATTCCCATTGAGGCTCCAAGAGATCTAGTTGCATGATCAGAGCTACAAGGGCTGATTTGTGCAAAGCCAGGTTCTCACAAAATATTTCAGGTAATAGGAAGCTCATTACTACAGGCAGTAAGGATCCAATCCTTGTTAATACAGTCTTCCTGAAATTGAGACCCAATCCATATTTCTATCACTTTCATTTCTTGGTATTTTGAACTTTGGAATTGGTCAGACAATTATAAAAAAAAAAAAATCCCTTTCTCCCGTGATGGTGATTTGTCACTACTACTCTCATCCAACTCAACACTGCCTACTTCCCCTAATTCCTATCAATCTACTAACCAATTTACTTTAGATACAGTTTAATCACATCTTCATTCAGCAATCATTTTTTAATTAATGACATTAAATGGTCTTCTAAACTTTATAGCTTACCTATAGCATTCCCCTTATCTACTATGCTACCAATCCATCTTAAAGCATTTAGATTTATTCTTAGTGGTTCCTTTTTAACTTTGTATTAAGCAATTGCTTAATAAGGGCTTAGAATTTTGTTGGGTATTGAAGTAAAGCTCAGAAACCCACTACCTCTTTTTCTTTACTTTAGGACATTAGGGATGGTGTTTCAGTGCCACATAAGGCTAAAGGAATGGGTTTGAGGTTGAAATTTATGTACATTTGAATCACAGTTCAATCACTTATTTCTGTCCTAAGACTAGATATTTAATCTCTCAAGCTTCAGTTTCCTTGTCTGTAAATGGCAACATTAATAGCACATATTCTCAGAGTAGTCATAAAAATTAAATGCAATAAATTAAAATACTTAGCACAAGATCCAGCTCAATATATTAGGAAATGTTCCTTAAATAAATATGGTAACTCTTTAAATTACTGGAATTATAATTTATGTGGACATAGTGACCCAAACTCATTTAACATGGTAAAGTTATCACCTACTATCTTCATATCAGCTTAGATCATTATTCTTTTTAAACACTGTAGCCCCATATAATTTATACTATTTTCCACTTCCTTAGCTAAAATTTTCCATTTATTATAGCAAGTCTTCCCAAGATGTCTTTTAAAGTCTAATCTCTTTAGACCTCTGTTCTATTTTTTTCCAAGCATCTCTTCTCTTTCAGATTACATCACAGTCTTCTTTGGAGACATCACTCTTGTTTCTGAAGCCAGATTCACCTTACTGCCTCTGGCCATGAATCATATCTATATGTCTTCTAAACTTATGAAATTTCATTTATAAGTTCTTGGGTATTAATATGATCATACTCAGTATACTTGGGGAATAATATTGTAAATTTTAAGATAATCTATTTTTCCCTCAATAAATATTAACACTCTACCAGAAGCAAATCTTAGAGCATAATTAAGCCCCAAGTATCCAGTTCCTCATTAGTGATAGAGAATATGGGCTCCGCAGCTGTACTTCCTAGGGCCAAAGCCCAACTCATTTCATTTACTAGCTGTTTGACCTTGAACATGCAAGTTCAGCTCCTGTGCCTCAGTTTCTTCCTCTATAAAATGAAAAGAGTTGTACCTATCATAAAGTCATTGTGAAGTTTAAAGTGATGTTCAACAGATAGCAGTTGTTATTTATTATTTTTCATATAGATTTGAAATCATTAATCAGTAAAGGGATGATACATAAAGAGTGTTCTTTTAGTAATGCTAAAAGACCATTTCCAATAGATTGAAATCCCCTTAAGCCTGGTGGTTATAAAAAAGAGTCCATACGTATCTAAAGAAAGTAATAACGCATACCTGATTAGATGAGCCTTTCATCCTATTCTGTATGAAAATTTACTAAGATCTCTGTGTAATAAGAGCTAGCAACAGCCTCCATTTAACCAGGCAAGATTCCATTCCTCTTTTCTTTTATGCTAATGGTATACTATGCTACACATGGTTTCCAAGTTCATAGATTTCCATGAAAGTGTAGATCTTCTTGATGTACAGGTACATTGTCCTGTCCATTTTATTTCTTTTGGACAGACTGAATTCTGATCAATCCATTTTAGACCCAAAGGTTTTCCCTTTGGAGGTTTGTATAACTCGGCTTCTAACTGACAGTTAGATCATAAAATAAAAGGCATTATTCCCCTATATTTCTCTTCAGTTACATATTAATCAGGTTTATATTTCATGTTATAAAGTCTGTACCTATGAAACTACTGTACTAAGAGTATTTGTTTTGTTTGTTTTATACACATAATTTTGTATCCTACTAGTCTCTAAGCTTCTGTATCTCTTACTCACAAAACCAACCTAAGTTTAAAAATTTATAATACTTTTACAAATATAATTTTAGTGTACCTTTTAAGCAGTTAATTAGAAATATTATAAATATTTCCAAGTTACCCATAATGGCCACCCCTGTTTTATTTTCAGGAGGCATCATGTAACAAAAACCATTCTGTGTAAGGCTAGTTACACAGTGGGACTTGCGCGAATAGTGCAGAGGTCAGGGGCACGGGGGTGCCTCAGTCAGTTTAGCAGCCAACTTTGGCTCAAGCCATGATATCACTTGTGAGTTCAAGGTCCATACTGGGCTCTCTGTTGTCAACACAGAGCCCACTTCAGATCCTTTGTCCACTTCTCTCTGCCCCTTCCCTACTCGTTCTTGCTCTCTTCTGTGTCTCAAAAATAAACATTTTTTAAAAAAGAACTTGGTGTCAGAAGGAAAATGATTCAATGAATTTTTCTTATATCATAAACTCTACTGAATTTGTGATAAGAATTCTTCTTTTCCTTACTTTATGAAAATGAAGAAAAATTCTTTCATTCTTACAAAATGGAAGTATCCTTTGAAAACTGGGGCAGCAAATAGAATTTAAGATCATTGAAATGCTTTTCATTTTAAATATGAAAATTTTATTTCATTTTATTTTACAGTTCATTTATTTTTTGAGAGAGAAAGAGTACAAGAGAAGGAGAGGGAGAGAGAGAGAGGGAGACAGAGGATCCAAAGCAGCTCTGCAGTGACAGCAGAGAGCCTGATGTGGGGCTCAAACTCACGAACCATGAGCCCAATATAAATAAAAACTACAATGAGATACCACTGTCAGAAAGGCTAAAATTAACACAGGAAAAAAGAGATGTTGGTTAAAATGTGGAGAAAGGCAAACTCTCTTACATTTTTGGTGGGAAGGCAAACTGGTGCAACTACTTTGGAAAACTGTATGGAGACTCCTCATAAAGTTAAAGACAGAATTACCCTATGATCCAGCAATTATACTAATGGGTATTTATTCAAAAGATACAAAACTAATGATTTGAATGGACACATGTACCCTGCTGTTTACAGCAGCATTATCATCAATAGTCAAAATTACAGAAAAAGCCCAAGTGTCCATTGATTGATGAATAGATAATGAAGATGTTGTATATATATACAATGCAATATTATTCAACCATAAAAAAATGAAACATTGCCATCTGCAATGATGTGGATAGAACTAGAGAGAAAATAAGAGAAAGACAAATACATTATGATTTCATTTATATGTGGAATTTAAGAAACAAAAAAAAGAACATGAGTGAAAAAAGAGAAAGGCAAACCATGAAACAAACTCTTAACCATGGAGAAAAAACTGAGGTTTTCTGGAGGGGGGGTGGGCAGGGGGATAGGATAAATAAGTGATGGGTATTAAGGAGGGCACTTGTGATGAGCACTGGGTGTTGTATGTAAGTGATGAATCATTAAATTCTACACCTTAAATTACTATTACACTGTATGTTAATTAACAGGAATTTAAATAAAACTTGAAACTAAAATAAATAAATAAAGCATCAAGTCAATATGATCTAAGAATAAAGTAATCAAATTCGGTTTTTTTAATTTAAATAATTTTCTATTATCCTCTGAATAGATTTTCTATCCAATTACTCACCCATGCACCCATCAATTTCATCCATATATAATCTAATAAACACTTCTGATAGTTCATTATGACATTGGACAAAGGATAGAATTTGAAGTTAGGAGACCTAGATTCACATTCTGGTTCTGCTATTTACTTCTTATGTAACTTTAGTGTTCCAATTACTTATCCATTAAACAGAGCTAATATTGCCAACCTCACTGGAGTGTGGATATTACATAAGATAATGGATATTCAAGTGTCTAGCATATGTTGATAAATGGCAGTGGACTTGGTTAAGAATCACAAAATAGAGAAATGGCCATTTCTGTTTTCAACAGGCTGAAAAATCTCATTTTGAATTTTAGTTATTTTTAATTTCAGACTTTTCATATATTGTCTCTCATATAGAATAAAATTTTCAAAAGCAATTTTTTATTATTACCAAATAATACACTAATTAACATCATATTTGGCATTAAACACTTCTTTTTCATCTTCTCAAACGTTTAGCTTATTGTTAGGTATGCTGAGATATTCAATAAATGCTATAAAACATCTAGGAAAATATATAAAAATCAACATAAAGTTTAAAAATATAAGATCAGAGTTTGAAATGAATGGCCACAAAATTTTGAAAAGGGAGAAAATTTTAAAGTCTTTCCTGAAACCTCATGCCTTTGGCTAGTTTCCTATTAGTAAGACCACTGCATCTCTGTTTAGATGAGGAAACTGGCCCCAGATATTAGGGTATAATTTAAAGAGATACAAAGAGAAGAAAAATTAAAAGAAACAGTATAAAATATTGACACATTAATCATCGTACAGCATTGCTCTTTTCCCAACCCGTGACTTTCTGCTTCACTAGACTTTTGAAACATTAATTTAATCACCCATCATAAGAGCCAAATAAAATAAGATCATTGTTCTCATAGAGAAAGCTATTCCATTAACGTAGCTACCTGAATCTTTGGCCAGTTTTGACCTCCATTTATTTATTTCAGCCTGGGATTTAAGACACTTTTTCCTCAAATTCTAAAATTTCTGAAACAAAAACTTACCCACAAATAAGGAATTTGTCAATTTAAAGTCTTTTAAGAGTGAGTCAATTTAAGACTTGAGACATTTCCAGATGGAGACACCACTCTTTACATTCCATTCTACAATGTAGGTCTGAATTGTATACAGCAATCTGTTGCCTGGAAAGTAATTTATTGGCAGATCATAGAGCAGAAAATCCAATCTCAGAATGGCTCCAGAGTCTGACAGAGGTGGACTGGAAGAAACAGATGATCTTCATGTCTCAGTTCGTAATATGAACCACAAACTACACCTTGACCAGGGAGATCTCATAAGTGAGCTAATAAATGATATGATAACGGTTCCCCTCCAAAAAGAGAGAGAGAGAGAAAGAGAGAGAGACAGAGGACTCAAACAAAATTAGAAATGAAGAGGAGAAATAGCAACTGACAGCACAGAACAACAAAGGATTTTAAGAGAATATTATAGAAAATTACAAACCAAAAAATCAGACAACCTAAATAAAATGGATAAGCTCCTAGAAACATATAATCTCCCAAAAGTGAACCAGGAAGAAATAGAAAATTTGAATGGCATGATTACCAGCAATGAAATAGAAACAGTAATCAAAAAACCCCCAACAGACAAAACTCAAGGACTAGATGGCTTTACAGGTGAACTCTACCAAACATTTAAAGAAAGGTTAATACCTATTCTTCTCAAACTATTCCAAAAAGTAGAAGATGAAGGAAAACTTCCAGATTCATTCAATGAGGCATGCATTACCCAGATAACAAAACCAGGTAAGTACACTACAAAAAAAAAGGGAACTACAGGGCAATATAACTGATGAATACAGATTCAAAAGTCCTCAACAAAATAGTACCAAATGGAATCCAATAATACATTTAAAAATTAGTTCACCACAATCCAGTGAGATTTATTTGTGGGATACAAGGATGGTTCAATATTTGCAAATCAATCAGTGTGATACATCACATCAATAATAAAAAGGATAAAAACTTTTCTTTCATTTTAATAGATGTAGAATAAACATTTGACAAGGTACATCAATTCATGATAAAAAAAAAAGAAACCTAGAAACTAATTTGACAATAAACTATTTGTAAAAAAAAAAAATAAATAAAAAATAAAAGAATATAACCTTTACCCTAGCAATTTCATTTCAAGAAATTCATTCTACTGGTATTCTTGCACAAGAATACAAACAGGTATAACGTTATTAACTGCAGTTTGATATGTAATAATACAGAATACTTTTCAGACTCTACATGTCTATCATCAGGGGACCAATTTTGTAAATGACAATTCATCTATAAATGTAATAAATTGTATGGCTACTAAAGGAATCATGAAAATAACAATGTTATATGTCAGTTATATTTCAATTTTTAAAATAAATAAAAGAAAGGAATCTGTTCTTTTTATGTACAGATAAGAAGGCAGCTTTGAGATACAATGGGAATGAAATAACAAAACATAAAGTAGTACATGTCATTGCATTGGCACTAGTATGAAGCAAAACAGTTGTGCAATAACCATAATAGGCATTCAGAATGGAAATAAAGCAATGTGAATTCACAGTAGCAAAAAAGGTAAACTACTGCCTAATTTTAAGGAAAGAAAATTTAATAAGTTTTACTGAGATTTCAACACTTTGAGTATAAAGGATGATATATATGTATGCATATATACAGAGTATCTTTGCAGGGTTACTTAAACTGTTAAGAGCTGTTGCCTTAAAAAGAGACATAAAGAGTAGGTGTAAAAGGAAACTTAGATTTCACTGTATACTTTTTGGCACTGTTTAAACTTAATAGAAATGTGCATATTAGCTATCAAAAATTAAATATTTAAAAAAAGGAAATAAAAAGAAAATAAAGCTTAAAAAAAAAAAAAAAAAGAAACCCTCAACAAGATAGGTTTAAAGGAAACTTCCTTCAACATAATCAATGTCATATACGAAAAACCCACAGCTAATATACTCAATGGGGAAAAACTGAGAGCTTTCCCCCTAAGATCAGGAACAAGACACAGATGTCCACTCTCACCACTTTTATCCCACATAGAACTGAAAGCCATAGCCATAGCAATCAGGTAACAAAAAAGAAATAAAAGGTATCCAAATTAGCAAAGAAGAAGTAAAACTTTCACTATTTGCATAGGAAATGACACTATATACAGGAAATTCTAAAAACTCCACCAAGAAACTAGCAGAACTAATAAATTATTTTATAAGATTTTATAATCTTGTATAATCTATATAATGTCTCAGATACAAAACTGAAGTACAGAAATACATTCCATTTCTATACAGCAATAATGAAACAACAGAAAGAGGAATTAAGAAAGCAGTCCTACCCTATGATCCAGATATTACACTATTAGGTATTTTCCCAAAGGTTACAAAAATACAGATTCTAAAAGGTGCATGCACCCCAATGTTTATAGCAGCATGGAGAGAGCCAAATGTCCATCAACTGATGAATGGATAAAGAACATGTGGTGTATATATATATATGCAATGGAATATTAATTAGCCATCAAAAAGAATGAAATCTTGGGGCCCCTGTGTGGATCAGTCAGTTGAGCGTCCGATTTTGGCTCAGGTCATGATCTCATCATTCCTAAGTTCAAGCCCCACGTTGAGGTCTGTGCTGACAGCTGAGTCTGGAGCCTGCTTCAGATTCTGGATTTCCCTCTCTCTGCCTGCTCATTCTCTGTCTCTCTCTCTCAAAAAAATACTACATAAAACATTATTTTTTTCAAAAAAAAAAAAAACAAATGAAATCTTGCCTTTTGCAATGATGTGGATAGAGCTAGAATGTATTAAGGTAAGCAAAATAAGTCAATCAGAGAAGACAAATATCAAATGATTTCACTCATATGTGGAATCTGAGAAACGAAACATGAATGTATCAGAAGGGTGGGGAGAGAAGAATGAGAACAAACCACAAGAGACTCAGAGAACAAACTGAAGGTTGATGGAGGGAAGTGTGTGGGAAATGGGATAGATGGGTGATGGGTATTAAGAAGGGCACTTGGTGTGGGGCGCCTGGGTGGCTCAGTCAGTTAAGTGGTTCAACTTTGGCTCAGGTCATGATTTCACAGTTCAGGAGTTCAAGGCCCAGGCTGGGCTCTGTGCTGACAGCTCAGAGCCTGAAGCCTGCTTCGGATTTGATGTCTCCATCTCTCTCTGCCCCTCCCCCACATGTGCTCTGTCTCTCTCAAAAATAAGCATTAAAAGTTTTTTTTTTTTTTTAAAGAAGGGCACTTGTGATGAGCACTGAGTGTTGTATGTAAGTGATGAAACATCGAATTCTACTTCTGAAACCAATATTGCACTGTATATTAATTAAAATTTAAATTAAAAAAAGGGAAAAAAGCCATCCCACTTACAACTGCACAAAAAATAATAAAATAACTAGAAATAAACTTAACTAAGGAAGTGAAAGACTCTGAAAACTATAAGACACTGATGAAAGGAATTGAGGATGACACTAACAAATGGGAAGATATTCCATGCTCATAGACTGGAAGAACATATATTGTTAAATTGCCCATACTACCCAAAGCAATCTACAGATTTAATATAATCCCTATCAAAATGCCAACAGCATTCTTCACAGAACCAGAACAAATAATCCTTAAATTCATATGGAACCACAAAGACCTCAAAGAGCCAAAATAATCTTGAACAAGAAAAAACAAAGCTGGAGGTATCACAATCCCAGATTTCAAGTTATACTATAAAGCGATAGTAATCAAACTGTTATGGTACTGGCACAAAAATAAACACACATAAGTAGAAGAGGATAGGAAGCCCAGAACAAAACCCATGATTGTTTGGTCAATTAATCTTCACCAAAAGAGTTAATAATATACAATGAGAAAAAGACAGTCTCTTCATCAAATAGTGTTTGGAAAACTGGACACCTACATGCAAAAGAATGAAACTGGACCACCTTCTTTCACCATATACAAGAATGAACTCAAAATAAATTAAAGACCTAAATGTGAGACCTGAAACCATAAAAATCCTAGATGAGAGCAATGGAATAATTTTTCTGACACTGACTATAGCAATGCTTTTCTAAATGTTTCCTGAGGCAAGGGAAGTAAAAGCAAAAATAAACCATTGGGACTACATCAAAACAGAAAGTGTCTTTACAGTAAAGAAAACAATCAACAAAACTAACAGCACCCTACTAAATGGGGGAAGATGTTTGCAAATGACATACCCAAAAAAGGGTTAATAACTAAAATATGTAAAGAACTGATACAGGTCAACACACACACTCACACATACACCAATCCCATTAAAGAATGGGCAGCAGACATGAACGGACATTTCTCCAAAAAGGACACCCAGATGACCAACAGACATCACTCATTATCTGGGAAATGCAAACTCAAACTACAATGAGATATCACCTCACACCTGTCAGAATGGCCAAAATCAAAAGCACAAGAAAAAACAAATGTTGGAGAGAATGTGGAGAAAAAGAAATCTTGTGCAGTGATGGTGGGATAGCAAACTGGTACAGCCACTATGAAAAGTAGTATGGAGTTTCCTCAAAGAATTAAAAATAGAACTACCCTATGATCTAGTTAATCACACTACTGGATTATTTACCCCCAAAATACAAAAACACTAATTCAAAAGCATATATGCATCCCTATGTCTACTGTAGTACCAAGATATAGAAGCAACCCAGGTGTCCATTGATAGATTAATGGATAAAGGTGAGATATAATGCATATATTCCATTTTATTATTCCATTATATTATATAATTAAAGTAATGAAATCTTCCCATTTGTAAAACATGGATGAAGCCAGAGAGTATAATGATAAGTAAAATAAGTCAATCAGAGAAAGACAAATATCATATGATTTCACTTATATGTGAAATTTCAGAAACAAAACAAATGAACAAGTAAAAAAAAAAAAGAGAAACTGGCAAACCAAGAAATAGACTCTTAACTACAAAGAACAAACTGATAGGTACTAGTGAGGAGGTTGGGTGGATGGGTGAAACAAGTGATGAAGATTAAGGAGTGCACTTGTCATGATGAGCACTGAAAAATGTATGAAAGTGTTGAATCACTATATTGTACACCTGAAACTAACATAACACTGTATGTTAACTATATTGGAATTAAAATTAAAAACTTAATAAAAATGATAGATGGATAGGTAGATAAAAAGTTAGATAAAGAGATAGATAGATAGCTACCTACCTACCTACCTACCTACTTACCTACAAACATACATATTGCCTTCACTTCATTTTCCCCACCACTTTGACTCTGTGAGAAATGTGTCAAGGTTACAATTAGAGACTGGAGAATTTCCCTCTTGACTCCAGTTTTTCAGATTCACCGTTTTTAGGTTTTATAACAGTGTAAGAGTATCAAAACCAGAGAATAACTGTTGCTGACCTTGTGTCAGCAGATAAACTTTGGGGACAGCATAGTCTAACGTAAGCCATGGTAAGACCAAGGTTAAATATATTCACCTGTTCCCAGGTTTAGCTAAACTATTTGGTAAAATACTGAAATACTCCCTTACCAGGTGCTAAATAGATAACCTCCTTGAGTGATCTTAGTTCTTCTCTTATTCTCTTCACAATTTGGTCACCTCAAAATAATATCTGGAACCGCAGGAGGCCTTGGTTTTGTACTTGTATCAGTTGTTCACAATATGGATATTCCTCTGAGTAAGACCATCAGGTTACAACTCTACTAAACTACACCTATGTATGCCCAGGGAGTTGAGTTGCTGTCTTAAAATCTATGGTATCCTTTTAGAAAGAGTTATATTCCATTATAATCTCTATTGCCAGTCATATTACTCCTAAGATTTCAGAGAGCTTTAAAAATCTTCAACAGGAGATTTAAAAATGACAATCACATCATGCTTCACAGCAAAGACCTATAACTAGGAAACTGTAATGATGGCATAGTCTGGCCTCAAGACTGATCACATTTTAGTGGCTCTATCCATCTTTATCAGATTATTCTTGAAAGTATAAGTATTTTTGGTTTCATTGCTGATCTATGAATTGATGAATCATCTTTGTAAAAGAATAACATAAATATAAATGTATATTGTGAAGGTCACTTTTAATTTGGGGTAAATTCCCCTCTAATGCATGCAAATATTCTGAAAAGCTTACAAAACTGACAACATGAATTACTCTGTTAACCACATGGAAAGATCTACAATGATTTTAGCATAGTTTATTTTTATCAGAGCAGAGTTTTAGACTCTGATTTCAACCTGCATTTTGCTTCTTTGCACAGTGCTTGAGTGAACATTGGTAACCATGTTTATGTATGGAAAAGAAAAAATACCTGCTGTGTTATCAGTAGCATTTTTGGATATAGCTACAGAACTCTCAAGGTCAAACAGAAAAAAAAATCTTTGGAAACTGTATAGTATAAACAAAGTAATGGAAAAAATTATAAAAGAAAGGCAAAATACATATGATACAAAACAGTAAAACTTCAGTACAAAACCCACAAAACTTAACACCAGAAACATAGTAAGAAATGTAGAAAATGGTTAAAGAAAAAAACAAAATATATACTGAGATAACTGTATTATCTTAAGGACACTGTCTTATCCTTAGTAGACAAAGGATGAATAAATCTTTTTGATAAATTTTAAAACACAGAATCATATAATATATAAATATACTTCAAATGAAAAATTACACAAAATACTAATTTAAAGTGAAGTAATGTACTTCAGTTATTAAGTTAGGAGTAAAGAAAAAGTAGTTGAAATCTATTGTGGATTTAGGTAACCAGGCACATTACCTTCATAAATTATTTTAAAATGTAAAGCATTAAATATTTCAGAAGTTTGTATATCTATATGCCTGATTTTATATATATAGGTATATAGACATATAGAGATAGATATATAGATTTTTAGTCTATTTTTCCATAACACCCTCTACTTTCTCTTCTATATACTGTATTTAAATAAAATTATTCTCAGGTGCACCTGGGTGGCTCAGTTGGTTAAGCATCTGACTTCAGCTCAGGTCATGATCTCATGGTTTGTGAGTTCAAGCTCTGTGTCAGGCTCTGTGAGTGGAGCCTGGAGCCTCCTTGGGATTCTGTGTCTCCCTCTCTCTCTCTTTGCCTCTCCCCTGCTCATGCTCTGTCTGTCCATCTGTTCTTCTTTCTCAAAAATAAACATTAAAAATTTAAAAAATATATATATATATATAAAATCACCCCTGATAGTTGAAAAGTTGGATATTTGTCTTTTCTCTCAAACTGCAAACACTTCTTATTCCAGGACCACCTTGTTCACCACCTTGTTTTAACATTCAGCATAGATTAGACATTCAAATATATTATGACAAAATGAACAACTTTCCGCATCATTTAACCAACATTCCCATTCTTGAGAAATCAAGTCAATAATTCAGAAGAGCAAAAAAAGCTACATATAATAATAGCTAACAAGTATTGAGCATTTTTGTGTTGGTTTACATGGATTATCTCATTTAATTCCCAGGATAGATCTATCAGAAAGACATCATTTTCTATCCATTTAGAACATGGGTAAACAAAGGCCCAGGGAAATTAAATATCCCCCAAAGTCACGTAGCTATAAACAGCTTTGCTCAGATTTGAGGCTTAATCTGCCCAAATTCAAAGTCCAAGTTCCTACAATGAGCATACTATTTGGTGTTATAAAATGTCTATGGATACAGTTATTTACAAAAGCTAACCATCTAACAATATGGGCTTAGATACTATAATTTATATAGTTTAAAGAATGACCAATCTGAAAGTGAAAACAAATTATGAATAAGAAAAAGGAAGGATTTTCCCAGTATTTCATTTATAAAGTATGTATCACAAAATAGAAAAATAGAAAAATTTTAATACTGTGTTAAGATGAAATAGTTAATGGCATATTTGAATTCACATTTTCACAGTAGCATTTAATAACTAAATCTAAAATTAGAAACAAATCAAAACCTATTTATCTTGCCACTATTTAAAACCTTTGTTAGAGAAATACCAAAAGTCCATTTAGTTTATGGAGTCGTAGAATTTACAGAATTTTCAAATGATCTTTCTATCTTAAAAGATGAGTGAAATTGAGAGCATTTTATACTGTGCATTCCACTGTGAAATTCATTGTAAATTCTATAGAAGTGCAATAACAAATTGGAGCATATGAGACTCTGCTGCATTGGCCCTGCAGAGTGCAGAATACCAAATTAAATATTTTGAGCACACTCCTATACATGTCCAGAGTTTCACTTCACATGAAGGTAAAGAAAACTGCAAAGAAAAAAGGCCACAGCGTAAGTCAGCATTTCAGAAAGAGATGCACACAGACTTGAATAAAGTAATCTGAGGAGTGGGTTCAAATTTGAGATCAAGGTTATCGGCCTTTCCTGATACAATAAAGCGATGACTTTAATCTATAAAGTTTGATATACATTTACCTTGGGTACCTACTAGATCACCTCTTCTTGATAGAGCACAAACTTTAAAGTCTGCTGGGCAAAAGTGTTCTGTGCACTTCAAACGAAACCACAATGTCCGCAGAGAAAACCATGTAGAACAATCCTTGCTCATAAAGCATGGTCTAATCTTTGGCCAAAAGATGGAATACAGGTTTCAGTCCTGCCTGCTTGCCATGTGGGTAACTGAACTCTTAATTGCAGTTGTGGTGCATACCTACTAGTCAGACGTCCTGGGTGTGCTTGCTTTAGCAGCATCACCATGCTGAGCTGCAAGCAAGATGTGAAGCTAATGACCCAGGAATATTTTCCTACTATTTTTAGGACAAATGCTAACTAGGCTGCAGTGAACATAAAACTTCCCTTTGCGATAGTGTCTACCTGCAGGTTTAACACGTGGTGAATATTCACTAATGTCAGTAATTTTAAATAGAAAAAAAAACCTTTTGAAGTCATAATGATTAATTATTCCCTTTGGCAACCATTGCTATAACACTGGATGCTTATTTTGGGGGATCAGTGGGAATCAGGCTGTGGCTATTTAGTGGTTGCTGCTCAGCATGCAGTTGAGAGAAACAGGAGGCCCAGCTCTGATGTTGAAGTTGATTCTGCCTCTGGTAGTCTTAGTGAGTGGATTAAAAACAAACAAGCAAACCTCCATTTTTAAGAGGAGGAATCCAGGTGTTTCTGATGTTCTGGGGACTAGATTTTGAGAACAGCTACTTTTGCACTTCAGCATAAAAGAGATGGCTTAGTTGGACTATAAATGCTGTTAGCAACCTTCCTTCTATCAGAGCATTTGGTAACACCTGTGGTTCTGACCAGAAAGATGAACAGTAGAGACTCTGATCTAAGTCCAAAGAATTTTTAAACCAGGGCCTTTACCCTGGAGTCTATAAATGAAGAGAGTGAGGGTTTCTTTGGATAAGCTTCAGGGGTTCTGTGCAATTACAGGCAAAATGTGACATGTGCATTTCCCGGAGAAAGGTCCTTTAATTTTCATCAGATTCTCAGAAGTGTTTGGGATCCCCATATATTGTATCACATGTTAAATGTTGTAATATATTTTTGCTCCCTTGAGGTCAAAGAGCCAGATCCCCATATATATTGTATCCCGTGTTAAATGTTGTAATATATTTTTGCTCCCTTGAGGTCAAAGAGCCAGTTCTTGCTAAGGGATGATGCTCCCTTGACTCCTCAGAAACAGAGCTGAGCATGAGACACTGTGATTCGACAACCACTCAATCCGTATTAACCAACCGAAGTCAATAAGCATTGTACTATTTTTTTTTCAATTTGTTTTTTAGGTTTATAGCCTTCAATTTAACCATGATTCTATGCAATAAACTAAAATTTCTCAAAAGTAGGTACAGGGAAGAACAGTAATATTTTATGGTTATGTAATAGTTTTTTAGGACAAAAGTATTATGTTTACCTCATTACTTTGTCTAAAAGACTATTCACTTTTTACAAGCATATTTTAAAAAATCAATGTTACTATTACAAATTGTTTAGCATTTCTAATTTTAGCTATTTGAAACCTGTGTGGGCATTTTAAAACAATGTTTATCACTATCTTTGTACTATCGAGTTATATAAAGATATCAAATTATAACTGTTACTTGATTTTTCAACTTTAAACAATATTCTTTGACTTTACACTATTACAGATGACAAAATCAGTAAATACTGTACTTGCGTTATTCTACATATGATAGTTGCACATTTAGTTTTATAAAAGTAAAAGCTGACAAGATACTTTGCTCCAGTCTCTGAATTTTTGTTATTTGTATCTTTTATAATGACAAGACATATAAAATTTATGTTCTGTGTTGGTATCTAGTCCACATATTTCTTTTAGTCTTAGTTTTATTTTTTTCTTAACATTTATTTATTTTTGAGAGACAGAGCACAGTGGGGGAGGGGCAGAGAGAGAGGGAGACACAGAATCTGAAGCAGGCTCCAGGCTCCAATCTGTCAGCACAGAGCCTAACATGGGGCTCGAACTCACAGACCATGAGATCATGACCGGAGCAGAGGTGGAACGCTTAATCAGCTGAGCCAACCAGGTGCCCCCTAGTCTTAGTTCTATTAAACATATTAAATGCTTACCACTAATCATTTTGCTAAAATTTTCTCTGTTATTCCTTGATTGGCTAAAGCTCAGTCTCTGGGAGGTGAGCAGTATTTCTGGAGGTGTGGTGCATTCACTATTTGTAGCTTTTATACTTAAAAAAATTTTGGCTGAACATGAAATCCTTTCTTTTCTCAATTATCTCAGAGGTTTTGGTCCATTGACTTCTAGAAATATCACTGAGAAGACATCAAAGGTCAGTGTGATTTTTCCCTTCTTGTAAATAATGAGATCAGGTTGCCTAGTTATTTAAAAGATGCTTTCTGTATCATTTAAGGCTAAAAAATTTACTAAGATATGTCTCAAGGACATAGATCCTGGGTACATAGCAGAAGGATGTATCTTGGTGCTGACTGGGGTCAATTTTCATTGGTACATAACATGTCCTTTTAATAAGTAGAGTCAAGTTTTGTTTTTGTTTTTGTTTTTGTTTTTTTTCACAACGGTTTTTCTTCAGATTTTATTTTCAGGTATTTCTTTCTGTTCCACTGTTACTGGTTTTCTTCTTCAGAAACTCCAAATGTGCAAACTCAGGATATTTTTGTCTGTTTTATGTAGCTATCATTTTCTCCTTAGTTGTTCTTATCTTCCATTTTTGTTTTACTTTCTTGCATCTTCTTACGGATATCCTCTATATCCTAGTTTTTCTACAGTGTCTCTCCTCATGTCTGGTCCTTCTGATGCTTTTGTATTTCTGTAATAGTTTTGATTTGTTTTTTCCTCATCACTAAATTAACACTCAATCCTCCCACTGTCTCATTATCTCTACTTGAGATCTTGTATTTATAACTCATGTTCATAGAAGAACTTTATTTTGTAAAAAATCTTTGAAGACTTCATTTTTTACAGAAGCTTTAGGCTTACAATTTAGCTTGCAAGGAAGGTACAGATATTTCCATCTATTCCCTGACACCAAATAGCCTTCTCCATTATCAACATCATTCACCAGAATCATATTTTTTAAAGCAATATTTCAATATTTATCTATTGAAAGGATTAAATTTTCCAGAGGTTTTATGCACCTAATTTCTTCTCTAAGTGTGTATATGATGGTGGAAGATGGAGGGGTATGTGTATTTCTGTATGTAAAGGTCTAGAATTACTTCCCAGGTTTTAAAACTCAATATTCCAGGGCACCTGGGTGGCTCAGTCAGTTAAGTGTCTGACTTCAGCTCAGGTCATGATCTCATGGTTTGTGGGTTCGAGCCCCGCATCGGGCTCTGTGCTGACAGCTCAGAGCCTGGAGCCTGCTTCAGATTCTGTGTCTCCCTCTCTCTCTGACCCTCCCCTTCTCATGCTGTCTCTATCTCTCTCTCAAAAATAAAATATTTTAAAAAATCAATATTCCATTCATTTATCTTCAATTATGTTTTCAAATTTTTATTTAAATTCTAGTTAGTTACCATATAGTGTAATAATGGTTTCAGGAGTAGAATTTACTTACATAAAACACCCAGTGCTCATCCCAACAAGTGCCGTCCTTAATACCCATCTTCCATTCAGCTCATCCTCCATCCACTTCCCCTCTAGCAAGCCTCAGTTTGTTCTCTATAGTTAGTAATCTCTTATGTTGTGTCTCCCTTTCTTTTTTTTTCTTCTTTCCCCTATGTCCATCTGTTTTGTTTCTTAAATTACACATATGAATGAAATTATATGGTATTTGTCTTTCTCTGAATGACTTGTTTTGCTTAGTGTAATACACTCTAGCTCCATCCACATCATTGCAGATGGCGAGATTTCATTCCTTTTGATGGTGAGTAATACTGCATTCTATATATATAGCACATCTTCTTTACCGATTCATCAATGGACATTTGGGCTCTTTGCATGATTTGGCTATTGTTGTTAACACTGCTATACACATTGGGGTGCATGTGTCCCCTCCAATTGCTATTTTTGTATCCTTTGGGAAATACCTAGCAGTACAGTTGCTGGGTCATAGGGTAGTTCAATTTTTAACTTTTTGAAGATGCTCTGTACTGCTTTCCAAAGTGGCTGGCCCAGTTTTCATTCCCACCAACAGTGTGAGAGGGATCGATCCTCTTTCTCCGCATCCTTGCCAACATCTGTTGTTTCCTGTATTGTTAATTTTAGCCATTCTGACAAGTGTGAAGTAGTTTCCCATTGTGTTTTGATTTGTATGTCCATGCTGATGACTGATGTTGAGCATCTCTTCATGTATCTGTTACCCATCTGGATATCTTCTATGGAAAAAATGTATATTCACTTATTTTGCCCATTTCTTCACTGGATTATTTATTTTTTTGGGTGTTGAGTTTGCTAAGCTCTTTATAGATTTTGGATACTAACCCTTTCTCAGATCACTTGCAAATATCTTCTTCCATTCCTTAGGTTGCCTTTTAGTTTTGTTGATTGTTTCCTTTGCTGTCCAAAAGCTTTTTATCTTGATGAAATCCCAATAGTTCATTTTTGCTTTTGTTTCCTTGCCTCCAGAGATGTGTCTAGTAAGAAGTCACTATTGCTGATGTCAAAGAGGTTGCAACCTCTTTAACATTCATTTATCTTCAATTATGACGTAGGCTTTTATCTCTGGGATGGCTATTTACTTAAAATCTCAAGAAAGTAACCATCATTAGTCCTGGATACTAGAGAATCCCTTAGATATGTTGTCATTATGGGAGCTCTTGTACAGAGTCATTCTTGGGAAATCAAAACATACTGAGACGAAATGCTGATGAATATTAACTCAATCCATTATAAATACTATTTACCAACCATATCCAGTGAGTTTCACAATTTTTCTACATTTGACAACACAGGACTCTAGTGAAAAGATCTTAAGTCTAGAGTTACATGGAAGGTCAGGTTGGATATGTAGTACTTACACTGTAAGCACTGGGCCAAATAAATGTCTGAAGTATATATAGGCTAAGAAAAAAGTAATTTAGATTTCCCATTGTACAATAATACACAATGGGAAATATATGTTTTGGTATGAAATAGATCTGCATTTAATTCTAGTTCTCAGCACAGTATTGTGAACAAGTTACTGAACTTGTGAGCCTTGTTTAAAGTATCTAAACTATACTGTTAGTAGCAGAGCATCTGACATGTGAGAAGTCTAATAAATGATAATTCTTTCATTTTCTATATTGACATTGGTAGAAACAATAAATTGTTATTATAAAACCAAACCAAAACAAGGGGCTCCTAGATGGCTCAGTTGGTGAAGCGTCCAACTTTGGCTCAGGTCATGATCTCACAGTTTGTGAGTTCTAGCCCTATGTTGGGCTCTGCGCTGACAGTTCAGTCTGGAGCCTGCTTCCGATTCTGTGTCTCTGTCTCTCTCTACCCCTTCCCCACTATGCTCTGTCTCTCAAAAATAAATAAAAAGATTTAAAAATATATTTAAAAAAAACTTTTAGGCAAGAAGTGATCCCTCTTAGATTGAGTATTTATTGAAGAAGACGATGGAAGAGTATTAGTGAAGAACTATTTAATTCCTGCACTAGCCTACAGAAGGTGTTATAAGCAAGCCCTCACCAGCAAAAAGAGAAGGAGGTGAGCATTTTGCTGCTCATGGAAATATCTCTACCTTGGAAAGGTGATGAGTCATAAAGAACAGTACTCCTGGATAAGGGTACTATGTAGTTATCTGTGGTGAACAAAAGCACCTAGTTCATAAGGACCAGGTTGGGGAATTCTCCTGTATTACGGTATGGTTAAACCTAGACTGGTTAAGGCCAAAATTTGAATTTCCAAAAGTTCCAGTTGGTTGAGCTACTCATTTGAATTTCCAAAAGGTTGAATGGATATAAACTTCCAGCAGCTGCCTTAACTTCTTCCCTAATATTTAGGCAAGCTGCTAGCACCCTGTATTATCTCACTGTAGAATAGAGAACTGGATAACTTCTTATACCTAAACCCTTGGTGTCCTGGCCCTGGGGACCAAAGTACTGCTGTTCAGCCCCAGCCCCACTTAGTTCCACTATCTACTTAGTTAAATCACTCTTCCTGAACTTGTGAACTGCCTTTCTGGTATATGCCCACTGCAATAAATTCCCTAATTCCCACTGGGAAATCCACATAGAAAGCATATTTACCTATGAGTCTCCTCCCTCTTGTGACCTCACATGCCTTGCTCATCTTATAATGATGTATTTAAGGAAGTTGCAAGGCAAAATGATGGATACACTAATGACCCAGAAATTTCAATTCTGCCACTTAAACCCTACAAAAGTTAGATCATCAGAGAGCAAAGGGCCTGGGTCTTGTTTTCCATTCTGTGCAAGGATAACTTCCCTGTGTCAAAGAGAGTATTATGCTCTTGACTAATATGCTCCAACATACTCTTGGGACTATTAGAGCCTCAATAAAATGAATGTTCTTTGAAACAAAGTTTATCTTTTACAAAATTATAGCTGAAGGCATGCTCTATTCTGTGCCCCAACAGCCCTTATAAAAGATATAAGGAATGGGGCGCCTGGGTGGCTTAGTCGGTTGGGGGTCCGACTTTCGCTTAGGTCATGATCTCGCGGTTCGTGGGTTCGAGCCCCGCGTCGGGCTCTGTGCTGACTGCCAGCTCAGAGCCTGGAGCCTGTTTCAGTCTGTGACTCCCTCTCTCTCTGACCCTCCCCTGCTCACACTGTCTCTCTCTCTCTCCTAGAAATAAATAAAAAAAAAATCTTTAAAAAAAAAAAAGATATAAGGAAATGGATTTTACCTCTTAATATTAGGATAATTTTTCTCTGTAGACTTACTTGCATGCTACTTTTCTATCACACAATGAAAAGGATATAGCTTAACATAATTCTTTATACTCTGAGTTTCCAGAAAATCTAGAATCATATTCAGTGCTCATCTACTTCTGGTAATTAAATCAACTGAGATGCTAAACACCACATACTGCTTTGCTAATCTTGGGTTGCTGGTTTATTTTACTTTCCTCCCATCTTTCAAACACTAATCTCTTACTGAGAATCATGAAGAAGCACTTTGAATGTTATCATATGATAGGAAATCAACAAGCCTATTGTTGTACTCCACAGATGCTTCTGAGAATGCATATGAAAGAGGGAGGAAATATTTGTAGTTTTTTAGTACTGATATTCACCATCTTAATCTTCTTTCTTTAAAAAAATGGCACTGGCCCTCAAACTTGGCCTATAAAATCTGATTAAAAGATGTGCTATTTGGCACATCTTTCACACTATTATAAAAATGTAAAGGACTCCCAGGTGACTCAGTGGGTTTAGCATCTGACTCTTTTTAATTCTTTAAATATTTTTTATTTATTTCTGAGAGAGAGAGAGAGAGAGCATGAGCAGGGGAGGGTCAGAAAGAGAGGGAGACACAGAATCTGAAACGGGCTCCAGGCTCTGAGCTAGCTGTCAGCACAGAGCCCGATGCAGGGCTTGAACACACGAACTGTGAGATCATAACCTGAGCCAAAGTCGTACGCTTAACAGACTGAGCCATCCAGGCACCCCAAGCATCTGACTCTTGATTTTGGCTCAGGTCATGATCTCACAGTTTTAGGATTCAAGCCTCACATTGGGCTCTGCGCTGATAGCAAGAAGCCTGCTTGAGATTCTCCTTCACTTCTTCTCTCTCTAGGCCCCTCCTGGTGCACGCTTTTTCTCTCTCTCAATATAAATAAATGTTTTTTTAAAAATGTAAAGCCAAGAATATTAAAATGTATACCTTATAAAAATAAATAAATAGGCAAATAAGATACAATCTTATTAATGGAATAACTAAGCATTTTCACAATCTGTGAATGATACCTAATGAAGACAATACTTGAATTTTCTAGGACCATTTTATTTGTTTGGCCTAAAGCAAAATGTCATCATTTAAATAATCTTATATGGGCTGTTTTAATATATTATAAGTCTTCTAGTTTAATTATACAAATAAAAGAAATTACAATGGCTTTTGAAGTTCAAATTAACTGTACCTCTGATACTATTTAATGCAATTAGAGTATGGTAATAAGGGGAGACCATTTAACTTATATATATGCGCTGACATTGTCTCAACTCTACTGTATTTTATTAACCAAATCGTTCAATGCTATTTTATAATCTCAGTTTTTATTGGTAACATGCTAAACAAAAAAATATGTATAACTAGTCTTTATAATGTTCTTGTTAGTCAAAAGAATTATATCTTTTTAATTTTAACATCTCCAGCAAGTAGTATGTTGCCTTACATATAATAAATAAGTGCTCAGTAATTTGTATGCTGAATATTAATTTGAAAGGAAATCCAGAAACTATTTTCTCCTAAACTTTCACATATCAAAAATACCAGTTTTCTGCTATTTTCTACCCATCAGAGAAAAAATATTTTTTTAGGAAAAGCATAGCATTCATCATTTACAGCCACTTTTGATTTTTATATTTATGTAGTTCATTATTTTTTCTAGAAGAAGGAAAAAATTTCTAATCTGTTGTGAAGAGAGAGTTTTGTCATGTTTGAAACTTTAACAACATAAAATATATGTGCATTAATGTGCTTCTTTCACTTTTAGAACAAAATGTGCAATGTAGAGGAAGTCAACCCATTGAAGACAACAGGAGAAACAACTCTACTTTGCATCATTAGTTCTGACTAATATTCAAGAAGTCTTAAATTCTTAAGCTTAAAAAAAGACATATCTCACACATAAGTAATTTTTACCATTTTCATTCACCATTTCTGTATAATATTTTATTTGTACATAAAAGAGGCTGTCCTTAAATTTTATACACTTATAAAATGTAACAGTATGTTCATAATGTGTTGATTCCTCCCTTTCATCAAGATAGATAAAAATTTACAGTCAGGTGATATCATTTCTCAGTAGGAATAGGCATATTGAAAAAAAGACTTAGGGATTCACTAAATGCTACAAATAAATTCTAAATATAGCATCAGCATTTAATATCTTCTGAATGTTGTTTTTGCTTACAAGTATAACACACTAGAACTAGATTAGAAATTGTTAGGGAAACTGATTGTTGTTTCTGTCATGCTCTGTAATGCTGAGCAAGTCATTCCTCTTCTCAGGATCTTAGCCTCTTACTTAGAAAAGGAAGAGGTTAAATAAGATAACTTCTAAAGTCTCTTCTAGTTAAAATTATTAACAACAATTATTACAGCTAGTATGTAATGATTTGATTGTGTCAGATCCTGATTATTTCATCCTCACAGCACTATGTGATAGCTGCTATCATTATCCACATTCTATGTATAAGAAAACTAAGTCCAGACAGGTTGACTAACTTGATCAAAGTCACATAACTTAAAAGTAGCAGTGCTAAGAGTCAAACCCAGACATCATGGACCATAACATGTGCTCCTTACTGCTACAGTGTCCTAGTTATTACATGACCCTTTTCATGAAGAATATTACATCATTCTGCTTATGGCACTCACTGAAAATTTTCTTCTTTCCCTCTTGGTGTTTGGGAAAATACGATGAGCTTTAGAGTCAATAATATTGAGGTGTTATCCTAACTCCATCATTACCTGCTCTGTGACCTTAGGCTAGGTACTTACACTCAGAGTCTGTTTCCTCATCTGTGAAATGAAAATACTTGCCAACCTCACAGGGCTATTATTCAAGGGTTAAGACTAAAAATGTATGGTCTAGCATGGTTCCCAGCATAGAACAGACATTTGGTAAATTTTATTTCCTCTCTCATGTTTAAGTGAAATAAGGGGATACTGAAACCTAAAACTTGAAATTAGGACCATATAGTAGGCATCCTTAGGATTCACACTCCCAGTAGCTCAAATGAGACTTAAAATGAGACCCAGGCAGAAGTGTGGGGAATCATGTAATAAAATTGAAAAGAGAAAAACAGCATGTTCCTGCAGAATGTACGCAGTGCTCCAAAGCCTTAAAAAGCTGGAGTTCTGAGGAATCTGTTCAGTCTTTACATTAATGCCAGGGATATGCAAATAGTGAAGATTATCTAGCAATGATGCAACGGTTAGTTAGAATCTCGTTTTTTGTCCTCAACCTCATACACTCTACCTTCTAGATGGATCCTTAAACAAGCATATAATTTATTTTAGTCTTTCAAAGATATTTGGGCAATGTAGAATTTAAGTACATTTTGTATTATAAGAAAGAAAATTACTGAGGGAAAATGATAATTAGGACCTTGCCCAATTTTCTTATTATTCCCTTTAATCTCCAAAATCAGTCCCTCTCCCACAGTTCTTCCCATAGTTCTTCTCACAGTTCTGTTTTAATTATCGATAAGGAGGGAAGGACGGAAGGGAGGGAGGGAGAAGTGGAAGGAGGGAGAGGAAGGCAGCCTGCAAGGGAGCAAGAAAAATAGAGAAAAGTAATGGAAAGAACTTTCGGCATACAACTTCCTTTGAATTTTTGAGTGACAAAGGCTTAAACAAATATTTAAGAAGATGGGCTACATGAAAAATAAATTGACAGTAAGATTAATTTTGAGGAAGATTCAAAGATAAGGATTAAACAGTCATTTTTCCTGTTGAAATTTTGAATTTAGATAAGAACCACTTCTCTTTGCCTTTCTATTAAGTTCTAAATACTTTGATCTGTTGCTAGGACAATACTATTTAATATTTCTGTGTTTAAAAGAAAGACTCCTTCAAAAGTAGGAAAATCTGTGTTCCTTTGCTGAGTTGATTGTATACAAGTGAACAAACCAAATTTAAACAGCTCTTTTAAAAATTTATGGAATATTATTATGGAATTAACTGATTTTATTTCATGAAACAATTTTACTAGGTAAATTTATTATGGCATATTCCCATATACATAAAGATTAACATAAGACTTGAAAATAATGGGTTTGTTTCTAAAACTAAAAAATGTTATATTAAGAAAATAAATAATATGCTCTAATATAAAAATGCAAAATGAGCTGTACAATTGATGTTAAAGAATCATCTAACATTTTATGCATATATATGACATTTTAAGATATTTTAGAGCTAAAGGATTCAGACTAAATTAAGGTAACAGGATTTATAATGAATCAACATATTATAAGTTGCTCTGGTTTGCCTTGTTATACATCCGTTAAAACTTACATAAAATTAAAATTCTCTCTTCAGAAGCTTTAATTACTTACAATTAGGTATAACAGAAGTCACTGCAGAATTGTACCAACACAGTGATTTCAAATTTGCCATTTCCTAGCATGTAGGGATTTCTCAATTTAAAAAAAAATGCTTGGAAGAAAAATTGAATAATTTACTTAGCATTTATCCATGCATGAGAAAACTTATAAAAGGAACAGACTACTCTATGCATAATTCCATAACTACTATAGATGAATTATTATGTTAAAAGGATCAGTTTAAGTTGAAATAGAATTTTTAATTAAAATGATTAAAACATCAAACTAAGCTGTAGTATTGTGAAAATGTACAAAATTATTACAATTCATGGAATATTTCCAAACTTTAAAAGCACTTCAGTGTGAAACATGGACGTTTCTTAGGAACACAGATCAATCTATGCTGTGCAGAATTCACAAAAGTCAAAGCACTTACAGACTGACATGCATCTTAAATCCTTTTTCTTGTGGTTTCAATATTTTAAAGTGCCATGCACTGTGGTGAGTGATTAAAAATGTCAACTATTTCAGTGTTTTCAGTGATTCAAACTTGTATGGTCACGGGGTAAATGGGAGTAGATTATTTATTCAAATCAAAATCACAACAGTAGGCTATGTTTTGTTTTTTACGGAAATGAAACCCTCCGTTTCAGAAATGTTGACTACTCCTGCAGCACTAGAGGCTATAAGATAAAGCCGTATATAAGTTAAATATAGAGAGAATGCACCTATTGCTAGAGAGAACAGGGTGAAGCATCACTATCTTTTTAGCTAAGAACACATTTAGCAACTCTTCATGCTTATGGGACTGTCAAAAATAAATCTTTGAATTTTCATAAACTGTTCACAAAGCTCAGAATGACAGTTATGCGAAGTTAGAAATGGATGACTTGAAGCATATACAAATAGCTTTGCTTGATTTGGGGAAAACCTAACTGAGTGGTAATTTTGGAAATGGTGGTCAGTCAAGCAGAAATCACTTTGAAATATTCTATTGGTGGACTCCAAAGCAGAGCTTTGTAAAGGCCCTTGGTTCCTTAAACCTACTACAGACTGGTCATAAACTGGTAGGAAGGTCTCCTGGAGATCATGTAGCCCAAGTTTCCAGCCAATTCAGAAATGCCTTTAACAGGAAGATGCTCAGACTCTATGTAAGCCATTTCCAAGTGGTATAAAGGGAATAGATGGAGCTTACAATCTGGTTGCCTGCATGCTCTCATCCTGGGAGCCCTGTTTCCATAGGACTTTTACTGGAGGTCTAAACAATTCCCTACATCAGGCATGGTAGAAAGAAACACTATTCACAAAGGAGGTGTAATAATCAATAGCTTCAGAGCTAAGAAAACCTTATTCTAGCAGATGAGGCTGAGAATACAACCTAAATGTTTAGATTAAGGGAAATTCAACTTAAAAAATCCAGTTTATAACATGTAAGCTTTACTCAGAGCTATGTATACGTATAGTAGCTGAGTTTCAGAATTGTGAATGAGTTCTAGAATTGGGAGCAGAGTCTGGAAAATTATACAGTAATGCCAATGAAGCAATTTTGTTAAATTCTGTGTGCCAGGATTAGTACTTAGCATTTTGAGTACTTTTACATATATTAACTTATTTCATCTGCTCATTTATCCTATGAGGTAGGTTCTTTTAATACCTCCATTTGGAAGTTGAGGAAATGTAGACTCAAAGACTGAGTGTGTTCCAAGAGAAAGGAACTGCAAAGATAAAAGAGGAGTAGAGAGGAGAAACTTAAGGAAAAATCACTAAAGTATGAGAACTTTCTCTACTGATTTCTGTGGCCTCTTAACCACCAGTTTTATAGTTTCCATTACTTCTAGTAGTGTTTAGGGGGTACATATTTTAAATTGTATCTACATTTAAAGACACAAGCTTATTGTCACTGGACAAAACACAGAACCTCCAATCAAAATGATGGAGAGACATTATTGTTTTGGTCAGTTTTGTAAGTGGCTTAATCAAAAGGCAATCCAATTAAGTGTAGCTTCCACACAATGTGTCTGTCACTTCCATGGCTTTTTTTGTTTTTCCCAAACCAAATATATTGCTTTAAATGAAACAATCATTGTGCTTATAAGTTATTAATGTCCTAATTTTTGCTTATCTGACAAAAAACAATTGTCAGATATATAAAAAATTTAAGGCATGCTATAATTGTGTTAACTTATTTTGAAAACACTAAAGTGACATATTTGAGAGATTAATATTTTCTGATTCTTAAAACAAAATTCTGAGTCCATATATATCTATATAGAGAGATATATATGATCATGCTTATACAGAAACTAATAAATAGAAACATAAATATATTCCTTTTATTTTTTTAATGTTGATATATATTTGAGAGAGAGAGAGACAGAGACAGAGCGGGAGTGGGAGAAGAACAGAGAGAGGGAAACACAGAATCTAAAGCAGGCTCTAGCCTCTGAGCTATCAGCACAGACTCCAATGCAGGCTCCAACTCACAGAATGTGAGATCATGACCTGAGCCGTAGTCAGACTCCTAAACGACTAGGTCACCCAGGTGTCCCAATAAATAACTTTTGTAAAGTTAAATTGTTTAAGGGCGCCTGGGTGGCTCAGTGGGTTAAGTCTTTGACTTCAGCTCAGTTCATGATCTCAGAGTTCATGAATTTGAGCCCCATGTTGGGCTCTGTGCTGACAGCTCAGGGCCTGGAACCTGCTTCAGAATCTGTGTCTCCCTCTCTCTCTGTCCCTCTCCCGCTCACATTCTGTCTCTCTATCTCAAAAAAAGAAAAAAAAATTAAAAATAAGCATTAAATTTTTTTTACAAATAGTTTATTGTCAAATTAGCTTCCACATAACACCCAGTGCTCATCCCCACAAGTGTCCTCCTCTATGCCCACCCCCCCCCACATCCATCAGTCCTCAGTTTTTGTCAGCATTCAAGAGTCTCTCATGGTTTGCCTCTCCCCTTTTCCCCCACAATTCCTCCCCTTCTTCTCCCCCTTGTTCCTCAGTTAAGTTCCTCCTAATCCTCCTATACGTGCAAACATATGATATTTGTCCTTCCCTGACTTATTTCGCTCAGCATAACACCCTCAAGGTCCATCCATGTTGCTACACATGGCCAGATTTCAATATTTCTCATTGCCATGTAGTATTACATGGTATAGATAAACCACATCTTCTTGATGCATTCGTCCGTTGATGGACACTTAGGCTCTTTCCACGTTCTGGCTATTGTTGAGAGTGCTGCTAAAGCATTAAGTTTTTAAATGAAATTGTTTATATAAGTTGACTTTGCAGAGGGTATCCTAAGAAATTAACAGAAATTTATATATATATATTTGCATTGGATACATATATTGTATTGTCTGTTGTACTTATACTGTAGTATTCAGAGGAGTTGTATTATTTTAATATGTAGGATGGGTCATTTGAGCATGTTTTTAACAAATTTTTAATGTTTATTTTGGAGAGAGAGAGAGCAGGGGAGGGGCAGAGAGAGAGAGAGGGAGACACAGATTCCAATGCAGGCTTCAGGCTCGGAGATATCAATACAGAGCCCATTGTGGGGCTTGAACCCACGATCTGTGAGATCATGACCTGAGCCAAAGTCGGATGCTTAACCAACTGAGGCACCCAGGCACCCCTATTTGAGCATGTTTTAATTCATGAAGCAGAAACACACAGAATATCTAAGAATTTAAAATACTACACATATTACGAGTCAGTTAGAACTTAAAACAATCACTAGATTGCAATGATTTTCATTCCAGAATTGCTAATGAGTAACCTGCAGTGTTACAAATCTCTTAGCTCCCACAATAATCTACATAAGCAATCACGACTAATAAGAGTGGAACTGCATATATCTTCAGCAGGTCATTATCACTACAGAGTTTATTCTCTAAAATGTAAATATCAGGGAAGTAAAAAGTACAGAAAAGCATTTTGAAATGAAAAGAAAACAAATACCCAAAACATTTATTCACAGAATCAATTTTAGTAAAAGGCATATTAATCTAGGAACCTTCACAATTTCCAAAGTCTTTGTACTGTATTGATTCTTAAAAATAAAAGAAAAACAAACAACATTTAAGATTAAGTAATACTATCTTAAATACTTTCTGAAGTATAGAAAAACCTGACTATAATACTGACATTAACAGAAACAAAGATAAGTCAGAGAAGACCTTTACTTCGACAATGAAAGAAACAGACAATGTATCCTGTGTTTTAAGAAAACTATGTTACAATCCATAGCATGACTGAATATAGAACTAGACACACACCACATCACTGGAGGATTTTGCCATGGGGTCTTACTCTCTTAAAGAGATTATTCTTTAAGTCAATGAACAATACTCATTCCGTAGGTCCAAAATTAAGGGACAGAGAGTCTAGAAAATTCCAAGTTTGCCTGTTAGCCAAAAAAGAAATTCCCACGTTTAAATGTGCAACTCTGTCTATAGCCCTCAAGTTTAAATCTAGAGATGAGTACAGGGGGTATTAAAAATAAAGCCCAAGGTTACTTCACTCATTTTGTAGATTCTTTCAAGTACTGAAAATCTGACAGTCAGGCTTGTTTAACTATTCAAACAATATAGAATAGCCGAAAGCTGTGATTTCTTCAGATTAGTAAAGAATAACCCAAAGGAATCAAAAGTCAAAGCACAACTGAAAAGTCAACACACCAATACTGTATCTCATCAGACTTGTTGACAATGCATCCTGGGAGACATGACTTTATCTTCAAAGTGACACTGTGTAAGGTTTGTTCACTGAACCTGGCATCTTATGCAGGGCACACAGCAGAGCTAGCTGTCAGCTGAGAAACAGCATTTAAACCTGGCTGCAATTATGCTTTTAGAAAATTGTTCACCTATCAAGAAAACGATTTGATCTATTAGAAAATAAAAATAAGCAATGTTTTTTTCTAAGACTGCCCATGCTTTATTTTAACTTTAGATTTAATTTTTTTTAAATTTAGATTTAATTTAAGTCAAGGAAACCCTCAGTATTTTTCGTAAATTGTTAGGAAGGTTAGTTGTATAAACTACAGAATCTACAATGGAAGTAATTAAGCCATAGCCTTCTGTCTCTGTCCAAAATGGGCATATGTCATCTATTTGAACCTAAAACATTCTTAAAGAAATCAGGTCCCATCACTTCTCACAAGTGTAAAATGATATGTAAGTACATGTCCCCATCGTTGCCATTTACTAGCTTAGAAATATTAGACAAGCCACTTATCTTCTCTGAGCTTTACTGTTTTTAACCTGTCAGAATAAATCTACTGACAACTTTTTTGTGTCCCACATATTTTTGATATAACTAAATATGACTATGTACATGGAAACACTTCCAAACCATAAAAATATGCAAATGTTACTTAAACACTTATATATTTATTTCAAGTTGATATCTATGTATATTTACTTATTTAAATACTTATATATCTGTTTCAAGTTGAGTCCATATTATTTTGTTTAAGACCTTAACATTTAGGTCTGCCTTGAAAATATGTTGTGGTATTTGAAATCAATGGATGCATATGTAAAAGAAATGCATTCTGAGCCACAAGGCCCCTACATTAAAAAACAAAAACAAAAAAACAAGTTCATTTACAAAAATGTATTTCTGCTATTGTTGTTTGACTTTTTCTTCCTCTCCTCCCACCAAAGACCCCTCCACAGACACACACACACAAGAATAAAAAAAAAAAACCAAGCACATTGCGCATTTGATTAAACAAGGACTTGTCTAATATTATATATTAAATGGAATAATAAATAAAAATGAATGGATTTTTTTTTGGATGAAATCTATTTTAATCCAAAGCAACTTCAATCTTTCATCATCAGTTTTACCTATATAAAAAATTCTGAATGTTTTCTGACCTTTTCAAGGCATCTTAATTTGTGCTAAATAGTTAAAAGGTCTATGTTCAGGCAACATAACTCTGAAATTATGGAGATGCAATATGTGAAGCAGTTTGTAGATAGAAGGTTACAAAGTCTTGAATCTAAGTCTTACTAGGAATAGACATACAGAAGAGGAAAAAGTAACCCACTAACAGTAAGCAACTCAGTCCCTGAAACCTCTTTGTCTCCAAGGGCCTGAAAGGTCTAATCACCCACCCAAAGACATTAGGGAGTACTTGGGATGGGGAAGGCCTTGATAAGAAGATCCCACTACACCTTCCCCTCCATTAAGAGACACTTGAAGGCCCAATGTGGGGAAAATCCTTTTGCTCCCTCAGGCAGCAACAACAAGAACTAGTGAGAGCTTCATTGGAACTAGATAAACCAAGCTGACCATAATCAGACTGTAAAGTCTCTGAAATCAAACTGACATAAGTCAGACAAAAAAAGACAAATATTATATGATCTCCCACTTCACATGTGAAATACTAAAATCTGAACTCTTAGAGATAGTAGATTGATAGTTTCCAGGGGTGAGGGAATGTGGGAAATGGGTGAGAATGATTATACAATACAAATGAACAAGTTCAAAGGATCTATTGTACAGCATGATGACTATAGTTAATACTACTATATTGTATACTTGAAAGTTGAGAAGAGGTCACCACATGCATAAAAAGGGATAATCATGGATATGTTAACTAACCTTTTTATAATAACCATTTTGCAATATATACATATATCAAATCATCACACTGTATACCTTAAATTTACACAAAGTTGTATGTCAATTACATTTCAATAATAGTGGGAAAAAAGTTCTTAAAATATAGAAGATAATCTTTGGGTAGAGAGCTCTTAGACTTGAAACCAAATATATAATCTATAAAAGAAAAATATATATAAATTAGATATGGTAAAAAATTTCAAACGTTTGCTCTGAGAAAGTCCATGTGAAGAGGATGAAAAGACAATCTACAAATTTTGATAAAATATTTGCAAACCACATGTCGAACAAAGGACTAATATCTAGAATATATAAAGAACTCTTAAAACTCAATAGTGAAAAACAATTTAATTAGAAAATGAGCAAAAGACACGGACATCTACTTCACCAAAAAAGAAATACAGATGGCAAATGAGCACATAAAAACATGTTCAATATTGTTAGTATCAGGATTATACAATAAAAACTACAATGAGCTCTCACTATATACTTATCAGAATAGTTAAAATTTTAAAAATGATGATAACACTAAGTGGTGAAGAGGAAGTGGAGAAATTAATCAATTATATATTGCTGAAGGGATGTTGTGAAGTGGTACAGCCAATCTAGAAAACAGTTGGACAGTTTCTTATAAAACTGAACCTGAAATAATGATGTATCCCAAAATTTGTACTTTAGGGCATTTATTCTAGAGGGATAATAATTTATATTCACATAAAAACATGTAAATAAATATGTTTACATTTACTCCATATGTTTTATTTGTACTAGCCAAAACCTGGCATCATCACAGATGTCATTCAACAGGTAAATGCTAAAATAACTGTCATATATATATATATATATATATATATATATATATATATATATATATAAAACAGAGGATACTACTCAGCAGTAAACAATTTTAAAATATTGATAACAGCAACAACTTGTTTGAATTCCCAGGGACTTATGCTGAGTAAAACAGCCAATCCAAAAAAGTTACACACATTGTGTAACTTTTCATTTATATAACTTTTTTTAAGTGACAAAAATTTATAAATGGAGGATGAATTAGTGGTTAAATTGCCAGGGGCTAAAGACAGGGGAGAAGGTAGGAAAGACATGGGTGGACCATAACAGAGCAACGGGTGGTTGCTTGTGGTTCAGTATCTTGACTGTGGTGGTGGATAAAAAAATGTAATTAGGTGATACAATTGTATAGAACTTAATATCATGCATATAAATACACAGAGAATACAATTAAAACTGGAAAATTTTTAATAAAATCAGTGGATTATACAAGTGTCAGTATCTGGTTTTGATATTGTACTGTAGTTATTCAAAGTATTATCAATGAGGGAAACTGGATGAAGTGAACAAGAATCCTTATATTCTTTCTTTTTTTCCCTTATATTATTTCTTATAATAGCATATGAATCTATATCTCAAAAATTTTAATTAATTCAAAATTCCTATTACTTTCCAGATTCACTTTTTCTAAGCTTTCCTTTTCTGTCATATAACTACTGAAATAGAATTTCCACATAAGATTTATTGTAATGTTGGGTAAGCACACACAACCCAATAATTTATGCAATAATTTATGCAATAAGGATATTTTTCATATGCAATTTTACCTTTATTAAATATGGCACCCCACAACTGCAAGTTTAGATTTTATACCCACTTACAGAAATGATTTTCCAAACTTAAGTTTAATCTGAACATTAAAAGAATTCTCTCAATCTAGACACAGATGAACTTGACGTTAAACACAGCCTGCTAGGAAGGCTGAGAATCTCAAACATTAAAAATCAACTGATCTTGGTAATTCAAGAAAATTACAGAACAAATCCCTCTTCTTTTTACATCCCCACACTTTATAAACACTCTAAGATTAGGAGGTGCAAGAACAGTGCTGCTGCTAATATCAAGAACAGACTATGACTATGTGGAAATGTATTAAATGAACAAACTGTAATGATTCTTAGCTATATGTCAGTGACGAATTCTTCTAAGAAGACTATACTGCTGGTGTAGATTTAAACAGTGGGAAATCCTAATCAGGAAGAGAATACTAATGCATCATTGATATTGCTGACTAATTTTACTATCTTTTTTATAGTAAGATAATTCTAATGAAATTTGAGTGATTTGGAGAATGAGAACAGAGTTGACCAGGTAGGGTATTAGAAAATTAAAAAGCACCAAGATCTTTTGGCACCAAAAAAGACCAAGGTTCAACACTGAACTTTTTCACCTATGATGTTTTGTAATCATGGTTAGTTAAGTCAATATATCTAAACCTTGCTTCCCCATCTGTAAAATGGTAATTACAATGGAAATGACTCTTTAGGGCCATGTAAGCAGTAAATTAAATCATCTTTACGTGCTTAGCACAGTAGCTGATACAAAATATCTGTTCAGTAAAATAAGGTTATCAATTTGATTCACCTAGCTTCTAGGCAGGGTATTTATAGCATTTTATTGTTGAATAAACATTTCTAATTAATTTTTTTAATGTTTTTATTTATTTCTAGGAGAGAGAGAGAGACAGCGTGAGCAGGGGAGGGTCAGAGAGAGAGGGAGTCACAGACTCTGAAACAGGCTCCAGGCTCTGAGCTGGCAGTCAGCACAGAGCCCGACGCGGGGCTCGAACCCACAAACCGCGAGATCATGACCTAAGCGAAAGTCGGACGCTCAACCGACTAAGCCACCCAGGCGCCCCTGAATAAACATTTCTAATTACTTTCAAAAATCATGTAAGCCAAGACTAAGTCAGGAGAAAAAAATCTCACATCTATCCACATGCAATAAGGCTTTGCACTAGGGAGATTATTTAATGAAGGTGTAGCTGAATCTTGGTAATTTACTATAAGAGATTCCAGACGGGACTCTAAAATGTAACTCAGTTTAACTGTCGGTTTCATTTTAGATATCCTCCACCCTTTAGAGATCTAGGTATAGTTGCTTAGTAATTAAGCAATTAATTACTGGGAGAGTTCAAAGCTTTCAGGTGAATTTCTGCACCTGATATTCCCTGTGTCTAGTTTTAATGTGTGGTCTCTATTTTGTCCCAGTATTTTTTCTTGGTGTACAATTTATCCTTCAAACACTTGATTATGATACAAATGACTCTCAGGCTTCAATTTGAGAAATTCTGGTCTAAATACCATATATTGTTCAGTCACCTTGTAAATGCACATTGTTTCCATACAATATTCTGCCTCTCCTGATGCACAGAGTTTCAGTAGTGTTTTTCTATCTGGCTACCAGACCTTAGGAGACTCCACTATGATTGGGGCTAAGGTCAAGCTGCGGTGATGATTCTATATCCTTGGGGGATTCTGGGCTCTATGAGACCTTGTTATCAGAAATGGGTATGAATTTTGATGAAGACTGGACAACCGGGTGTATATCCATTAAAGTAATAACACGATGCCAAAATTAAGTCCTAGAAAAGCAGAGAACCAGTTGAGAAGTAACAAGATTTCATACAAAACCAGAAAAGTGTTGATTGCTTTGGTTATCTCACATAAGGCCACGGGAGGAGGCTGGTTGCTCAGGGAACTTTCTGATTTTTGGAGTTCTTGATTTTCAGAGACACTTCGCAAGAAAGGAAGCATGGCCAAGGATATATTTATTAAGGATTCACATCATTTGCATCTTTATAGTTGTGTTTCTTTATGTTGCTGTTATTGTTGTTCTCTTTCTCATTCTTCACTATATTGGTTTTCCTGTTCTTTTTAGAATACCCTGGTTCTTATACTAAAGTTATCTCAACATTGCACGAAAATTTTTCATGGCTGTGATGGAGACTAGTTTTTAATCACTAACTAAATTTGTCTTCTATATAATTTCTGATTGAATTTACTTTCTATGATTTGTATCTTGAGATTTTCTGCTCTTATATGACCTTTATTCAAGATAATAAATCTTTATAATTACTGTTTTCTAGAAAAAATATTATTGCATTTTTAACACTATTATTTACATCTCATTTTCGTTGTCATATTTCCTAATTCAATTAGTAATGTTACATCATCCTAATTTTCATATATTTATTTTTTTAATTTACTGGTTTTATATTTTTATTTCTTTTATTTTGGATATCACTTGCTTTGTCATTGATTTGTTTTAAATATTAATGATTTTAGTTTCAGGTATATTACATTCCTTTTCTTTTATGTTTCTTCTATTTTACTCACATTTTAATCTGCTGCTATCCCATTCTTTTTAAAATTTATGCTCCATTTAATATTTACATATTTTCCATTAATATTTACATATTTTAATGGACATAATTTATCATCAAGTTGGCTTACATATAACACCCAGTGCTCATCCCAACAAGTGCTTTCCTCAGTGCCGATCACCCACTTTCCCCTCTTTCCCACTGCCCCATCCACCCTCAGTTTGTTTTTAGTATTTAGGAATCTCTTATGGTTTGCCTCTCTCCCTTTCTGTTTGTAACTTTTCCCCCCTTCCTCTTCCCCATGGTCTTCTGTTAAGTTTCTCAAGATCCACATATGAGTGAAAACATATGATATTGGTCCTTCTCTGACTGACTTACTTCACTGAGCATAATACCTTCCAGGTCCATCCACGTTGCTGCAAATGGCACGATTTCATTCTTTCTCATTGCCAAGTAGTATTTCATTGTATATATAAACCACATCTTCTTTATCCATTCATCAGTTGATGGACATTTAGGCTCTTTCCATAATTTGGTTATTGTTGAAAGGACTGCTATAAACGTCGAGGTACATGTGCCCCTATGCATCAGCACTCCTGTATCCCTTACCCCATTTTTTTAAATGACTATTTCTTCTTTCTGATTCTTACTTCACATTTTTATTTAACATTTCCCAGTTGACTGCATTAAGTACACCCATTAGCAGGCACTACCACTCTTCCCTCACAGCTGCCTCTGTGACCACAAACTCCCTTAGTGGATGTCTCAGAACAATCTTACCCAGGAAGGATTCAAATGATACAGATTTGTAGCAAAGTCTTGACTTCCTGCAGATTGATCACATCTTTTACAACATGAATGTTACTTTTTAAGGAAAAAAAGTCTTTGAATTCATTACTTTCAGACGATGGGGGGAGAAGATATCATTCCTGCTTAGTCTTGGATTTATTTAAAGAGTGCTGCTTGACTATTTATTTATCTATTTATTTATGTAGCTACTTGACTTTTTAAATGCCTATTTTAAAATCCATTAGTCACCTAAGCAACAAAATGGAAGGTGCAACACAGCATATCATCACCATGTCTATGACCACTGTGGGTGTTTATCTTGAAGATTACAGGTTTTTAAGATTCTTGACCAAATGATAAGAAAGAAGCATTGACATGTGAACACAATATACTACAAAAATAGTAAATTTAAAAGTACATTTCAAAACATTTAACCAGGTATAATTCTGATTCTCTTTTAAGGAAAAACAAGGACCCTTTCTAAACATTTCTACTGTAAATTATAGTACCTACATTTCGGAAGAGGAGTTTTATAAGCTGGCTTTAGATAAATACCTCAAATTCCCAGAAAATAACTTCCTGTGAAGTCCCAGTGGGACTTGAAGCATTTCTTTTTAAAGTGTTTGACAACAGGGGAAGGAGGCAAGATGGCGGAGAAGTAGGGAGCGCCGTACATTTCACTCGCCCCCATCTGTCAAACAGAGAAGGCCTGAAGTCATAGGAACCCTTACAGAATCCAGGAGATTGGGAGGAAAAGGAGACAGAGTCTGCTGAGAAAACCTTATAGCATGAGTGCGAACTGGGGAAGATAAAATCGGGCCGGGACTGGAGACACAGAGGGAGGGGAGGGACCCCCTTTGCAGGAACCATGGTGAGTCTAGGGGAAAAAAGAAAGAGTGGCCAAAACTGCTCAAGATACTGTCCCTATCGCTGGAGAAGAAAAAAAAAAAAAAAAACTCCATTCAGGACACAGAGGGTCCTGGTTTCCTGCTGTCCAGCTGGCCCTACACAGAACACACTCATCCCAGGTGAACCCCAGAGAAACTGCTCCTTGCTCGCCAGCTGGAACTGGAGGGGACATGTGCTTCTGGCTCAGCTGGATCCCCAGGGGGGAGGCGAGAGGCTTGACACTGCTCTGAGGGACTTGCCCGCGAGTTTATATTTTGGGCAACAGGACACAGAGGGATCTGGTTTCCTGCTGTCCAGAGGACCCTAGGCTGGACGCACTCGTCCCAGGCAAACCCCGGAGAAACTGCTCCTCGCTCTCTAGCTCCAACTAGAGGGGACATGGCAGTGCCTGAAGCCACGCGGTTGTGCTTCTGGCTCGGCTTCATCCCCAGGGGAGAGACAAGAGGCTTGAAACTGCTCTGAGGGACTCACCTGGGAGTTTATATTTTGGGCGATATCAATGGGGTGCACAGACAAAGATCTGGAAATGAGGCCTGGCTTGGGACATAGATCATGGCCCACCTTGGCTACACCCGCGACACAGGGAGATCGGAGCCAAAAGAGGGAGGTGCAATGCTTGGTTCGAGAAGGGACTGGGGCACTGCCACTATTCTCTCCACAACCACAAAGGCGGACCTCAGGGAGCGGCCATCAGGATGCACTGGAGGCTAAAACTGCCTACACCAAACCACACCCATTCCCACTAGAGAGCTGCCTTTTTTTCTTTTTTTTTTTTTTTTTCACCGAATCCTGGGGCAAGACCCACATGGATGCACTGCCCTAATTAATTCTGCTCACTGGCTTGCTTAAACAGTCACATTTAATCCATTCTCTACATGTATATTCTACACCTCCATGACTACCTTTTTATCTCTCTTTCTCTCTGAAGTAATCAGACTATATAATTTCTCTCAGTAGTATTATCTTCACTTTTTCACCCTGCCTCTAACCCACACTCCTCTCTCTCTCTCTCTCTGAATTAAGCCTCTTAGTCTCTCTGCCTGCTAATTTCATTTCCAATTTCGCTTCCTCCCCGCCCTGTCATTTCTCTCTTTGTATATGCTCTTCTATCAGCACTGCATACAACCGGCTCTTTATTTGTAGGTGGGAATTCTGGTTCTATGCTTTAGACTGTCCTTTGTCTATTGGGTTTTTTTATGTATTTTTATTATTATTATTTATCTTCCCTCCTTCCTCTTTTTTTGTGTGTGTCCCTTCTTTTTTTTCTTTTTCTTTTTTCCCTTTCAGCTTGGTGTTTTTTGGATTTCTCTGTGTGTTTGTGTGCCTTTGTTCCCTGAGCCAGATGGCATCCCTAGGGAATTCTACCAGACATTTAAAACACAATTAATACCCATTCTCCTCAAGCCATTCCAACAAATGGAAATCAAAGGAAAACTTCCAGAGTCATTTTATGAAGCCAGCATCACTTTGATATCCAAGCCAGACAGAGAGTCAACAAAAAAAAGAGAACTACAGGCCAATATCCTTGATGAATACAGATGCAAAAATCGTCAACAAGATACTTGCAAATCGAATCCAGCTGCACATAAAAAGAATTACCCACCATGATCAAGTGGGACTCATTCCTGAGTTACAGGGCTGGTTCAGTATTCGCAAATCAATGTGATACATTACATTAACAAAAGAAAAGATAAGAACCATATGATCCTGTCGATAGATGCAGAAAAAGCATTTGACAAGATAGAGCATCCCTTCTTAATAAAGACCCTAGAGAAAGTCGGGGTAGAAGGAACTTAATTAAACATCACAAAAGCCATCTATGAGAAACCCTTAGCTAACATCATTCTCAATGGGGAAAAACTGAGAGCTTTCCCCCTGAGATCAGGAACAGGGCAGGGATATCCACTCTCACCACTGTTGTTTCACATAGTGCTAGAAGTCCTAGCGTCAGCCATCAGACAACAAAAGAAAATCAAAGGCATCAGAATTGGCAACGAAGAAGTAAAATTGTCACTTATCGCTGGACATGATACTCTACATAGGAAACCCGACAGACTCCACCAGAAGCCTACTAGAATTGATCCATGAATTCAGCAAAGTTGCAGCGTACAAAATCAATGTACAGAAATCGGTTGCATTTTTATACACCAACAATGAAGCAACAGAAAGAAAAATCAAGAAACTGATCCCATTTGTAATTGCACAAAAAACCCATAAAATACCTAGGAATAAACATAACCAAAGATAGAAGAGATCTGTATGATAAAAACTATAGAAAACTTATGAAGGAAATTGAAGAAGACACAAAGAAATGGAAAAACATTCCATGCTCATGGATTTGAAAAATAAATATTGTTAAAATGTCATTACCACCCAAAGCAGTCTACACATTCAATGCAATCCCAATAAAAATTACACCAGCATTCTTTTCAAAACTAGAAAAAAATATCCTAAAATTTGTATGGAACCACAAAAGACCTTGAATAGCCAAAATAATATTGAAGAAGAAAACCAAAACGGGAGGTATCACCATCCCAGACTTTAGCCTATACAACAAAGCTGTCATCATCAAGACAGTATGGTACTGGCACAACAATAGACACATAGACCAACAGAACAGAATAGAATAGAATAGAGAACTCAGACCTGGACCCACAAATGTACAACCAACTAGTCTTTGACAAAGCAGGAAAGAGTATCCAATGGAAAAAAGCCTCTTTAACAGATAGTATTGGGAGAACTGGACAGCAACATGCAGAAGAATGAAACTAGATCATTTTCTCACACCATACACAAAAATAAACTCAAAATGGATAAAGGACCTGAATGTGAGACAGGAAACCATCAAAACCCTAGAGGAGAAAGCAGGAAACAACCTCCTTGACCTCAACCACAGCAATTTCTTACTTGAAACATCCCCAAAGGCAAGGGAATCAATAGCAAAAATGAACTATTGGGACATCATCAAGATAAAAAGCTTCTGCAGGGCAAAGGGAACAATCCATAAAACTAATGGGCAACTGATGGAATGGGAAAAGATAGTTGCAAATGACATATCAGATAAAGGGCTAGTATCCAAAATCTATAAGGAACTCATCAAACTCCACACCCGAAAAACAAGTAATCCAGTGAAGACATGGGCAGAAGACATGAACAGACAATTCTCCAAAGAGGACACCCAGATGGCCAACAGACACATGGAACGATGCTCAGCGCCACTCATCATCAGGGAAATACAACTCAAAACCACACTGAGATATCACCTCACGCCGGTCAGCGTGGCTAAAATGAGCAAATCAGGAGACTCAAGATGCTGGCAAGGATGTGGGTAAATGGGGACCCTCCTACACTGTTGGTGGGAATATAAATTGGTCTAGTCACTCTGGAAAACAGTGTGGAGGTTCCTCAAAAAATGAACAACAGAACTCCCCTATGACCCAGCAATAGTACTGCTAGGAATTTACCCAAGGGATACAGGAGTGCTGATACACAGGGGCACATGTACCCCAATGTTCATAGCAACACTCTCCACAATAGCCAAAACATGGAAAGAGCCTAAATGTCCATCAACAGACGAATGGATCAAGAAGATGTGGTTTATCTATACAATGGAATACTACATGGCAATGAGAAAGAATGAAATCTGGCTGTGTGTAGCAACATGGATGGAACTTGAGGGTTTTATGCTGAGTGAAATAAGTCAGGTAGAGAATGACAGATACAGAGAATGACATATTTTTACATGTATATAAGGATTAGGAGGAACTTAATGGAGGACCATAGGGGAGAAGAAGGGGAAAAACTGGGGGAGAGAGAGGGAGACAAACCATGAGAGGCTCTTGAATGCTGAGAACAAACTGAGTGCTGTTGGGGGTGGGGGAGAGGGGATGAGGGGTGATGGGCATGGAGGAGGGCACTTGTGGGTATGAGCACAGGGTGTTATATGGAAATAAACTTGACAATAAACTATTAAATAAAGGAAATTCAAAAAAAGTGTTTGACAATTACACTCATGGATCTAACCCCGCCTTCTTTGCTCCATTTCCACAGACTATTCTACAGGCAGATCTTTTTGGTTTGGGGAGAAAGCTGTTTTTTGCTTTGTTTTTAATAGCATCACCTCTAATGAAACAATTCAACTTAGTCCAGATTTTCTAACCGGGGAATATTTTTCCTCATCTACACATGCTCTGTCCTGTCAGTAAGCCTGGTTGATTTTCATATACAAACCCGTCATACAGAATATATAAAGTCTACCAAGATGCTACCAGAATAAATAAAGACAGCAGCAGGCATTGAGGCATCTATTATATCTTGATCCCAAAGCTATTAGCCTAGGCTTGTATATCTCCCAGCACAATATAAAATTAAAAACCCATGAGATGTGAAAAAGAATAAAACAAGTTTTTTAGTTATTGCATGTGAAAAAAGTAATGCACAAGTACACACATAGGTGTGTTTCTTTTAAGATGTTCAGAAAATTGAGAAGAATGTTCTACTCAGAATTGATAGTTGGTCATGTTTGTTTTATCTTATTTATCTTATAAATATCTTATAAATAAATATATATCTATGATATCAGGAAATATCATAGATATATTTGAGGTTTTCCTTCATCCCAAGCCCCACTCCTCACTCCCATTCCAAGAGGAAGATTCAATAATCAGTTCTTTTCATATTTTATACTCACATGTTATTACTATTCCTCTGCAGCAATACTTATGCTTTTATTCTCTTAATATGGTGCATATTAAGGAGCAGTTGGCTAGCTGAGATGATTGAGTGCCCAACTTCAGCTCAGGTCATGATCTCACAGTTCATGAGTTCAAGCCCCATGATGGGTTCCTCACTGACAGTACAGAGCCTGCTTGGGATTCTTGCTCTCTTCTCACTCTCTGTCTGTCTCTACCCTACTCGTATGTTTTCTCTCAAAATAAATAAATAAAAATTTTAAAAAGATGCATATTAATACAAATCATCATTTCTAGTGGTGATCATGATGTTATGATTAAACTGGAATAGAAATAGTTGCTAAACAATTTGCATCTAAATTAGATATTCACATTTGTGTCTTTTAGCTCTTGTTTTTTTGACAAGAATCCCTAAACATTTTGTTTTATATATATACAAATAGAAATTGTACAATATATTCACATTACAAACCATTGTTAATTGTTTTTGCCACTAGAGTTTGTTTACACCTTCATGCCCTTATTTGTGTTAGCAATGGAGACCTTACCATATTAAGTAATCTAATTACATTTTATAAGGATTAATGAAATACCTATACATTCTTTGTGTCAATTAATGGAAATTGGAAAACCTAATATGCTACTTTGGAAATCATTTGATTCCTCTTAATGCAATTTACAGTTATAAAAACGGATTCATGTCTTAATCATTTTGAATCATTACACTTATACCAATAAACACTACAGTAATTCAATCAATTACAATAAGGAAAAGAATCAATTAACAGTTGAAATAAAAATCCTTTTGGCAGGACTAGAAACAATGAGCCAGGTCCCGTAGTTCAGAAAGAATTAATTTGCTCATTTTGGTGAGTTGCATTAGATCTCGCTAATGTATGGAGATTATAGAAAAGATTGAATAAAGAATCCTGTTCAGCTTTGCTTCAGTCTTTTTTTTTTTAATATTTTTATTTATTTCTAGGAGAGAGAGACAGTGTGAGCAGGGGAGGGTCAGAGAGAGAGGGAGATACAGACTCCAAAACAGGCTCCAGGCTCTGAGCTGGCACAGAGCCCGACACGGGGCTCGAACCCACGAACCACGAGATCATGACCCAAGCGAAAGTCGGACGCTCAACCGACTAAGCCACCCAGGCGCCCCTGCTTTGCTTCAGTCTTAAGAACATTAACCTAATCCTGAAACCAATACTATACCATATGTTAACTAAAATTTAAATCAAAACTTGAAACAAAAAGAGAAAATAATAAAAAGAACTTTCAGTGGAGAGACATATGGGAAAAACAAGAGTATTAACCTAATTCCCACACTGTTGCTTCAGATTAGAGAGCATACTATTTCAGCAGAAAAATCTATATAGATAGACATGCATGCCTTCTCTTCCCTCAAACTTTACTCTCTTTCACTTCTGAAGAGGAATTATAAGTAATTACAAAAATCAAAACTAAATTATTCCATTGATGCCCAATATGTTTCACTCTCAGAGCAAATTTTCCAAGATCTGATCATTTCCATAAAGTATACATACTGTTGTCTAGCCTAATAAGCACTGCAGTGAGAAATCCAAAAATAAGAAACATCATGCTTTTATTCAATGTCCAGCAATGTCTGATGATATTCCAATTTTTCCATGACATCTTGCCTGGTCATTCCAGCAGAGTAATCTTTTTTTGTTTCTAAAATATCACTACATTGTGTCTATTCATCTAGCATTTTCTAATCTAGTATTTTACTGAGGCGCCTGGGTGGCTCAGTGGGTTAAGCGTCCGACTTTGGCTCAAGTCATGATCTCACGGTTTGTGGGTTCGAGCCCCGCATCAGGCTCTGTGCTGACAGCTAGCTCAGAGCCTGGAGCATGTTTCGGATTCTGTGTCTCCCTCCCTCTCTGATCCTCCCCTGCTCATGCTGCCTCTATCTCTCTCTCAAAAATAAATAAAATGTTTAAAAAAAATGTAATATTTTACTTATCAGTGTCCATGACAAGTCTGCAAAATAAAATTATCAACAATTGTGTCTTAACATCTTGGATATTTCAATTAGTCAAACACATGAAAAGTACTACTCTACAAAGTAGTCCTAATATTATACTATTAAGCACTGAAGTCTAACTCTGGGGTCAGAAACTACATTGTCTGATTCCACTACCATCTATGTAACCAACAGTGCTTCCCTCTTGGTGAAATTTTAGCAAACTAATATATGAGAGTGTAGAGGGTCAGGGTCCAAAACCCCCATTTAAAATGGAGTTTGTTAGTGTTTCCCTTCACAGAAGTATCATTGTAAAGGGGGTTATGATAGAATTCAAGCAATTAAACCAAGCCAGAAGATAACTGATGTATCAGGTACCTAACTTAGAGGGGCTTGTACTGTTGTATTCAGGTACCTACCTTGGAAGGAATATAAAGATGGCAAAGCTTGGTACCGGATGATAGAAAGATATTAGAAACTGGTTCACTGGAGAGTTATAAATGACAATTGTTGAATACATAATGGAATAGAGCAGACTTAGAACAGACTTGAAAGCAAGCTCCATGATAACAGTGGTTTTTAGCTATTATGTTCACTGATACAGCTCAATGCCTAGAAACTGACTGCATGTACATGTACAATATACTCAATATATAGTTGTTGAATCAATAAATAAATGGTTGTGGATGTTTCTTTTTTTAATAAATGAAGAAATACATTACAACACCCAATTTTCAGTAGTTCATGGCTCAATCGCCATCTGCTCTCTCCTCAGAAATTCTTCACTTTACTACTTTGAGCACTCCCTTCCTTTCACTTTGACGATGGCTAAATATAGGTTCCTGTCCATCTCTAAAGTCTCCAAGCACATTAAAAGTTATTTTATATCAAATTCAGACACTATCCTGCTCTGGGAGAATTGAGAAAATCTTCAAAAATCAAGTGTCTGAAGAAATTGAAGTTTCTATCTATAGCTACCACAGTGAATGATTAACAGTATTTCATTTAGGGTTAAATTATTTTTCATTCAAATATATAAGAAAGTTATGATTTATTGCTGAGTTAGCAACTGAAATATTATCATCCGGCATGATCATACCTGTGACTATTAAGTGAGCAATTTGGGCTCTAATGCTGTCGTTACATTTCCTTTATTATTTTTTTAAAGTGAGTTGTCCCAATTAAGATTATTACCAAGGAAATCATTCTCATACTACATTGAAGGTATGTTGATTTTTATGTGTACAGCTTTCATCACAGAGTAAAGATTAATTAAAATATTGGAGTCGCTCATTTATTAACAAAGTCTCAAGGAAGGAGAAATTAAATGGGGAAAGTAGAAGAAGAAACATAATGACACAATTATTTTTTTTGTTTTGTTTTTTACCAATAGAACTCTGCTCTCCCCTTCTGAAAAATGCTAAGTACATTCCAGGATAACTACCATAGAATCACATGTTCGAATGTGAAGGGACCTTAGAAACTGCCCTACCTACATTCCATTGATGAAAAAACAAATCCAGAGAGGATGAGCAATTTTCCCAAAGCCATCTTTGGATGGATATAGGGAAGAATATCACTGAAATCGATTTTGAGTTTTCTACTACACCCTAAATTATAGCTAATTATTATTCAACAGTGCTATTTTATTCTCGATCATTAAGAAAGAGAAAAACAAACAACCCAGTGAAGAAATGGGCAGAAGACATGAACAGACACTTCTCCAAAGACGACATCCAGATGGCCAACAGACACATGAAACGATGCTCAGCATCCCTCCTCATCAGGGAAATACAAATCAAAACCACACTGAGATACCACCTCACACCAGTCAGAGTGGCTAAAATGAGCAAATCAGAGAACTCTAGATGCTGGCGAGGATGTGGAGAAACGGGCACCCTCCTACACTGTTGGTGGGAATGTAAACTGGTGCAGCCCCTCTGGAAAACAGTGTGGAGGTTCCTCAGGAAACTAACAATAGAACTCCCCTAGGACCCAGCAATAGCACTGCTAGGAATTTACCCAAGGGATATAGAAATGCTGATGCATAGGAGCACATGTACCCCAATGTTCATAGCAGCACTCTCCACAATAGCTAAAACATGGAAAGAGCCTAAGTGTCCATCAACGGACGAATGGATCAAGAAGATGTGGTTTATCTATACAATGGAATACTACATGGCAATGAGAAAGAATGAAATCTGGCCATGTGTAGCAACATGGATGGACCTTGAGGGTGTTATGCTGAACGAAATAAGTCAGGCAGAGAAGGACAAATATAATATGTTTGCCCGTATAGGAGGATTAGGAGGAATTTAACTGAGGACCATGGGGGAGAAGAAGGGGGGAAATGGTGGGGGAAAGGGTGAGACGCAAACCATGAGAGACTCTTGAATGCTGAAAACAAACTGAGGACTGATGGGTGTGGGGTGGGATTGGGGAGATGGGCATGGAGGAGGGCACTTGTGGGGATGAGCACTGGGTGTTATATGGAAACCAACTTGACAATAAACTATTTGTAAAAAATAAAAATAAAAAAATAAAAGTAATAAATATTAAAAAAAAAAAAGAAAGAAAGAGGTTACTACTCAACTACTTCTTAAAATAGTCCATGATAAATAAGTACCATATGGGACATAATTTCTAGTACTATGATGAAGAAGTAACTTTACAAAATATTTTAAAATATTTTATTTATTTCTGAGAGAGAGAGAGAGAGACAGCGTGAGCAGGTGAGGGTGAGAGAGAGAAGGAGATACAGAATCTAAAGCAGGCTCCAGGCTCTGAGCTGGCAGTCATCACAGAGCCCAACGCGGGGCTCAAACCCACAGACCATGAGATCATGACCTGAGCCGAAGTCAGATGCTTAACCAACTGAGCACCCCGAAGAGGTAACTTTTGTAGCAGAAAGTGTCACAGACTTTGAGTCAGAATACCTATGTTTGAGTTATTATATCTGAAACTTTCTAGTTGCCGTACACTTGCACAAAATATTAGGTCATTATTTAATTTTTTTCATTTAAAAATGGAAATAATAAACATGTCTTACTTACATTTTAGGATTGTTTCGAAGAATAAATAAATTAATGCCCTGGAAACTATATGAAGAAGCCATCTTGTTTGAAAAAGCAGGATTTAAATTTTAAAAAGGCATTAATCACTAGCTATAATGATTCTTGAAATCATTATAAATAGTATGTCATTTAAAAGCAATATTTAATTTATATTAGTGTCTTTATGCTGTAATATTAGCAATTTAATAAATACTTGGGGGCATATCAAAACTTGTTAAAATATATATTATATGAAATATACATGGAAAATGACACAGCTTCCAAGATTACTAGTTTTATTTTGATGTTCTAAAATTTCCACATTTCCTTTATTTTCTGGCCTACAAAAATCAATTTTATGCTTATTTATTATCTCTCTATTGCATGTATATATATCTGTCTATCTAACTATAATTCAAGTTCATCTTTTTAAATGTCCTATAATGTGATGTCAAAGTATCTGTTAAAAAAATTGTATTTAAGAGGCATTGCCTTTGCTTTAAAGTGTAAGGATTAAGTATTCAATTAATAAAAAGTGTTAGAACAATATCTGAATCAAAACAAGCACTCAATGTCAGCTATCATGATCATTTCACATTTGAATAAAATCTATCCCCCCCCAAAAATCCCCACTTTTAATTTGTAGTTGAATAACAGATGAATAGGCAAATCAACATAAAATTTTAAAATCAAAATATTTTTTCACTGAAAATCATGCCAATTTTAAAATTCTAATTTGTTATTCTCAAGAAAAACTGAAAACATAAAGAATATAAAATTCATATGCTGCCAGTGGAAGTAATATTGGCCTGACAGATTGGAAGACAATTTGATAATAAACATTCAAATTTAAAATGTGCATTGGTGATAACCTAACAATTCTAGTCCTTAAAAATAAAATCTTAAAAACAAACAAATAAAGAAAATGTGATCAATATATGAAATCTCCAATTGAAATCTCCACATAATGGAAAATTATTTAGCCTTAAAAAAGAAGGAAATTCTGTCATTTGTGACAAGGATGGCCTGGAAGACATTATGCTTAGTATAAGAAGCCAGACAGAAAAATAAATATGGCATGGTATCACTATTAAGTGTAATCTAAAAGTCTTTTTATTTTTTATTTTTATTTTTAAAATTCAAACTCCTAGACACAGAGCATAACACTGGCAGCTAGGGGCTGGAAGTGGGAAAAATAGGGAGAGCTTGGTAAAAGGATACAAACTTTCAGTTACAAGATGAATAAGGTCTGAAAATCTAACGGATAACATGGTGACTATAGTTGATAACACTGTATTGCATACCTTTAATTGCTAATACCTTGTATTGCTAAGAGGGTAGAACTTCTATGTTTTCAGAGGAAAACAAAAGGTAAATATGTGAAGTGTTGAACATATTAATTAACTCAATGGGGGAATCTTTTCACAATGTAATCAAATCATCATGTTGTACACTTGAAATATCTTATAATTTCATTTGTCAATTAATTATACCTTAATGAAACTGAAAAAAAGTGTGATTTAAGAAAAGCTAAATGCATGTGCTTTGATTGTAATTTCATTCTGTATGACCAAATGAACTGTGTAATTTGAAGTCTTATCAGAATGAAATTTGGGGCTAAGTCACTAGGTTGTACACTTAAAGTGCAAACCTCACTCAATCAACAGGGGCTGATTACTCATCTGGCAAGCCATGTTAACTGGTCTGTAACTGGTGAAGCTTCTGATGGGAGAACTGGCAGCCTTTGGGAGAACATCCTTCCTACTGTGTATATAGTTAGAAAACCAAAAATAAAACCCTAAGGAATGAGCTACAAAGAATATTTTTTTTATTGAATGAAAAGAGTCTTATTGTTTAGTATATCTGTCATGAGCTCTAATAACAACACCCAAATATATATGGCAGCTTTATCTCTAACAGTATATTTTTAAGCACATTAGCTCATTTGACTTTCATGGTAATCTTGTGAAGTAAGCTACACAGTTCTAATTATCATTGGGTTGATCACTGAGATAGGCTTAAATAAATGCCACACTGACTACAACAAACAGGAATCCAGAAAGTGGCCGAAAAACAAAAAGCATATGATTCATGATATGTGAGGGGAGGCCATTCTGAATATTTGAGAAGTTTGAATTATAATGTTATAGAACATTTAAGAAAATAGGCCATAATTATAGGTATTTTTAAAATTTTAAAAATCTCTTTTTCATGCAAATTAATCTAATACTATTCCCAAGTGATGTTCCATTGGATATATGTTTTACATGACTGGATAAAAGTGATGCATAACAATCATATTATCGGTTTAAATTATCCTCCTAAAATTATTCTCTTAAATAGGCTAACATATTATTAGTCTACCTAGAAAACCTTTTATTCATTGCTGATCCAAAGTATATTTCCACCATAATTCTCACATATTTTAAATTAGCAAGCTACAGGTGAATGGGTTTTAATTACATATGTTAAAAATAAACTCAAAATGGATGAAAGACTTAAATGTGAGACATGAAAACATAAAAACCCTAGAGGAGAAAGCAGGAAACAACCTCTTTGACCTTAGCTGCAGCAGTTTCTTATTCGACACATCTCCAAAGACAAGGGAATTAAAAGAAAAAATGAACTACTGGAACCTCATCAAGATTAAAAGCTTCTGCACTGCAAAGGAAGCAATCAACAAAACTAAAAGGCAACCAACAGAATGGGAAAAGATTATTTGCAAATGACATATTGGATAAACGCTAGTATCCAAAATCTATAAGGAACTCACCAAACTCCATACCTGGAAAAACAAATAATCCAGTGAAGAAATGGGCAGAAGACATGAGCAGACACTTTTCCAAAGAAGACATCCAGATGGCCCACAGCCACATGAAAGTGCTCAAAGTCACTCATCATCAGAGAAATACAAATAAAAGCCACATTGAGATACCACCTCACACTGGTCAGAGTGGCTAAAATGGACAAATTAGGAGACTATAGATAGATGCTGGAGAGGATGTGGAGAAATGGGCACCCTCCTACCCTGTTGGTGGGAATGCAAACTGGTGCAGCCCCTCTGGAAAACAGTGTGGAGGTTCCTCAGGAAACTAACAATAGAACTCCCCTAGGACCCAGCAATAGCACTGCTAAGAATTTACCCAAGGGATACAGGAGTGCTGATGCATAGGGGCACGTGTACCCCAATGTTTATAGCAGTGCTTTCAACAATAGCCAAATTATGGAAAGAGCCTAAATGTCCATCAACTGATGAAGGGATCAAGAAGATGTATTTTATATATACAGTGGAATACAACTTGGCAGTGAGAAAAAAATGAAATCCTGCCATTTGCAGCAATGTGGATGGAACTGCTAAGTGAAATAAGTCAGTCGAGAAAGAGAGATACTGTGTTTTCACTCCTATGTGGATCTTGGAAAACTTAACAGAAGACCATAGGGGAAGCAAAGGGGGAAAAAGTTACAGACAGGGAGGCAGGCAAACCATAAGAGACTCTTAAATACAGAGAACAAACTGAGGGTCGATGGGGGAATTGGGGAGAGGGGAAAATGGGTGATGGGCATTGAGGAGGGCACTTGGGATGAGCACTAGGTGTTGTATGTAAGCCACTTAGACAATAAGTTATATTTAAAAATAATTGCATGTTAATATGTAACATACATATAACATGTAGATTATATGTTACATAATACATATAATCAACAACAAAAAAAACCCACTAAATATTTACTCACTATTTCTTACTGGGTATGTCTTTCAGAAATGTAAAAGATTACTTAGAACCTGTTCCTCCTTTCAGAGTAGGAGAAGGGAAGAATCACACATGAAAGAAAGATTATGAGAACCAAAATAAAGTACTACAGAGGTTTAGGGAGAGAAGCCTTTTCCAAATATTAAAAATATCTTTTTTTTAAGTTTTATGTTTCATCCTCATAAAAATATGTTTTTTGATAACTAACAACCACATATTTTAAAAGCCAGGTATATTAGGTTTGGTCTGTGAAATGGGAGTTACTGTGATCCTCCCAAGCAAACTTATAAATGAAGTCCTTCAACTATTAAACTATCACAGACGTGTCATGCTACCACACAGAAGAAAAATGTATATGATTCAGCTCCACAATAGGAAACGAAAAATTGTACAGCTTGTGTAATGACGGCCTCCCAAGGAGCTCTAATGGCAAGAGATTTAGACTAGTTTTAAAAGCATTTTCAGCTTAGGGACAAAATTCATTGCCATCCATTATCAAACAGCATCAATATCAAAATCAATAATTATACTTTTGAACACTAATAAAATATTGGCGATGAGGCCAAGTTCTAACATTTCAGCAAGTGAAACAAATGAAAGAAAAAAAAAAAAACGGAATGACAAAACAGCTGCTACATGATGGGGTGAGGAATGCAATCAAGTACAAGATGGACAGCCAAAAAGCTTCAAGGGCAAACGAAAGTATAATTTGAACCAATGTAACATCAACATCAATTGCTTCAGAACATCAGCAGCAGACAAGCATCACTGGAGGGAACAATTAGTGACAGTGACTTGATTTTGGAAAAATAAGAGTCTACAACAAAAATAGGAAGTAACAGATACAACAAAAAGCTCCAGGAGTAACAGCTTTAATCATTCTCATCAAAATAATGGTGCACGTGGCTTAGATAGAAGTCATTTTTAGCTTTCATCGTCCTTCTGGAAATATCATTAGTTGATAATCTTAGTGAATGCACGAGCTTCTAATGTATGTCACAAAGTACAGTTCATTAAATTGAACAGTGAGTGATTTAGACTCGATGCTTTTACAGATAATTAAGAAATCTTGGTTAAACAGATGGAAAAGACAGATGCTGCTCCTTCTCAGTTCTCTAATTTTGAGGGTCAAGCCATTCCATGATTTCTGTCTTAGCCAGATGTGATATAAATATGGAAAAGGCTTTTGATTTAGTGGATGCTGCTCAGGCTATGATAAAAGCTAAGTGGAGTGACTACACTTTGATTATAATTGTCTGGAGACAGGAGACAACAACAAGAAAAGGTCATTTAGAAATTAACCCAAGTTTTAATAATAGTAAAGACTTGTATAACCCTAACTATGTAGTACTCATTTATCTACATGTTTCCCAATGTTAACGCCTTCATTCCTTATAAAACTTCTAGGAGGTAGAATTGAGCCATTTTTCAGATCAGGATATTAAGATACTCGGGGGGATAAGTGACTTGCCCAAAGTCATATAGCTAATACGTGGCTACATGTTACAATACTGAGAGCTCATTTTTGACAGAGGAAGAAATATAAAAGATATCTTATTTCATTCTCTGGAAAGGAGTCCATTTAAATGGAAGGATAATTTCCCTTTCTTCCTTAAAGCTACAAAGGAAATACTGCCAAGAAGGTAACATATTGATATAATCTTTTTTTACATATTCTCTAACTATCAAATTAATATTTTTTCAACCATCAGGAAATCAAGGTCTTTTTTGTATTTTATCACAATGTGTATTATTAATGCAGTTAACAAATTATTTCAATAAATATTTACTAAGTGAGTTTACTATCTGCAAAATAAGAACACTTGGAAAAACACATTCTCTAGAGAAAAACATATTCTCTAATCAGTTTTAAAATTTGAGAACAAGAGCTAACCATACTGGAAATTAACTCCTTCAGCATCCAAACATTTATGCCTCCATCTATGAGAATAATGGTTGTATGTTACACTGGACATGTTTATGTTTTGCAAAACAAAACCCACTGCTAGGCATGATGAAACCAGTGTGAGATGTGCACTAACTTGATAGCTCTAAACAGCCCCTGGAGTGAAGTCCCGCTCCACATCCTCTGATGCTGTGGCTGTTCCAGCTAGTCCGTCAGTGCAGCTCAGGGACTATTGTCCATACTGTGCCACCTCCACATTGCTGCATGCTTCCAGCAAGTTCTCATTCTTTCTCTTTTCTGTTCTCTTTCTCAAAGAATTCCTTTATCACTTAAGTTCTTAACAATTTTCCCTTCTTTTGACACTTTTCACTTCTTTTCTGTCCTTTTATGCTTCTGTTCTGCTCTCTAATAATGATGCTGAGCATTGTGCTTTGGATACTCACTGCTAGCTGAAAACCATTTCTGGTCAGCAAAAAGATGAAATATATTGCCAAAAACCTACCCTCTTTCTTGTCCAGTAGTTTTTGAATTAAATAATGTGTATCACTTCCAAGTTTGCAATCCTATTGGACAGTTGAGGGTTGGAAAGGGTTACTGCTATCATTCTAGTGATTTGAAATAATAGCTGAAATTGAAGACTAGTTCTAATTTTTCATTATTACTCTTCCTGATTTGCACTTAATGATCACTTGAGTTTTTTCTCTTAATCTTTTTTCAAATATATTACCATTCATCAAAATTGTCTTATTTGTCTCCAAATAAAAAGTTGTCTTCGTAAATATATAAAAGGAAACTAGGGTCCAGAAACTCAATTCAAGAGAAGAGGCTGCTTTTTAGTTTACATAATAGGCTACTTTGAAGTATTTTTTAAGTAATTATTAGTATATTATTAATGACTACTCATGTCAAATGATGGCAGTGAATATTATTATAAGTTATTAAATAATATTTAGCACAATATATTTTTTACAATAATGAGCTATTTATTCTCTTTTCTATAAAAGTTTATAATTAAGACTTGGTCATCCAATAAATTTGATTTGGTGATGTCTTACAGTTAAAATTGTTCACAAACTTCTGTGCATGAGATTTCAATTAACGGTTTGGTCCAGTATCTCAAGTCTGAGGACTCAAGGACAGATATTAGACCCAAATCAATGCTGCTCATCTAAGTGGATGTTAAACTGTAACATTCTTGCAGAAATAGTGCACGTCTTCACTCCCCACTCACCCCCCTTGTTTCAGGTTTACCTCTGGGTTATAAGGCATCTATTCCTTCTCCTTTAGAATCATTCTACTCTACTCCAAAATCTTTTCTCCTAATTTTCTAAAGGGAAATTTATAAAACTCTAAATTTACAACAATTTTCACGTCCTACTTGTCACTTTCTTGAGAACCAAGTTCATATGCTATAGACTTTGTTATATCATCCAATATAATACTTGCTTATGTTTACAGTCTCTACTTGATATTTAGCGACATTTCTAGTTATTTCATATGTAAATACGGTCCTACAAGGACTAAAATATACCAGTCCTTAGGAAGATATAATTGAGCTTTGATCTTCCTCTATGCAGTGTTTTGCTTTTTAAATGTTATTTTATTATGGTCAAAATACTTAACACGAAAGTCATCCTCAACACAATTTTAAGTATGCAATACACTGTTGGTCTCTGATGCTGGCATACTGGGCACTCAGTAGTGGCTATAGCCAGGTCAGTCTTTGTAAGTAGAAGTTCATGTTGCTTAACTCATGGACAATCTCCATCCCTGCCAACAAAGCCGTTTTGTTCCTAAATCCATTGAGAAATGACAGGAGTCATTGGGAAAAGAAGCTTATAGATATCCAAAAACCCAGGCTTATCCTATACACTTAATTGTTAAAATCCTCCACTCCTCCCAGAAAATTGTAAGAATTAATAAACAAATTCAGTTAAGTTTAAGGATACAAAAATGCATTTCTATACACTAACAACAAACTATCAGAAATGAAATTAAGAAAAGAATCCTATTTGCATTTGCCTCAAAATCTGAAATAATTAGGCATAAATTTAGGAAGGCAAAAGATCGGTATACTGAAAACTATAACACACTGATGAAGACAACTGAACAAGACACAAATAAATGGAAAGATACTCCATGCTCAAGGATTAGAAAAATTAGTATTGTTAAAACGTCCATATTACCCACAGCAGTCTACAGATTCAATGCAATCCTTATAAAAATTCCAATGCCATTTTTCACAGAAATAGGAAAAAAACAGACTAATATTTGCATAGAAGCACAAAAGGCTTTGGATAGCCAAAGCAAACTTGAGAGAGAAGAACAAAGCTGTAGGTATCACACTTCCTGATTTCAAACTACGTTACAAAGCTATAGTAATCAAAACAGTATGGTATTGGCATAAAATCAGATACATAAACTGATGGAACAAAATAGAGAGCCCAGAAATAAAACAATGTATATAAAGTAACAGCTTTATGACAAAGAAGACAAGAATATATAATGGAAAAAGATAGTCTCTTCAATAGATAGTGCTAAAAAAATTGAAGAGACACATGCAAAAGAATGAAACTAGGCCCCATCCATACCAAAACCAACCAACCAACCAACCAACCAACCAACCAACAAAAAACACCTAAAAATGGATTAAGATTTAAATTTAAAGCCTGAAACCATAAAACTCCTAGAAGAAAATAAAAAGGAAAAACTCCTTGACTTTGGTCTTGGAAATGATTTTCTGAATTTGACAACCAAAACAAAGGCAACAAAAGCAAAAATAAACAAATCAGACTCCGTAAAACTAAAAAGCTTTACACTGCAAAGGAAACCATTAACAAAATGAAAATGCAGCATACAGAATGAAGGAAGTGTTTGTAAACCATGTATCTGATAAGGAGTTAATATTTAAAAATATATACAAACTTATGCAACTCAATATAAAAAAACAATCTGATTAAAAAGTGGACAGAAGAACTGAATAAACATTTTCCAAAGAAGACATACAAATGGCCAGCAGCTACATAAAAAGGTGCTCAATATCACTAATCATCAGGGAAATAAAAATCAAAACCACAATGAGATATCACCTCACACCGGACTGACTGGCTATCATCAAAAAGATGAGATAACAAGTGTTAGCAAGGGTGTGAAGAAATTGGACTCATTGTATCCCCTTGGTAGGAATGCAAAATGGCAGAGCTGCTATGCAGAATTTATTAACGCAAGCTACATAACGAGATTAACAAATGATTAATGATGCTAATGGAAACACCTGTAGCCAACCAATTTGAGATTAGGTAGAACTAGCTTTGAGTTAAATTTTCTTAAAGTTCTATAAACTTCTTTGGCTTCTCTTTCCTTCTTGGTGAGATGAGGATAGTGGTGAAGTCCAAATGAGATAATCAATGGGAAGATTTTGACAAAGTAGCAACTGTTCAGTATAAGTTGTTAACTACATAGATATAGCCTTCTTCTTTTAGTTTCCACTGTTTCCCTTGTAAATATATTATATTGTAGATGTGTTAATAATAGTAGTCATAATAAACCAGTAAGGAAGTACCTTTAAAAAAAAAAAAAAAAGTACCATCAGGCTGCCTGGGTGGCTCAAACGGTTAAGCATCTCACTCTTGGTTTCAGCTTAGGTCACTATCTCACAGTTGGTGAGTTTGAGCCCAGCATCAGGCTCTGTGCTGCCAGTGCAGAGCCTGGTTAGAACTCTCTCTCCTCCCACCTCTCTCTGCCCCTCCCGCTCTGTCTCTCAAAGTATATAAACTAAAAAAAATTAAAATTAAAAGTACTATTATAAGAGAAATAAAAATTTCCATATTACTTGTCTAGTCTCCTATCACATATCTGTTCTACACTAAAAGAATAGATTGGATGCTCCATCATGAGAGTCCTGATGCAGTCCTGATACTGCTGGAGAGTAGGGAGTTGCAGTATTTCTTTCCGTCTTTCCTCTGTGACAATCTAACAGCTTTTGGCAAGCTGAGAAAGAAATAATTCCCAATTTGTCCTTATGTATTCAATTTATATCTTACCTTTTTACATCAACCATAAATTATTTATCTACACAGAGATTATCTTTCACATTCATTTTGTGATGTTTTACTTTTTAAAAAGGTGGATGTTCCTTTGAATTATAATCTAGTGGGAATTCTATTACAGTTCAAATTCACCACAGAGAAGAACGAATCAAAGCAGGTTTATTAACAGAACATTTTTCTCCTTATTCTTCTCCAAGAAATATTTATCATGAATTTTCCTCATTTAATTCATATTACTAAAACCTCATGATATAAATCTCATTGCATCATAACACTGCAGGGACATGTCGTCACAGAGTACCAACACAGGGCTGTGCATACATAATCTGCAGCCAGACTGCCTGAAACCAGAATCACAATTCTATCTTTTAACAACTGGAAAAACTTAACAAAATTGTACCTCAGTTTCCTATCTGCATAAGAGCAATAATAATACCAATGGGTTTGTGTAAGGATTAAACAAGTTAAACACTTACCTTTGATACCTAGCTCTTCACAATTATAAATCTTTGAGGGATATATCTCCATTTCTTAAAAATAAGTTTAAGTAGAGGTCATACATTTCAAGAGGCCTGAAAATTTTCTAATTTGCTATTCCTCTTTAGGTATAGGTAGATAATTTATTTCTTTTTAAAAAATTGTAAATAGTTTATTGTCAAGTTGGTTCCCATATAACACCCAGTGCTTATCCCCACAAGTGCCCTCCTCCATGCCCATCACCCCCCTCCCACTTCCTCCACCCAATCTGCCCTCAGTTTGTTCTCAGCATTCAAGAGTCTCTCATGGTTTGCCTTCCTCCTTCTCCCCCACTATTTTCCCCCTTCTTATCCCCCATGGTCCTTCGTTAAGTTCCTCCTAATCCTCTTATACGCGCAAATTTATCTTCAAAAGACCTGAAAATAAGATTTAAAAAATTTTTAAATTTTAGACCAGAACACTGAAATGAGAAACAGAAAATAGTTGTTTTTCTACACTTCTTTCTAAAGCTTCTACCTAAAAGCAAAAGTGAAGATACAACCTGGTGAGGCAAGGCCTGTTGGTACCATTCCTGCCTGACTCATGAAAATGCTCCATAAATCCAATGGTCTCCATTCTGATCTGTGAAGGGCCTGAAAGGATGTTTGACCTATTATTTCCCAATCGGGAACATTCATAATGCCTAGTCGTGCTCTCTTTGAATCTACAGTGCATAATGAGTAATTATAGACTGTCTTATCTTTATTTATTTGGACTTGGAAGTCTCATGAGTAAAAAAGGTAAGGCTAATAAAAACATCCATAGAAAATATTTGATAGGAGTTTAATAGTAATATCAAAATATAATTAATACAGGTATAAAATTGGATTTTAAAATCAGCAGTCATGTGGCTAAAGGCAAAGACATTACTCTGTGGTACATGGTCCACAAATTCTTCTAAAGAATTTTTGTATTTTAATCATTTCCTTCCATAGTTATCTCTGAGAATGATAGAGCATTTTGAAAAATACATAAACTGTAATCTATTATGGAAATAACTATACTTGGACTATATATTTCTACTATGCAAAGTAAAACATGTAGTAAATTGTGATGTCTCCTATTCACTTTCTGATTTTAATTTTTAAATTCCAAAACAAAAGAATCAAAAATTGCATTTACTCATATTAGTTGTATTTATTTATATTGTTCATATGAAACAATATACCGTGGCAAAGAATACAAAAACAGTTTAATATTAGGAAATCTATTAATAGTAAAATTCAAAACCAATACATCAATTGAGAAAATATCTGTTTATTTTGACAGATGTCAAATTAATCATCCTATTATTAACACGGGAGAAATACAAGAATGCTTCCTTAACATAATACATACCAAAAACTGATATCATTTTAAATGAGAAAGTACTATGAGGAGTCCTGTTTAATTATAGGAATAAAGCACAAGTACTATTTTGGATACACTAAACAGTAAAATTAAATTTGAAAAGGAAATAAAAGTTAAAATTATGTTCAGAAAGCTGTAAGTGCATATCAGTACATAAGTTATAATAAAGTCATGGGGGGGGCGCCTGGGTGGCTTAGTCGGTTAAGCGTCCGACTTTCGCTTAGGTCATGATCTCGCGGTTCATGGGTTCGAGCCCTGCGTCGGGCTCTGTGCTGACTGCCAGCTCAGAGCCTGGAGCCTGTTTCAGTCTGTGACTCCCTCTCTCTCTGACCCTCCCCTGCTCACGCTGTCTCTCTCTCTCTCCTAGAAATAAATAAAACATTAAAAAAAAATTAAAAAAAAAGTTATAATAAAGTCATTAAAGGATAAAGAATGGAGTATTTCCTTAATTGTTTTGAGGCAATTAATGATTTCAAGAGAACAAAATAAATGCATCATCCCAACATTTTACGTACATAAACACACACACACACACACACACACACACACACATTCCAGATATAATAGAAAGTAAATGCTCAAAACAAAACAACCACAACACTCACAGTTAAGAGAAAATCATAGGTGAATATTTATTCAACCTTATGTTGAGAGTCATTTCTATAAAAAATAAATCAATTGTATTAGAGAATGTTAGTAAGTATGACCATTTATGGTTACAAGATGCAGACACTCAATTAGCCAGAAAAAAAGAAAAACTTACAGGCTTCTTGGAAACACTAGCAGCAAGTCTGTTTTAAGGCCTCTTTTTCTTCCCCAAGATTTGTTTGTTTGTTTGTTTGTTTGTTTAAAGGGATGTACTTTGGTAAAAACAATACAAAGCTATGTATTAGTCCAAATGGTAACTCATGGGTTGCCATAGAGCTTATTTTCTCCATTAATTTGCTTTAAAAATGTAAGAAAAATCGTTTCAATATGAGAATTCATAAAATTTCCAGGGTATTAATAACAAATAACACATTTTTTGGATAGCTATTAAATTACACTGATTAAACTGCATCCAAATGTCTCAAAGGTTTAATGGACAACAAATGTAACTTTTAGAATACTTTATCTTTTTATAATATGTAGAATCGAAAAGCTTTCATCTGTATTGGCTATGAAAACCTCCAAGTTATAGAAACATAAACTAAACATTTTCATGTTGATGGAAAAATGGTTTTTCACGAACATCTCAACAGTATACTATTCCCCAAATAAGTTCGTATTAGACTCTGTAATGTACTCTTGCAAGTAAAGTTGTATTAAACTAACTGATAATTAGCACGAAAAAAAATTCCAGGGAAGACTATAGGAAAATAGGTGTTTCAAACAAACTAGCAGCGCCTTTATTTATGCTTTTCTTTACAGTATTGTAGTCATGACCATATTTAAAGAAACTTTAAAACAATCCAAGCATACTGAAATTTTTGTACTAGTACAAACGGCATACACATAAAGTATATAATCAATGGAAGGCTGCAATGGAGTAGAAGGAAGTAAGGTCTCTATTACAGCTATAATGTGCAAGGCTGCAAAAATATAAGGCTGTAATAAAAAAAAAATATGGGGGCAGGTACTTAACCCAGAGTACTATTTAACAACATTAGTAAATTTGGATTATGCTCCTTCAGGACCAAATGGAATAATGCTTGAGCATTATAAAAATGCTTTAAGACAAAGTGACTTGAAATTTCAGCACTGTTTGAGTTTAAAAATATTTTTCTATCACACTTTTATTACTGATTTAGTGGAGGTAGAAAGCCTACTTTACTGCATTTAACAATTGCTGTAATCCTTAAGAATTACCAACAACAAAAAAAATTCACTTATCACATTTATCAGAACCCTCTATTTTCCTTACCAACTTTTTATCTTATGAATCTACTATATTATCTCTCAACAGACAATATCCTTCTCTGAAATGGAGATTATGATTATGTAAAATTACTTTCATTCTATTTTAAAGCTATGAGGGAGAAGTAAATAGGCATTTTGAAAGTACAAAAAAATACATAGCCTTACTATGTTTGTTGTCTCACCAATCTGGGATCCCAAGAGCAATAGCAACACCATAAATAATAACTTACATTAAAAGTATAAATATTAAACAAAATTCTAAAACTGGGTAGTAAACTATATGTACATGGTTATGTCAAAGTAGACAGGAATATCTAGAAGATATTTCCTAGAAATACATGGAACAAATTAATGTCATGGTGCTTTCTGCACATTTATACCCACAATCCTTATAATGGTTAAAAGAATATTCCACTTTGATTCAAAGTTTTAAAATAAAGTATCTCCTTTAACAATCTTTTAAAAAAAGGTTTCTTTCTTTCTTTCCTTCTTTCTTTTTTAATATATTCTCTTAAATAGCTTATTGTCAAGTTGGTTTACATATAACACCAGTGTTCATCCCAACAAGTGCCTTCCCCCATGCCCATCACCTCCCTTCCCCTCTCCCTCACCCCCATCAGCCCTCAGTTTGTTCTCAGCATTCAAGGGTCTCTCATGGTTTGCCTCCCTCCCTCTCCCCCACTATTTTTCCCCTTCTTCTCCCTCATGGTCCTGTTAACTTGCTCCTAATCCACCTATATGTGCAAACATTTGATATCTGTCCTACTCTGCCTGACTTATTTTGCTCAGCATAACACTCTCAGTTCTATCCAAGTTGTTACACGTGGCCAGATTTCATTCTTTCTCATTGCCATGTAGTATTCCATTGTATGAATATACCACATCTTCTTGACCCATTCATCAGTTGATGGACACTTAGGCTCTTTCCATAATTTGGCTATTGTTGAGAGGTTTGCTATGAACTTTGGGGTACATGTGCTCCTATGCATCAGCACTCCTGTATCCCTTGGGTAAATTCCTAGCAGTGCTATTGCTGGGTCATAGGGGAGTTCTATAGTTCATTTTTTGAGGAACCTCCATACTGTTTTCCAGAGGGGCTGTACCAGTTTACATTCCTACCAAGTGTAGGAGGGTGCCCATGTCTCCACATCCTCGCCAGCATCTAGTCTCCTGATTTGCTCATTTTAGCCACTCTGACTGGCATGAAGTGGTATCTCAGTGTGATTTTGATTTGTATTTCCCTGATGATGAGGGACGCTGAGCATCACTTAATGTGTCTGTTGGCCATCTGGATGTCATCTTTCGAGAAGTGTCTGTTCATATCTTCTGCCCATTTCTTCACTGGCTTATTAGTTTTTCAGGTGTGGAGTTTGTTGAGTTCCTTATAGATTTTGGATACTAGCCATTTATCTGATATGTCATTTGCAACTATCTTTTCTCATTCCATCAATTGTCTATTAGTTTTATTGATTGTTTCAATAGATCAATCAATAAATGATGTCCCAGTAGTTCATTTTTGCTCTTGACTCCCTTGCCTTTGGGGATGTGTCAAGTAAGAAATTGCCACAGTTGAGGTCAAAGAGGTTTTTCCTGCTTTCTCTTCTAGGGTTTTGATAGAGAATTCATGAACAGGGAATGGGCAGATAGAATGGAAGAGAGAGAATTCCAAGCAGGCTCCCTGCTGTCAGTACAGAGCCCAACACAAGACTCAGTCCCACAAATCATGAGATCATGTTCTGAGCCAAAATCAAGAGTCCGAGGCTCAACCAACTGAACCACCCAGGTGCCCCTATTTTAACAATCTTATAAAAAGTTCAGAGTACGAATTATGCATTTTAGGATTAAACAACAACAAAAAAAGTTCAGCTGAAGCAACAACAGTCATTACTGCTGAGGGTTTTTTTTAGAAAAGTATTTTTAGTTGGTTATTCTTAACGAACAGTTGGGGCTGATACCCTGAATCAGTCAAAATGATTGAATAGTCCTGCCATAGTTATTCTAAGGTGTGATAATAACATCAGCCTTGATATTTTCTCATTAATTTCCTCGCATAATTAGGTTACGGTATACCTCCAGGGGAAAATTCCACTCCACTGTCCATGAAATCCCTTTACAGAAATATTGACAGCATATAAAATTCTATATAAGGACATTTATTTTAAAATATATATTAAACAGTTTAGTTAATTGCATGATACTGTTAATATATAATTTTTAAATATTTATATGTACATAAACATTTTTGTAGGAGTATATAGACATGCATTAGAGTGTGTGTGTGTGTGTGTGTGTGTGTGTGTGTGTGTTCCGGGATGTCTCATTCTTCAAAATTTATTCACTTCACCAGAAACCACCCATATATTTTTATTTCTGCTTTTTACGGTCTTAGCATTAACTCATAAGTCACAACTGATTTCTGCTTTGCAGCTGTTCAGAGACGCTACATATGAAGTAAGCCTTAGAACCAGGCAGGAATTAGCTCTTCTCTTTACATCAGTAGGACTTTCACATTTGCTTATTCTTTTCTTTGTTGTTTGTTTGTTTATTTTGAGAGAGAGAGACAGCACAAGAGGGTTAGGGGCAGAAAGAGAGGAAGGGCGATAATTCCAACCACGCTCCACATTTTCAGCACAGAGCCCAGCGTGGGGCTTGATCATACAAACCATGAGATCATGACCTGAGCCAAAATCAAGAGTCAGACGCTTAACTGACTGAGCCACCCAGGCATCTCTGTTTATTCTTGAAATTTACTTTTCAGTTGCTTTTCTAAGTAGGCCACATTGTCACTTCTGCCACCACTGGTTCTTCCAAGGGTCCTGATGATTATTTTGCTGTTCAACTTCTAACTGCTTCTATCATACCCCTGTATTACAACTAATACTACAACTTATACTATTATCTGTTACTGCTCTGAAAGTACCATTATTTACCATCAGTGGTTTGTATGAACAAACAACTCCCTTCAAATAAAATAAATTTTTTGAAAATGCCTCCTCTTTCTACTTTTGGAATTGTGGTCCATATTCTCTGTTATTCTAATTTTGTTCTTTCCTATATTCTCTTTTCTATTGTGGTCATCTTATGTGCTAACTTTACTACTTGCTTTAAATAATTTAATTTCAAATATACCCTTTCCTTTCAGTAACCACCTATAAGCATGTATAAAATTTTCCATGGGATATAGAAGAATATATTCTTATTTTTCTATGGATTTAGATGCTTCACCCTTCTTCATCCCTTATTTGTTTCTTTCTTTTTTTTCCTACAAGTCTGAAATGTGTTGGAATTTTAATATCTTTTTCAAAAATAAGTCCATACCAATAACTATATCAGCCAAACATTTTTTGAATATTTGATTTATAAATGTTGAACATTTTATATGAATCACTATAATAAGACCATCATTTAATCTTAAGATTATAAAAATCATACTGTAAATAATAACAAGTGTTAATATTTCACCAAATGGATATGTGAGTATTCTCACTCACTTGATGGTGATAAATGTATAAAGAAATAATTTGAGGGGCACCTGGGTGGCTCAGTCAGTTAAGCATTAGACTTCAGCTCAAGTCATGACTCTGGGGTTTGTGAGTTCTAACCTCATGTCAGGCTCTGGGCTGATAGTTCAGAGCCTGGAGCCTGCTTCGGAGTCTTTGTCTCCCTCTCTATCTGCCCCTCCCCCTCTCATGCCCTGTCTCTCTCCATCTCAAAAATAAATAAACATAAAAAAAAAAGAGGGAGACAATTTGAAATTAGGCTATTTGTGAAATTAGAATCTAGACTAGTTTCATTTTCTAGATTTTGACCACAATCATACTTTTTCCTTTGCTTCAGGTGTAATTCTCTCCTATTTTCTAGACTCAAATCATTATCATATTTTTTCTTTGCTTTAGGTATAAGAGCACTCATTTTTCTTAATGTGACATTCAGTTTGCTAGAATATGCTAACATACCTCCTAAATCTCTGACTTTAATTGTTAATCAATGCTTAAACTATCTATTGAGTCTAATGAAAGTTAGCATAAGTTAAGCCTATTTTTGCCTCAAACTATGGTAATGCCTCAATTAAGAACTATATACAATTATCCATTAATAAGACAGAAAAGAGAGTTCAATATCTTTCAATACTTACAAAACTGCAAACTGAGTTCATTGTCATCTAACAATGAAATCTGTAAAACATCAGACTTTCACCAAGTAAGGTATGTTTAGTTCATTAGAGAGGCAGTTGACACTAACATGGGCATTGAGGAGTTAACTCATTTTCAAAGAAAATATTAAAATATATAAATACAATCAAGGTGATCATTTTTATTTTATAATAAGGAAAACATTTATACAGGGTCTGCCTCACCCTTTGACTTAATAATAAATCTTGCAAAAAGGCAAATGGTTACATAGAATAGGAGGTCATGTAATACACATTCTATATTCCACTTTTATGAGAAAGCCAAATAGGAAAAATCATAGTCAGGCTTACATCAGAGTCTTAACCAAAAAACTAATTTCTAGTATTTCTTGAAATCAAATCAGATTCAACCTTATGAACCACATACACCAAGTCATTAAAAAAATCATTTATATAGTCTTGGCCCAAAGCAAGGTACAGACATAAAATAATAATTTCAAAAGAGTATTGTAGCAATGGTAGCATTATTACAGTAAGTATATCACCTTCTAACATGTCAGTATAATTTGAAAGAGATAAAATTTTCTTGAATATTTGAATTCTGGAATGTTTATTAGAAATTTAAGCATTACTTTAGAGTTTTGCCGTGTATGTTGAGTTTTCATCAACGAACTAAAATGGGCCTTTTTTAAAAAAAGACAACATTAATATTTTTTGAGATGTTGTGGCATGATTACACTGACTCATCAACATACCTATGAGTTAACAAATGAAATGCACATCTGCTATCCACATATAGTATTAATAATTAATAAATAAAAATATTCTACATTTTTATTTTTCAACACTGATACACAGGATAATTTCAAATTTGTGTTATTTCATAAACATTCTGGTCAGCATGCCATAGAAGAAATTGGTGACAAATATCCCAAAATTGTTTGTAGAATAGCTAAATTACAACTTTACTGGTAAATAAATCAAGTTTCTAGGATATCAGCTGACAATGAAATTTACTTAAAAGAGGGAAAACATTAACTTATCAGTGCACCACTATTATCTGTGTCATGTTGCCTTTTTTGGCGACCTTTTCTATCTTGTCTCTATTAACTGTTTAGGAGCAAATGCTACAACATAAAGAATGTATTAAAATAATGCATATGTAGAGAGCTATCTTCTAATTTAAAAAGAATTTCTCAGAAATTCTTTCTTTCTAATCATTTGGAGAAAAATTAAATTTTGTCCCAGATTTTAAGATATTTATTTGCAGCTAACTCGGAAATAAGTCACTATATTTGGCTAAAAAGTTGCAATGGATTCTATGAGAATAAAAATAATTCTAGTACATAAAATGGGGAGAAGAAATTATTTTTTGTCTAAATTCCTTTTAACTCTCCACAGGTCTGGGGTAGCAGGAATAGGGTTTCATAACTTTGGAGCTATTCTTATGGTTCCAGTAACTTAAACACTGGAAGATAGAGTGGGAATCTGCAGAAACCTGAGATTCAAGTACTTGAAAGGGCTTCTTTATTCCACAAATATATGTCAGCACCAGTTAAGTGACAGCAAATATTCCAGGAATTTATGAAAAAAGCCAGCAAGTGGTTCTTATGAATCTTGTATTTAAATGTAATAAGTATAAATTCCATGTTCCGTTTTCCAGAAACAATACTGATAATAAAAATACATAGTATAGAATCGAGACATGTAGAAAGAAGAAAGATAGTAAGTACAAATAAATGAAGAGATTCCCATATGACTACATATTGCCTTGGACTAACAAAATTCCCCTTGATAAATCCTGGGTAACTTACCTCCTAAATATATCTAACTGACTAGAATAATCAGAAACTCAAGGCACGATTCCTCTATCAATGGAAGGTGCTAAGCAGAATAAAATCTTCAGGCACAATATTCTTTTCTTCAGAGGTAGGACAACTCTGCATGATTCATTTCAAACTCAAGTTCTCCATTTGGCAAATTTTAGAATTTGTAAATAAAGTGGCATAAGCGATTCAATAAAAAAAAAAATGTATGTCTTGGGTGAGTGAAATAGTAAAGCAAAGTAAATAACCACAGGAGTCATAGCAGCAATTCTATTTTATTCAGAAGTTAGTTATGAATTGCAGTCATACATTATATCAAAGAAGTTTTATTTTCTATATGAGATGATAAAGAGGTGGATATAGAAAAGGTTATCAAGCCCAGGCAGAGTGGGGAATTTGGAGAGGAGCTGAAGAAATTGTCTTTCTGCATGAAGGTATGTGGCAATAGCCAAATCATAACATCACCTATAAAGCTTCTAATCTCAGGTCAGAGTTCAGCACAACGCCCTGCCCCTGCCAAGCCTCAAAGCATGGGTTTCGTGAACTCAAGTCATAATTCATGTCAAGGGAAGTCTTGGGGAAAGGGAGTAGAATCCTAGCAAGAGCAATGTTGAGTTTAAGACATGTGCTTCTGGAAGAATGGGTGTTTCCAACATGTCTATCTTGGACTGGCAGAAAGAACCACATTATCCTGTGTGTGAGACCACTTTCTCTTCTGAGGCCCCACTCTCAGCTGTGCAATGACCACGGCCCAGGATGAACAGCCCAAATGACAGTATCCTAAGTCAACCCCCTACTAAGAGGTAAGAAAAACTCAACATATGAGATGTAGCTGCAGAAATTATGATATATTAATATCCTGAAGAATCTTTGCAAGTCTCCTGTTTACCCTCTCAGTTTTTCTCCCAAAGAAATTTGGGGGACCACAGAACATCAAGGATTTGAGATGTCAGAGTTGAATTTCTGAATGAATGAGTGAATGAAGATATCAAAATAAAGCATAAATACCTCAGATAAGGTGGGTGAAAGGAATAAAAATAAGGCTCTTTTCTATACTTATATGAAGCAAGGAAAGCTGGTTTAAAGAAATTCATAAAATTTGCAAATATAGTTGAGTAATTATAGGAAAACATAGTCTTACCATAACTTACAGAAAATTACACAAAGATTTAAAATAAACTAAAAATTTTAAAAAGACATATAGAAAATGTATTGTGGCTTTGGACTGCATTACTGTGGGCAACTTAGGCTTGTTATAAAAATCTTGAAAAAAAAATAGTTTAAGTAAAGAACAAAAAAACACTTCAAAAGCAATTACTTACATTCAATTTTCATTAATTTCTATTTTAAAACAACTTTTACCAAAGCATGATTCCAACTTTCTAAATTAAGGAAGTATTTTTTTCATCCATAATAAATACAAGAATAAGGTGCAATGGTTCTCCCAGAATGAGTTGAGAGACCAATATCAATAAAGATGATGTGACAGAGAAAAAAATGAATTTAACACACACATATTTTACTAGGACTTGATGATCACTGTCTTCCTTCCAGTTTCAAAAATCGCAACTCAGAGACATAATATAAACTGAAGAAAAGAGATCTGCATTCATCAAAAACCAATACTCTAGTCTTTTTTTTTTTTTCTCCACTAATATCGATTTGCAGTATCTACCTGGATGGAAAATTTGATCATAATCTTTAAATTACTACAATGTGTTAAAAGTTCAAGTCTGTTTCATTAAATGACAGCAAAGGTTGATGTTTCCATTTTGCTGATCTATTACAAAGAATTAAATGGTAAAATCCAGTAATAATAGGCTCCAGTAACATCTACGAACTTGGCAATAGACAGGCTATATAACTAAAATAGTAATTACCAAATATAGCATGCAATGCTTAGGGAAAAAAGAGTTTTGTAAAGATTTTTTAAATTAGTTTTCTCATTTTCCCCTTTTCATGAAGTGATTCATCTGGGTAAGACAAAATCAATTCCTAATTTTCAGAAAAATTAGAATTCTATAATATTTTAATTATCCTTTGATATGGCTATACTGAGATAGTAAATCAATACTAAAAATTGTTTTTTATAAGAAATTAAAATATAGCCAGAAAAAGCCAGAAAAGATAATTCTCATTCTTACATGCCTATCCTCAACATAAGTATATTGACTTCAGTATATTAACTTTTGTTGAAACTCTTGCCACATGTGAAACTCTGTTTCTCTCTATTGGGACTCCCACAGGTCCTGTTTGTTTCTTATTCATAATTTACCATCTAAGAGAAATTTAATGGTGCCTTGTTATTTGAGCACCCTGACTCTCCTCCCTCAATAAGCTGAATATCTGTAGGTATTTTACGTGGCCATGTTTAAAGTTTTGGTGACAAAAATATAGTCATTTCTTGCTTCCACAAGACAATGCAGATTTCTGAGACAACTTTTTTTTTTTTTTTTTTTTTTTTTTTTTAAGGCTCTGCTTCTTTTGAAGCTTAAGAAAAACAGAGCCAGGCTTGGTTGTCTATGGAGGTATTACAGAGTATGGCCTTCAGATGAGATCTGTTCTGTGTGCAGCTTGAAAAGTTAATAATCATCAAGTTAGAAACTTCCTACTTACCATCTCTGCAGTGTACCTCCAGCCTGCACGATGGAACTTCTGCCAGAGTCACTGGAATAAAAGAATCCCTTACTAAGGCTGACAGCTATATACATGTGCCCTAGCCTAGGATGAAGGTGGCAAGGCTCCTTACTTGGTTCCTAATAGACATTTTCCCTGGATTTGAGACTCCTGAGCCTGATTCTGTTAAGCCACATTCAGGTGGGCTCTCACCTGAGAGAGGCCCCTGTGCTCAGATCCCTTGTGATTCATGCTAATCATAACTGAAAAAAGATCTTGCTCTGTCTCCATTCACTTGGACTACTTGATGTGCTAGTGCCCCTGCAGATGATAAATGTAGGTAGAAATAAAAATGAGTGAATAGGGCATAATTATTCCAATTATTCCCCCTGACTGTGCTGATTTCTGTCTATTTCCATTTCTTGGTTGTCATTTCCAGGTGGGATGTCCTTGCCTACTATAGAATTGGTAACCTGTTATTTCTGATAATTTTACATAGATATGATACACCATGAATAAAATTATGTTTCAAGATATGTAATTAGAGTACAGAGAGCAAATGAATTGTCACTGTACAATGAAATTACAAAATAGGTATTCTAAATAGTAGACTAGAAGGTCTCATAAATACAGCCTGCCCTTTGCATGGACCCGTTACTGAGACCACACCATGCTCCATTTCTTCACTCTACAAACAATAAACATGCTGACCTTGTTAAAAAAAAAACTGCTTAAAATGGCAATATTTGTTTTTAATATTAGAAAGTTTTCACTATACACTTTCAAAGCAAGTCTTTCTCACTTCTCACTGGTTTTATTTTTCTAGAACGGGAGCAAACTAAATTTTTAAGGCCCCAAATAAAAGTTAAAAAATTAAGCTTCCTTCAGACTCTAAGTCCTTTGAGGAACATATTATATTAAAAGCATAAATGTGGAGCGCCTGGGTGGCTTAGTCGGTTAATCGTCTGACTTTCGCTTAGGTCATGATCTCGCGGTTCGTGGGTTCGAGCCCCGCGTCGGGCTCTGTGCTGACTGCCAGCTCAGAGCCTGGAGCCTGTTTCAGTCTGTGACTCCCTCTCTCTCTGACCCTCCCCTGCTCACGCTGTCTCTCTCTCTCTCTCTCTCCTAGAAATAAATAAAACATTTAAAAAAAATTAAAAATAAAAGCATAAATGTGTTTTGAACATTTTATGTCTTTGGTTTTTAGCACTTCAATTTTCTGAATAGACAGTAATGTGAAATTCTAAGAAAAAAAATCAGTCACAGCTATAGTACTGTCAGGGGCATAGGTATTATGTGCTTGTTAGTTTTGATAATATTTAGTTGAAAAGGGGTCTTTGCAATAAATTGGTCTAGTTTATCTAAGTAGATGATAAAAATCAGCCTAAAGTTTAAAAAAAGTAAAGGTCAAGTATAGAAGGCCATATTTTCTTAGAAATAATAATAAAAGTGAGATATGTAAAGATTTTATTATCTTGGATAAAAGTAAAAGAATATTGCTGTTAAACAGAAACCATGTAATTATACAATGAACATAAAACAGTAATTGTCTGAAATAATATAATCAAAGGAAAGTATAAAATCATGACAAAATTTGATAATGATTATGAAACTGAGAATTATGGTTTTCAGAAGACTTACGATTAGTATCTGACAACAGGCAGTAATAAAACAGGAAAATATCATCATCCCACAATGTGACACAGAGGTAAAGGATCAAGTTCTGAGGACTATGTCCCGTGATTTGACTTCTTTCCCCAGAGAGTTTTGTGCTGGGACTCTACAATGTATGACTCACAAGAGTCATCATGTGTAGAATGTCATTTCCTATTCCCATCTCTAAAAATTAAAGTTGTGCAATTCTATCAAGCTTATATTTACATTAACTACTTTTATTAAGATCATTCTGATATATTGTAAACATTCCATCATTTCCAACTTCTGCAAGAGACACAGATACAAACCTCAATGTAAAATCAGGTGTGTGAATCTACATCACTTTCAGTTAAACCCTGTTTGGTGCCTGCATATGAGTTCCTTTTTCTCTCTCCTTTCTTCAAATGCTCTAAAGCATCTTGGCAGACTACTCATTGTGAGGAGAATGGTGAATACATAAACAAATGAATGAACAAAGGAGATATCTAAATATAGACTAAAGCGTGACTCTAGATAACAATCTATAGAGGAACCTACACAAAGACATACTCATTGATACTTTCCACTAGCATTATATGTATGTAGCTATCTCTATCCTATGAATCTAGGGGTTCTCTAGAGTCTGTAGAGACTTGAATCATCCATCAGTGTTATCCTATCACCTAGCACAGCAACTGGTATAATAGACTGCTGACTTTAGCAAAAATCCATTTCCTTTCCTTCCTGGACACACTAACTAGATTACATTTTGCCAGCATACCTGATAGTTAAGTCTAGTCATATGATTCCTCCTCGGCAATATAATATGTGTCATTTATGGGCTATGCTCTAAGAAGTGTCTAAGAGCACTTCTTCTACCTGATGGAAACAGAGAACAAAGAGGACCAAATGGTCACAGAGCCATAGAAGAGAAGTATATCAGCTCCTGAATTATCTGAGGGAGAACTGCCTATTGACCAGGAAAATCTGCCTGGCTAAGGAGAGGTAAGGAGTGTGCTTAGGTATCAAATTTAAGGAGGCACTTGCTCTCATGTCCTTGAGTTCATTCCTTAGATGACAATTCTTAATATAATTCAATTACTGAAAAAGTTTTCTGCTGAGGAACAAGAGACTCTCTACCATTGTGCAAAGCTTCTAATGACCATATGCAGCTCCAATTTGAAACTGGGAATTAATTTTAATTGTGCCAATTAATGTCCTATGGGTTTGAAGAGCAGGTACTACCTTAATTACCCATGGATAGAATGAAAACTAAACTCCCTAATACACAGAATTCAACATTAGTAAGCAAGCTACGGAATAAAGGAAGTGGTTACTTTAGGGCCTAAAGGAAATTACTTTTAAAAGGCTTTATTATTCAGTGAAATTATTCACATTATTCATATACATTATTTTTCTTAAAACTGACAGTATTGGCCTGGAAGATTCAGTCACATTCCACATACACTAAATGGGATATCTTGAAGGTTAATTTTTTTTTTTATTTTCTAGGAGAGAGAGAGAGAGACAGCGTGAGCAGGGGAGGGTCAGAGAGAGAGGGAATCACAGACTGAAACAGGCTCCAGGCTCTGAGCTGGCAGTCAGCACAGAGCCCGACGCGGGGCTCGAACCCACGAACTGTGAGATCATGACCTAAGCGAAAGTCGGACGCTTAACCGACTAAGCCACCCAGGCACCCCTGAAGGTTAATATTTTTAAATGCAGTTAAAAAATATAAATTACAAGTGTGAGAACTTTATAAAATGGGTGAAATTTAAGAAACAAAACAGATGAGCATGGGGAAGAGGGGAATAAGAGAGAGAAACAAATTGTAAGAGACTCTTAACCATAGAACAAACTGAGGGATGATGGAGGGGAGGTGCGAGGGATAGGCTAAATGGGTGATAGGTATTAAAGAGGGCACCTGTGTTGAGCACTGGGTGTTGTATGTAAGTGATGAGTCACTAAAATCTACTCCTGAATCCAATATTATGCTATATGCTAACTAACTAGAAGCTAAATAAAATGTGAAAAAATTTTTAAATAAAAACTTTAGGGGCACCTAAGTGGCTCAGTCAGTTGGGCATCCAACTTTGGCTCAGGTCATGATCTCACAGCTCGTGGGTTCGAGCCCCACATCGGGCTCTGTGCTGACAGCTAGCTCAGAGTCTGGAGCCTGTTTTGGATTCTGTGTCTCCCTCTCTCTCTGACCCTCCCCTGCTCACGTTGTCTCTCTCTGTCTCTCAAAATAAATAAAAACATTTTTAATAAAAAACTTTAGAAATTCTTAATTAGCACTTGTGTACTTTGCACAGCAAAATGAGGAATTTTAAAAGATAAATAACATATGACAGTTGTTCTTGACGCTGTAGTTCTCATCAACAAATGACCACGCAAAAACCTTGCAGTACATGAAAATTTTAACAATGGGAAAAATAGACAAATATGAGATGAATCATATGAACAATTTTATACAAATTGTGAATGTGACTTGTTTTCTATAAAATAATAAATTATATTGAACAAACATTTGATATGTAAGGAAATTATAGAAAAAATAAAAGCATAGTCTTTAAAAATAAAGAAAAAAGAAATTAGGATGTGAATTAAAATTATTTCTTTATATCCTTACTAACAATGTAAGTAAAATATTGTTTCTTATGTTTCCAATATTATTTTCCTTTATTTTATACAATAACAACATGTGTGCATTTTATTACACTTGAAAATTAAAGAAAATTGATCCACAAGGTTCCCTTCTTAGGATTTACCCATTATTTTTATTCCTGCATATTTTATTTTAGTATTTATCTACCTACCTATCTATCTATACATAAATTATATGTGTATTTGTACATGTATGTATTTGTACATTTTAAAAATAAAATTGTGGGACGCCTGGGTGGCTTAGTCGGTTAAGCGTCCGACTTTCACTTAGGTCATGATCTCGCGGTTCGTGGGTTCGAGCCCCGCGTCGGGCTCTGTGCTGACTGCCAGCTCAGAGCCTGGAGCCTGTTTCAGTCTGTGACTCCCTCTCTCTCTGACCCTCCCCTGCTCACACTGTCTCTCTCTCTCCTAGAAATAAATAAAACATAAAAAAAAAATTTTTTTTAAATAAAATTGTATCTAATATCAACATAGGCTTTATTCTGTTTTCATATTTAATTATAATAGGAACATTTTTTCATATCACTAATCTTTATAATTGTTAATAGTTGCTTAAAATTACCTGTTTGAATGCACCATTATTTATCTCCTCCCCTGCTATTGAAATTCACAGTGATATTGTTTTTTTATAACCACAATACTTTATATCAATATTTATGAATACCTCTAAGCTTATTTTCACAAATTATATTCTCTTAAGTTGGTATATATGTAATTGGTCTCACCACTCTTATCAGTAGTTAGCACTACTGTCTTGATATTTGTTAATTTAATAGATAACACTGATCTCACACACTTGTTTGAATTAACAATTTTTGTTTAATAATTAGAAAAACATACTTTTATTTGTTTTTAGGAATTCTTTCTTCATGCCTTTTGTACATTCTCCTGCCTACCCTTCTGGAATATACGCTTTTTTGTGATTTACAGATATTCTTCATATATTAAGTTTATTGGATTCCCAGCTATCATTTATATTGAAAATAACTTATCTCAGGATGTTTTTTCTAATATTTTATCATACAAAGTAGTTTCAAACCCCTAGATAACCAAATTTATTTAAACTTCCCTCCTTATATCTTATTTTTATGCTTAGAATTTCCTACATTACATAATTATTCTCACACATTTCTGTCCATGTGCTTTTAGCCTTTGTTTCATTTTCTTTTTTCTTCTTTAATTCAAATATTTTGGTGTAATAAATGGTCACTTAGCTATTCTATGCAAGACCCTAGTCACACACATTTTCCAAGCATATCTGCTTTCTAACAGTGACATGATGACCTGCACAACTAATCAGACTAGCAGCAAAATAAGATCAACAGGTTCCATCTAAATTCAAATATTTTCCTTCAAAAAATATTTAATTAGAATCCTGACATTGGAACTTAAAAACAAAAGTTTAATTAAAACTGGAGGGACACCTGAGTTGCTCAGTGGGTAGAGTGCTGGACTTTTGGCTCAAGTCAACATCTCACGGTTCGTGAGTTTGAGCCCCACATCGGGCTCACTGCTATCTGCATGGAGCTTGCTTTGGATCGACTGTCTCCCTCTCTGCTCCTCCCCTGCTGGCACTCTATCTCAAAAATAAATAAACATTTAAAAAAATAATAATAATCTATCACTGGAAATAGAGCTACAAATTTCAATTTATTATTTGGTTAAGTTAAAAAGAAATTATTCCAAGCAGACTACATAGTGAGAGTTTACTTTTTACACGTAGTTCTTCTTTCGTAGAAGCTTTGTACAGAACACTATGTAGTGCATATTTGGCCTGGGTCTCATTTTCCTTCTTTTGTCCCTTCATCTTCTGTCTTAGAGCCCCAATTTTCATCTTGCATTTTACTGGCAGAAAGGGTGTCTGTAATCTGCTAGTATTCAGCGTGCTCCTGATGTTTGTTAGAGGCCTATCCTGAGACATATCCCCAAATCTGTCAATGTCATTGCAGCCTTCTAATTCCCTGATAAAAAGCAGTCAAGTATAATTTAACAATGTAAGCTTTGGATGAGTATCCTGTAGTACTGTTTTTCATTAATCATTAATTTATCTGGACAGGAAGTCGTGTTTCCTAACCCTAAACTAATTATGTCCATACCAGTGAAATGCTTTCTAGCACCAGTAAAATCTTACCCATGAAAACTTCAAGTTTATTTTCTGCCTTCAAAAGATTATATGGAAACCAACTTGACAATAAACTATCTGTAAAAAAAAAAAAAAAAAAAAAAGATTACATAATTTAAATAGAGAGTTTCTTTAACTCATTAAAACTGTCAATCTGAAGTACTGAGGCTATTTAATTTTTTTTTTTCTGAACTGATTTTTCTGATTCAAAGGGCCTGGTATTATCAGGGAATTAAAAATAAAAAAACGATCTATAGCAAAGTACAGAAATAAAGGAGGTAAACCACTTCATGAATATAGTTTACTATTGCCTTGGAGCTCATACCAAATTTCTCCAAGAACTCTAAATTAGTCCAGATCCATGTTTGAAATATTCCTTTTCTCTTAACAGAGCTCAGGAAAATACCTCTATTTTTCATATATTACTTTATCCAAAATCAATGAATCTGGGGTCTCCTTCCACTTATCTGACAGTACTATTCCAACTCATGCCAGAAACACCATGCCTGGTGGATAGTAGGTTCAGTTATATGACTGTTCAAGGGTTGTAGAGAGAAGCCTTGTGGGTAGGTAAAGATTAGCTATAATTATTACATTACTGGAAAGACAGACCCAAGGCCACAATGGAAAAGCTACAGAGGCAAATGGAATCCTTTCAGAAGAAAACCTATCTTCAGATAGTATCTCCATATGTCTTTTGACTAATTGGTAGGTTAGGCTCTGGTTTAAGGACCCTTAAATTTTTGAAGGATTTAAATACTTGACTATTGCAGCTGTGTTCCTTACGTGTTCTAATAAGTTACATTTTCAACATGTATATATCAAATGTAGTCTGAAAGTGAATACTACAGCAAATATTCATCACTTGCCTGAATAAGATCTAGGTAAAAATTTCTGAATCAAACTTTTCCAAGAATTATCTGTAGGTACAAAGATGGCCATATCTCTATCAATTATACTTCTAAATAATATTGTATAGTTCTCATTTAGCATTAGGGTAATTCTACAGTATACAATAAAAACCTTTAGAAGAATGTTGTAGTCTGATTTTATTGGATCCAATATGAAACACAGAAAAATGTACTTGAGTTTAGCAAAGGTTGTCAGAGAGAATGTAGGGATTATATGAATTTATGAACCATACTGTTCTATGTCAATATAAGCCCATTATACTCTCCTTTTCCCTTTTTATCCCTGCTATTTTCCTCTTCAATAAATAGCCATGTTTATGGGAAACAGGAAGAAGGGCTCTCTTGAACATGGTACATACTGCAGAACTACAGAGCAACAATGTTATCAAAATGGATAGTATTCCTGAATTAGTGAAATCATGGTTCAACACACAATTGTGTGTATACACATATACTTAATAAGGTAAGTATGCACATTGAAATATATGACTAAATATAAAAATATAGAGTTTGGAATAGGAAAATCGAAGCAATTATATGTAATACTTTGGAAGAATCATTCTTAAAAAAAGTCCATAGTGCTGACTTTGCTTTTCATCTTTAGAGTTACAAAAGCTATTTACAAAGCCAAGTTATTTATAGCTCACAGTTAACATGTACTCAAAGGAATAAATGTATAGAATAGGAGCAGAATAAAATCCCTGCCATGTGACTTCACTACAGAATTCTTTGAAATAAACTGAAATAATTGAAACAGTATTCCTTAGCTAATTTTCAGCAATTGCATATTTCTTTGTCACGATATATGTTATTAATTCCCAGTGCTTTTAAATATATTTGTTCTTTGGACTCATGTAATTGCATGCTTCAAATAAAAATAGTTTTCCTAAATGACACATCTACTGGATACTGCACACAACTTTTCCTCTAACAACAACATACATATGTTTAGTTTACCAGCATAGCTTTCTAAAGGAATGAGCAGTTCTTTGGAAGTGCCCAAGCGTGTTATGATGGTTACATTCAGTGTTAGGTGAAATGCTGTCATTGGACACCACAGATCATAATTTTAGGCAGGGAGATACACAGGATCAGTTATTGCTATATTTAATATAGTTCATATATTTGTTTCAGTCACATAATCCTAGGTTGAATAGCTAGTATCATCAAAGGATATTTTTATTGGAACTCTGGTACCCTATCGGTGGGAATGTAAATTGGTAGAGCTACTGTGGGAAACACTATTAAGGTCTTTAAAATACAAAAATAGAAAGACCATATGATCCAGTAATTCCACTAATGGGTATTTACACAAAGTAAATGAAAACACTAATTTGAAAAGCTATATGCACCTTTACATTTATTGCAACATTATTTACAATAGCCAAGATATGGAATCAACCTAAGTGCCAATCAATAAATGAATGGCTAAAGATGTGGTATATGCATCAGAATATTACTCAATCATAAAAAAGATTAGATCTTGCCATTCGCAACAACATGGATGGATCTAGAGAATATTATGCTAAGTTTAATATGTCAGAAAGAGAAAGACAAATACCATATGATTTCACTATGGTTTATATGTAAAATAAAAATAAAATAAAGACACACAAAGCAGAAACAGACCCATATAGTGAACAAACTAACAGTTGCCAGAGATGAAGGGGAGTGAGAGATAAAGGCTTTCAGTTATGAAATAAACAAGTCATGAGAATAAAATTTACAACATAACAATACAGGTAGTGGTATTATAAAAGCATTGTATGGTAACAGATGGTAGTTACACTTGTGGTGAGCATAGCATAATAAATAAACTTGTGGAATCATTATGTTGTACAGCTGAAACTAATGTAACATTGTGTATGCTTCAATTAAAATGTTTAAGTATACTTTTATTATACATAAGTAGGAATTTTCAGATTTTTATGTTCATTCAATGAATAAGCAAAAACGAAAGTCCTGTTTTGCCCTAATATATACAAGTAACATTTATAACTGAAAACATCCAAGGGTGTCTAGATGGCTCAGTTGGTGAAGTATATGACTCTTCATTTCAAATCAGGTCCTGATCTTATGGTTCATGGATTTGAGTCTTGCACTTGGGATTCTTTCTCTCTCCTTCTCTATCATCAATAAATAAATAAACTTTAAAAAAAGCATTCCAACAAACAATATTGATCTGTGTATAGACACATACATCATAATCAATGTTTCTATTTGAGGACAGGCCATGATTAACATATGCACAAATACTTCTTGGATATTTTGTTTCAGTAGCATTTGCTATCGCTTATATAGAATCATATCAAAACTTACTGAATTTTAAGGATATGCTGCTCCTCTCATTTAAGTGGCATCACTTTTCAGGCAGGATAAAGGATATCCTCACTTGCAAAGCAACAAAACAATGTTAGTTTATTCTCAGCTGTCACTTTCTAATAAATTATAACTATTCCATATTGCTTGTTTATTATTTGTTGAGTTTTAATTAAATTGGGGGGTAAGGCACACGCCCTCAATCTTTTGCAATTGTTTAATTGCCAGATTAGCTTTAGGGATCAAAGTCTAAACTTAGATACAGAGCACAAATAACAACACAGAACTCCAAAATGACAAAAGTAATTAATAAATACATGAGTTCTTACTATATTCATATTCTAGTATAAGCATACACTAGATTTTTTTTTAAAATGAGGTTGACATCAAGACAGTATGGTATTGGCACAAAAGCAGACACAAAGACCAATGGAATAGAATTGAAAACTCAGAATTAGACCCACAAATGTACAGCCAACTAATCTTTGACAAAGCAGGAAAGAATATCCAATGGAAAAAAGCCTCTTTAACAGATGGTGCTGGGAGAACTGGACAGCAACATGCAGAAGAATGAAACTAGATCATTTTCTCACACCATACACAAAAATACACTCAAAATGGACTAAGGACCTGAATGTGAGACAGGAAACCATCAAAACCCTAGAGGAGAAAGCAGAAAACAACCTCCTGGACCTCCACCGCAGCAATTTCTTACTTGACACATCCCTAAAGACAAGGGAATCAAGAGCAAAAATGAACCATTGGGACCTCATCAAGATTAAAAGCTTCTGCATGGCGAGGGAGAGGGCAAGATGGTGGAGAAGTAAGGAGCTCCGTACTTGCACTCGCACCCATACATCACACAGAAAAGATCTGAAGCCATTGGAAACCTTACAAAACCTGAGAGATTGGGAGAAAAAAGATGTAGAATCCACTGAGAGAGCCTTCTAACGTGAGGGCGAACCGGGGAAGATAAAATCAGGCCGGGATCGAAGACTCCAGGGTGGGAGGCGATCCCCCTCTACCCTCTACGGGGAGTCAGAGGGGAAAAGGAGAGAGTCCGAAACAGAAAAAACTCCGCACAGGGGAGAAAAACCTCCCCTCGGTGCATAGAAAGACCGTACTTGCCAAATACCTGCACACCAGGTCCCCTCGCGCCAAATGGTCCTGGAGGGGGCTGAGCACACAAACTGCTTCTTTGTGCTGCCTCCTGGAGGCTAGACTTCAGAGTGGTGGCGCGCCTGCCGCCATTGTAGCTCCCGGGCGGCTGGGGCCCCTGAAAGAGCCGTGCGGACACCGGGCGTCCGCGCCCCTGGCTGGCTGGAAGTCAAGAGAGAAGGCAAGGAACTAAAAACTGTGAAATTAGCCTGTGAGTTCGTGTTTCGGGTGACGAGCCATAGAGGGACGCGGTTTTCCTCACTCCAGCGGGCTCGGGCTCAGAGCATCCGGCAGGCAAGCCCCAGCCCATGCGCACCAGCCTGACCCAGAGAAGGAAGCAGCGATTCTGACTCCACCCCCAGAGCTCGGCAGGGGGCCTGGAATTGCCCCGAGGGGGTTACCTGGGAAGCTGTGTCTAAGACAATTTCAGCGGGGCGCACGGACTGGGATTTGGAGATTGGAACTGACCTGGGTTGAAGAGTGCAACGAACTTCGGCTGTGC